>NC_056735.1:966527899-966747899 GCF_019279795.1 Protopterus annectens
AACTCCAGTCTGCTAATGTTTGGCAGTAGATTTTTACGAAACGCCGATGTGCCAGCTCAACTCCCAACCTTCAACGAAGGCATGCCCATTTATGCACGCATGTCTTTCGAACGCTACCCAACCGCGGGAAGAACATGCAGACTCCACACAGAAGGCACCCCAGGCCAAGCCAAGAATCGAACGGGAGAGCCTCTTGCTGTGAGGTAACAACGCTACTGCCGTACCACCGCTGAAATGTTACAGTAAAATATAAATGACGGAATCCCACATATGTGTAATATAATATTACCCAGGGCAAACAAAGAGTGGTAATCAAAGTCCCACGATTTACATATGCACAATGGCATTTGTCAGAAAGCAGTGCTGTACCTGTATGCCTGTATGTATATCAGCTAAGCACTGAAAAATGGCACTGATTTAGAAACATCTCAGCCCATCAATGAAACTCCCAATGCAGCTTTGCACATTTAACTTAGAGTAAAATGGGTAAAACCTACTATAGTTATGCTTGCTAGAGGCCATATGTGCAAAAAGTCATAAATGCTTTCAGTTGTTTTCACTAGGGGGCTGCCGACTGCATGGATCTTTTGAGATCTTCTGTGATAATCTCCTCTGAGCTGCACCAAGCACCACTTTCTTGGAGTTAATTCTGTAAGTTTATCAGCAAGACCTAAGAAAATGCATTATGCAATAACAGAACCATACAGCAATGGTATGCATAGCAGTCAGTTGCTTCACTATCCCCACCTCAACCCCACACTAGCTTGGGTGTGGTACCTTGCTCTTCTCAGCCATTTTGTAAGTAAAGAAAACATCACAATTTCTAGATATCAACAGAAATATCTCTTATGTGTATATAGATGGCATTGCAAAATCTGTATAATACCTTTCACATTACAAGTTCAGTTTGTCATATGACTGAGCAGTAAAATTTATGAAGCAATTTATGCCAACTGAATTCCAATGTTTAGCAATAAACATTCACTGGAAATGTTCTAGGTATGACTCTGACACGGTATCAATAGTAAAACAGACATTAAGCATTGAATTTATATTGTTTTTGAATTTTGCTTTAACATGGACTTACTGATACACACATGCACATTTTCCAGAGAAATATATACACATCATCATAAAAGGGTTCTCATCCAGGAAAAAAGAGGTCATTGTTCCCCTCTACTCGTCACTCATTAGACCCATTATAGAGTACAATGCCCCTTATGGAATGTACCTCACAAGACATCTGCAGCAGCTGGAAGGGCCGCAGAAGTACCTCACAAAGAGGATTACTGGCCTCAAACAAATGCCCTACACTGACCACCTCAAAAAACTCCAGCTTTACTCCATAGCATATCACCTACTCCGAGGTGATCTCTGTCTAACATATAAAGCTATGTCATACCCAGAGCTGTTGGACATGCTACACCTAAAGAAATCCCAATCCCTCCGAGCTACACACTCTAGGGACTTAAACCTTGTCACCACAATAAACAGGACACGCTGGAGGGATATATTCCTGTCCCAGAGACTTCCTATACTCTGGAACAAGCTACCCATCTATGTCAAACAAAGTTCTTCATTAGCACTCTTCAAGAAAAATCTTGATGAGTGGATGGGAAAAAGGAAATACACCCCGGGGATCACTTCTGTGTCTCTGCTGGATAGTGGCACAGGAAAATAACTTTCTTGGGTGGCATAAGCTATGGAACCTTGCTGGCTAGGCTTACATAGGCCCTTGGTCTGATAGCCTAGTACCTACCTGTGAACCTATGAACCTATATATAAAATAATTCATGATAAACCCCGGCTTCACCCTTTGGCTTTGTCAATATTGTGAGACAAAGGACTTCCTGAATATAAAAACAAAAATTCTCTAGTTAAAAATCTCCCTTCTAAGAGATGCATTTCTTTATTGTATACATCTGGGTCTTTTCATATCCTCCTAGTCCTCAAAACTGGAATGTAGGAATATTGTTAATAAGTTGGGGGGCAACTATTAGCATGTAATGAAGAGTTTGTATTAAAAGGCTTACAACAAATACTTGCAGTAATACTACCTTTCAAGTTCTTACCAATATTTACATATAATAAATCAATATTAAAATAATCATACTTGGCAGTAAAACATGTATAACAGTTAATCTGATTGAGGGATCCTCAAGGCAGAAACATGTGAGAGACCCAAACTTCTCCCCAGTTTGTTTCTGGAAGGTCCCTGTGGCAAATACAGTGAGGCTAATACTTTCCTTGCTAACTGCAGGTATAGGAAGGCCATGCATCCTAGATTCCCCTGCTGTTGACCATAGAAGCTCACCACAACCTGTACTATATCCATAGCCATTCAAAATCTATCCAAAATTTATTGATCAACATAGTTCACTTGGGACATCCTTTGCCTATATCTGTTTCTTCTTGGCTGGTGAGTTCTGCTGGGTGCACCTGGTGGAATGGCTAAGATGAGCACCTCATAATAGAAGACACCTATGCTGGCAGCAAATGCAGACTTCTTCATGGATTACAAAGTAGACAAAAATGGTGCAACATTGTCTTTTATATCCCTTCTTATATCTTAGCCCTACTATATCCCTTCTCAGTTCTGACCATCTTAAGCTCCACAGTAACCCACAAACTCTAACAATGCTATACTAAAGTTGTGAAATTTGTCACTAATCTGCCCCACTGGCCATACCACTAATCAGCACTCAAAACACCTTAACTGTCTAGAGCTCTCATGTACACTTACCCATACACAACTACTTATAATTGATGAACTACTCAGCAAACCAGGACAATGCCCAGTCCTAGAATTACTCATTCAGTCATGCATCCCTAGAAGAAATATTTATTCTGGGGACAAATTGCTACTTATGATATCAAAATCTAAAAATACAGTAGGTGACACTCTATACTCTGTTTTGCTAGGAAGTGAAACCCTCTTCCACTCTCACTAAGATAAACTGAAACCTAATTCCTTCAAAACTGAACTTAAACAACATCTTATGTATACTTGGCACTGCTCTTCTGAAACTCCTAGCTAAGATGATACTCATTTTCCAGAACAGTCTATGCAATATTATGCTATGACTTCTAATCTGAATATTATGCTATGATTTTATTTACAAATGCCATACGTTTTCTAAATGTTGAATGTATGTTTTTATATTATTATTATTGTGTTGTTATTCTAAGCACATTTCACCATCCTATGAAATGCTATACAACTGTTTCAATCAGATTAACTGAGCTGTACTAGTTCATTTCTTCAGTATAAACTGCTAGAGCTTTTCTCCCCAGGCCTCCACTGAAAAGGGGCTTCTTGCCTGTCAAATTTTCTTTGTCAGAAGATACAATAAATAAATAAATAACACAGGGACAGTTTTGCTATAAATTTCACCTGTCTAAGTGAATAAGATGGTTCTTATTTATCCCACAAAAAGGAGAAAAAGAAGTCCCCTTCAGGGCAGGCTGGAACAAAATTTACAAAGATCTAAAACCAGATTTCTGAGATGTTCCCTCATTGCTATGAACATGGAAATGGGTGCTGTGGGAGGACGGGGAAGATAATATTGTAATTATAATGATAATGAAAGGCAGAAAAATTTTTACGTCTTAACTCTTTATTTGTTTTTATTTGTTTTTTTTTTTTATTTTAATAGCTGACTTTCCATTTCAAACTTCAAACAGTTTTAATTTCTATAAAGAAAAATGTCAACTTGCTCAGCTGGGCTATTTTTACAATAGCGCAGAATTTATATGTTTGCCCCTCTAAGGGACTAATACAATTATGCCTAATTATAGGATCTTTTGCTTTTTAGGGGGGAGATTGTAGAAATAGCATTTCAAAGGGGGCTGATTGAGCTGCTAGATGAAGCAGAAATCAGCCTTTCCATTGATGCAGGTTACATCAGTTGTCTTCTACCTAATGCAGTCTGAATCAAATGCAAAAAAAAAAAAAAACATGCATTGATGTATTTGTGAATGAGATTTGGATGCTGTGAGCATAGGAGAAAACTTTATTTTAATTAAATAGTACTCTGTTTGTCCATGATGTCTTTTGGTTCTTTGACAAGCCTGTCTGACCTGCTGCTGTCAATGTTAACTGTACTTTTGGGCATGACCCTTACTGAAGGTTCCAGAACATCAGTCTGTTGACATATCATCTTCTCATTCATCTTACTCCATCTGCTGTTTTTCAATCTGGAGACTTATAGGTCTGTGATATTGTCATATTACCTGTGTCAGACTTACTTTGAAGATAATCTATCACTTTAATTTCTATTTTTTAATTTCTACTTTGCAAACCTTTTTAGAGTCCCTCATGTGATGTTTTTGAATTGTGAAATTGAGCATATCCAGATGCCTTTGCCTGTATATTTTCAAATATCTTTGGAGTTGTACTCATTGTACTGATTCGTTTGGTTTTCTTTGCTGCATAAATATTGTACTATAACAGATAGTTTTTTTCTTTCCTTGTCAATGTTTCTTTGTCACACATTTCAAAATTGTCTGTAGTTTGTTCTTTATCTTTTCTCACTACCTGTGTCGCTTCCTTTTCCAAGTAGTCAAAAATTTCTTCATCTAGATAATGCTTTCCCCTGATCTGTTGCATTAAGATCTTAAAATATTATCTGTAGTTTTTAACCATTTTTTTCTCATGGACGTATTTTTCTTTTCTCTTAAGTTCAACCTTACTCTTGCTAAAAATCCTCTCTGTGGAAATTCTGGGTTTCTTGCATAACAGTAACAATACATAATCTCTTCCTCACTACCAAAAATCCACTTTATTATCTCTATGACTGTTGCTTGGAGTGTCAGCTCCTCCAAAGCTTGGCCTAACCCTGTGATAGGTATGTTCCCATGTTGTGAGCATTTTACAATTCTCTCAGTGCATACTCCAAAAGTGGGATTGTTTTATTCTGGGACCTGGGCACCCAATCTTCTTTTTATTGTTTGAATGTTACTTGTATTGTTTCTGTAGGTATGTACATGGAGCTTTACTCCCTGGGCCTCTATTGAAAAAGGGCTCATACTGGCCCAATGGACTTTCCCTGTCAACAAACTACAAATAAATAAAATAAATATTGTAGAACCTACCTTTCACATGATATATAAAATGCAGACTATAGATCAATGTCACCTTGATGATATTTTGTAAAAACAGGGACAACCACATGAAGGTACATACCAAGACTAGGGCTGCCACCTTTTCAAATGCCCAAAGTGGGACCTTTTTGGTACAAACAGCAGATGTTGCAGGCCGAAACATACCCACAGCCAGTACAAAGGACAGAACCTAATTTTTTTGCCTAAATAAAATCTTATTCTTGTAGCATTTCGGTTGCTTATTCTGTTTCTTATAACATTTAGGTGTTTCAGATACAGAATAACTGTTTTATGAAACTATTACATAAAATATAGGAAATAATTTAGTCCTAAAATCTCAGGACATCTGCCATTTTTACAATATTTTTGCAGGACACAACTGCCCAATGAGGGGCTGTCCCTCGCAAAGTGGGACAGGTGGTGACCCTAACCAAGACTTGAATTACATTTCAGAAGTACCAGTCTCCTTTTCTTTCCTGTTCCAGCTCTCCAGTCAGACTGCTATGTTATTACTTTGTATTTCCAGTTTTATTCAGTTACTTCTATACTGTAGTGTTTGCACAATCCCCAAGTGCAACAGTCTTTCCACATTATTGTGCCTTTCAGTATAAAGACCCTCGGCCATGAGTGTATCATACCCGGCAATGAGATGTGCAACTGATCAATTAAGATTTGTTCCTGTAGCAGGGGATGGTATTATCCATCTGAGAAAGCTTATGTTGAGAAAGTTCAGGAACCATTATGCATACTTGTTTGTAGTGTATGTTTTCCAGTTCATGGATGGGTAAATAAAATAATCCATAATGACTGCATTAGAGTAAGATGTGAGGGATATTACTTAGCTATGTAAGATGTCATGGGCTGTAGGACTCATGAACAGGGTTCTGTAGTTAGCAATGATGCAGTAGGTGGACTCATCAATAGAAATTAAATATTTCCCATTGCTCATGAATGCTAGGTTGTCATGCTTGTTACCCTTAACCTATTTATGATTCACAGTCTTATCCTGCAATTTGATTTATTTATATATATATATATATATATATATATATATATATTTTTTTTTTTTTTTTTTTTTTTTATTTTTGGTTATAAAGTCCACAGGACAGAGCTCTTTGTATATGAAAGCCTAGGAAGAAAAGTACCAAACATGTATTATAGTTGGGTCCACAGCAGGCTGAAAGAATATTTATAACACAAAAACAAGACAAGCTCATAAACATTAACAATAAAATATAGAATTCATAAACATAGTACAGGTAAGCTAAGTATAGCACACAATACCAATCTCAGATTAAGCCAGGGAAGGTTGTAATGAGAAAAAACATAAACATGATGCCTTTATGATAGTTGGCTGCAATGATCACAGGTAATAAGCAGTTACCGACTGTAAGTATGTGCTTTAACTAGACACTAGAAAGCTATAATTCTTAAGTGATATCATATTGTATTATGACTGTAATATTTCTTAGTGAACACATAAATCTGGTTATTCAGTGATTCTTCTACATGATAAGTTATGTGTTACTAATATGATTTACTCCAATACTGTCTGTGCTCCTCCTTTGTACTTTAAGCCACATTTTGGAAATCACTTGCTCATTCATGCTAAAAAGAAATAAGGGATGGCATGCAACTGCTTGCATTGTGTTATGGGGCTTCTTAAAGTTGCACTACAGTGCAGCAGGTATAAATAAGTTCAAGTCAAGCTGTAGCCCTGGGCAATCTCCCATCTGGTGCCTTGCAAAAAAAGGTCCCAAAAACTGAGGACAAAAAAGTCCTCCAAAGTCAAAGTTCTGGCAAAAAAATTGCCCTTCAGCAGTTGCTGTTAGCTCTCATTCCTTAACTCTCTAAAAATCCTTCAGAGACTATAATAAAAAAAAACTATACTAACTCATTGCTATAGTTCCTAACACACACAATTGAGCCCTATCCTTCTACTTGGTCTCCTACAGATGCCTCAGAGGTGACCTCTGTTTGGCATACAAAGCAATCTCAGACCCCACCCTGATGGGACTGCTGCATATCCACAAGTCAAGCTCCACTTGAGTAACCCACACATGAGACCTCAACCTGGTCTGTGACATCAATAGGACTTGTTGGTGGGACAGATTTGTGTTCTAGAGACTCCCCCTTTTGTGGAAGGACTCCCTCTCCATGTAAAGCAGAGTACCTCGTTAAACCTTTTGAAGTGCAACCTGGATAACTGGATGGGGAACAGAAAATACACCCCTGGGATTCCACCTATGTCCCTGCTGGACAGTGGCATAGGATGCTGACTTGTTGGAACATGGGCTAAATTCTTGACTAGACTTGTAAAGGCCTCAGGGCCAATAGCCTAGTAACTTCCTATGATCCTATCACACACACACATCTATAGACAATTTTAAAAAGTACCATTTCACTTACAGTATGTCTTAGGCATGTGAAAGAAAACTGAAGAACCCATTAAAAATCCATGAAGACAAAATGTGTGATGTGCAAATTCTGCAGAAAATTTCCTCAGATGAGAACTAAGTTGGAGAACCTGGTGCTCTGAAATAACAATTAGTTGGTGATCACACGTATGAACCAAAGAGGAGGAGGTCTGGTCTCATCGACTATCAGGAATAAGACTGGCAGGATTTAAGTAGCTCTGGTAGGATTTAGGCTACTCTGCAAATAATCTTTCCCAGGCTCCGCATGTTATGGTTTTACCAGACCTCAGTTTTCACTTAAGTGCTTGTATATGAAAAGTGGCCCCAAGCTACTATTCACATTTTTTTACTATTTTAGTATTTTAACTGAAAAAATATTTTTTGCAGTTTCTTTGCTTCAGGTTGGTTGGTCGCCAAATTTCATTCCATTTTCAGGTTTCTTCCCCATCATGTCATTATTTTTTTTCCTGGACCATTTTTTCTCAGTGCTACATCTCTTTCAGGGTTCTAGAATTTACTTTTTTTCCTCTCAAGACTTGTTAAGAAAAGAATGTTTCAGGATACATTTTAATTTTTTTTGGTTTTGTTCATAGTGTTGTGTTTTGGACAATTTACTGTTAGTTTTCTGTCATGTTATTGCTGGTTAGTGTACAATTGCTGACTTCATTTGATTCATTTGGTTTTATATTATTTTTGGCTTTCTAGATTGATACTGTTGGTCACCAAGAGCAAATCCTTTAGAAGTGCAAGTATGCAAAGAACATCTCACCATACAACAGAAATTCCCTGTATCATTTCTGTTTGGAGGAAAATAAGTTTAATGACTTATGAGAAATATGTCTACCATTTACACCTGTGACTACAAAAGAAAGTAAAAACAAACTTAGCTTGTCAAGCATACCTCTCAACTGTACAGATTTTCGCAGAACATCCAGATTTTTGCCTCATATTTTTGGTCTGTTTTTCATAAAATTGCAGTTTTCTGGCAAATCATTTGCAAATCATTGAAGACTGAAGTCTGAAAATAATGACAGACATTTGAGTTTCAGAATTTATATCCTTCAGAAAGTTCATGTTAATGCAAAACCTACTATTCTACTAAATTTCTAAGATGGAATATTTAAAATTTGTCCCTATTTTTGGTCCTTTGTCCCACCATTATTTATGACTTTGTCCAGATTTTTTGCTCTAAGTGGTTAAGAGGTATCTGCATGGGTTTTTACTTGGATCTCTGCTTTCTTGCAACATCTCAAAGACAAGCTGATAGGTGAAACTGGAACCCTTTAAATTGCTGTGTGTGTGTGTGTGTGTGTGTGTGTGTGTGTGTGTGTGTGTGTGTGTGTGTGTGTGTGTGTGTGTGTGTGTGTGTGTGTTTGTGTGTGTGTGTATGTGTGTCCTGAGATGTTCTAGTGTCCTGAACAGTAAGGGTTTTCTTTCTTAACATAAAGCCGATAACTGAAAATGAATGAATAATAATAATAATAATAATTATAATAATAATAATATTTACTGTATGTCTTTGGTGTGATTTTTGGCTGAAAAGGGTCCTCAGGCTAATTCACCTCCCAAGTATCAAATCACTAAATAAAGTAAGGTGTTGTTTAGTATTTTGCATATGAAATGTAAAAATCTCATACTAATGTCTAACATGGTAACTAGCAATACTAAAATTAATGATCGTATGTGGTTCTTACCTTCTTAGTTTACTCCACTGATGCACTGAATTCCATGACTTTCGTACTAATACAACCTGTTTTGTGCTCTAAAACTACATACCACACTGCTGTGATAAATATCGACTAAAATCTAAACTTGTGTTAATTGTTCCTCTGAATACTTTCAGCAACACTTATAAAGATTGTAGGCAATAAAATTGCATCATCTGAAGTAGAGATGCAGTATTTCCTTGGAATACTTACATTACCACTCAGACTGATTTTATATTGGGGCTTATAATATGCTTGCTTGAACCCTTGTTGCATGTTCATTTCACCCATGATTCTTTTTACTGCAGTGTCTTCTGCCCTTCCCCCCTCCTTGATAGCTGGGCAAATAAATCCAACTTCTAATTCTGCCTTCATATACTTGTCCTTGTCTTTTGCAGTGGCCATCTCTTAGTGCTTTGTACACACATTTGCTCATTCATTTGTTCTGGTCTCATGCCCTTCTTACTGTGTGACCCAGTTTCTCATAAATATTCTCTGCGTAACAATAACAATATATCAGCTTGTTTTTGCCTGACAAATATATGCACCAATTTATTAGGACTCAAGTAATATGCCATTTGATTCTTAATAGCAGTCTAATTCAGTGCAACTATTAACATATATACTGCATCAAAATAAATGAAACTCTCACCCAATGTGGCTGCCAAAAATCCATTCAGGCATTAGCAGCATAGTGAAAAGTTTGCCCAAGTAAATTAAGAAATTCAGTTCTAACAGCAAGAAAATCAATACACATAGGACACATAGAGGCTGCACAGTTTCACAATGTGCATATGCATGAAATAGGTACAAGATACATTTTGCCACATAACAAAGTGATTCTTTTCCTGCTGTGACACACAAGTCTTCATTATCCTGTTGGCAGCAATGCATTCTTACCTCATTGATATTTTCATGAAAATATTTCAGTACTGGTTAAGCAAAACAGACTTTGCTCAGTTGCTGCTAGGGACAACTTTGCAAATTCCTACCATTCTGTGTGTCCAGTTCCATAGACACATTTTTTGGAAATGTATATTGACTTCCACATTACTGCCCCCTCCCCTAAATATTTGGCACATGATACCCAACATTTGGTTACAATGTCTAGTTGTGATAGTTCACATTCAGGAATGTTGCCACAAATGTTGGATTTTATACCACGGTTTATGACTTTAGATATTCATTTTAGAAACATTTGCTATAATCATAACCTTGCACCAGTAGAAGTAGTAATATATCAACTAGCTGTCATACTGCAGATGGAACTACCTTTTTTGCTGTCTCATTCATACCCTTTTTAATTCATTTATATATCTGAAGATGCCTCCAAAGATGTGAAACTCTGTCCTTAATATAGGCAAAATGCTTCCTCAAAATTTGATTTTTTTTTGGTGTGGGGGGTGACTACAGTTGTCATGCTTACTCAATTCCATAGGTCTGTAGCACTGGAGATGATAAAATATATATATATTTACCAAGTTACTCTGCACTACTGAGACTTTTAAGTTTTTTATTGAAGTTATAAATATTGTTTCATGCACTTCTGCATGTATTACAGTCAGGAAAGACACATTTATCTGTCCTAGGACACCAGGTGGCCAGCCCACTAAAGTAGAAAATTGTGGCACTTTAGAAAAAAATCATTGTCAATAAAGTTTTGGTTGACACTTATGAACTTACAGCTTTAACACTGAAGATCTCCGAAGAATTAAAAATCATGGGTGCAACGCAGTTGCTTTAATACTCTCAGTAGACCCTTTGGTAAGGGACGTAGTAACTACAATAAATAGTAACCTAAACTTGACCACCAGATAGCTACAGTAGTCAGGAAATCCTTCTGTTTGGCTCAACTTATAAGTAAAGGCATGACATCAACATCAAAGGAAATCATAATGCCATTATACGTAGTGCTTATCAGGCCCATAATCAAGTACAATGCTCCCTTCTGCATGTATATAACCAGGTACTTACACCAACTGGAACAGCCCCACAGGTTTCTCACTAAAAAAATACAAAGAGTAAGACACATGTCTTATGCAGACCAAATAAAGGCACTATCTCGTTACTCCATCTCATATTGTTTACTGAGAGGGGACTTATGCCTAACCTACAAGGTATTCTCTGATCCAGCCCTGATGAAAATGTTGCATATTCGCAAGAAAAATTATACAGTGGTTACACATTCCATGGACCCAAATCTTATTTGTGACTCTAACAGAACTTGTTGGAGAGAGATTCTTATCCAAAAGGATGCCTCTTCTATAGAATAAACCTCCTATCTTCATAAAACAAAGCATGTCCCTCACTCTTTTCAAAAAAAAAAATGGATATATTGATGGGAAACCATAAATTCACTCCTGGGATACTTCCCATGTCCCTTATGGACAGAAGTAGTCTGTAAAATGACTTAGGGCTCCAACACCCAAAGACCCACTACCCTGATACTACCCCATCTCATACCTGGGTAATTAAGATATAGTACTGTCATATCCTGGGTATTATTGACTAGGCTTGTAAAGGCTCATGTGCCATTAACTTAGTAATCATCTATGAACCTATGAATTTACAGAATTCCTTAACTCAATCCCCTCAATGGAGTTGTGGAAGTTTGCCCTGTAACTTCTGATAATCGCAGCCTAAGGCTTTTAATAGAATCAGATAATATCCTCACATTTCAAACAAATGTTCATATCTCTGGAACCATAGGGGTAACTAAAGAAATATAAATGGCAAACACTTCAGCAGAAACTATTTGTATAGTGGCAGTATTCTTTAGGTTCTAGGTCTTGAACTGGATCTTCTAATTCACAGTAAACATAGTAGCTGTTAAGTTCGCATTTTTTTGTAAACAACTTATAATATCTCAGCTACCAGGAAAATTATACACAAACCACTGACAGCATTTTGTTCATACAGCTGAGTGCTATCATATGAGGCTAAGCAGTTCAAATTCTGATGCTATGAACAACTTTACACAAAGTAAATAAAGTAGAAAAAAATATAAAATAATCTGACCTATAAATTAATAAATATGAAAATGACAACTGACTTCCGCCCTATAGTAAACTAGGGAGATAATGTGAGGTAGAGGGGAAGGTGACTGTAGAAATATTCACTTTGGTCAACGTATAATAAAGATTCTGAACACCTGTTTAACTTTTATTATTCATAATAACTCACTGATGGGCTTTTTTAAGATGATGCATACTAAAAATATGAGACACATTAATATGAATCAGAAGTATGAGCTAAGCGTTGTTAGTCTAATGTAGACTTTGATAGGTAGTTTGTTCATCATTTTTAACAAACTAGGAATACATTATTCCATAGCAGAATGCTTTACGGGTATATCACTAGGTAATACTTTATTTGTTTCAAATGTTTTGCCCATAGCTGAAAATTTCATATTGTTATATTTAAAGTATATAATAAGTTCTGTACACAAATTTGATTTTATTATACCTGTGTTTTCTTCTCTCTTATATAAATGTCTGATTTTAAATGCATCTTTATTAATATTAATGGATTGAATAATCCAGTAAAGAGGAAAAGTCTGTTCAAATACCTGCAATTACATAAAGCTCAAATAGTACTTCTACAGGAAACACATTTACTTACTAAAGGTGAAAATAAACTTTCATTAAATAATTATTTGGTTTTAGCAGGTTCTGGCTTTTGAGCTAAAAGATGCAGCCTCATTTTATGGAAGAACTCACCAGTAATGCCTAAAGTAAAATATACCTATGTTGGCAAAAATTGTGTGTTAAGCACGGTTATAACTGAGTTGAGCTAAATATGCAAAAAATTAGTTAGATAACAAGAAAGGTGAAGTCATAATGGCTCATGATTTTAATTGTATTTTATCCAACAAAGATTCCACGGCAGATAGAAAGCTGAGAATCACATCTTCAGCCAAACACTTAAAGACTTTGTAAATCTAATGAATTTAAAGAATATATATGAGCTAAAGAAAACAAACTCACTTCAATTTACCCATTATTCATATAGATAAGGAACACAAACAAATATTAGCACTTTTTTTGTCTCAACCTGCTATCACATATCAGGGCAGTTTCAATAGTTTCATGTCCAGTATTGGACCATAATGTATAATCTTTAATATTATTTTAAAAACAAACAATTTAATATATCACAGGTGATTACAAGCATATATTATTAAAATAAAAGGATTCAAGGACTGGTATGTTAAAGAGATCAAAAATTTTCTAGAAATACACATGAATGGTGAAGTACCTGACATTGTTCTGTGGGATTCACTAAAGGCCTATTTACATGAAAGAATTACAGGCTGGTATATCAATAAAACAAGAGAATTGGATAAAGGATTTAATACAGTAAAGGCTAAAATAGTCACACTAAAGTTAAATCTAAAGCCAAATGACATTATCAGTCAGTCTGAACTTAAAAACTTAAATATAAAATATCTTGAAATTCTAAATCATAAAATTTCAATAAACCTCGAAAAACTTAAAGTTCAGGCATAAGCCCTTTAAGCTTGCATAAACTTCCTCTTAGATAAAAGAAAATAAACAAACTAAATCATATCAAAGAAATTATAACATAAATAATAAAAAGAAAGAGGAACAGATATTAATTGTATTCTTTAGGGCTTCAAAATGTTTTATGAAAATATAAATAACACCAATAACCTAGATAAGATGATAGAGGTGAAACTATTCCAAGCGGAAAATAAATAATAAAATAACAAGTGAACAAATAAAACAATTGATAGACCATTCTCTTTAATGTAAATAAAAGATCAAATAAAAAAGTAAAAAAAAAATAATAAGGTGTTAAGCTTAGATTGTCTTATACTGGATGATGCAGTTAAAATATTAGATAAGGTCTATAGAGAAATAAAAACAACTGCTAATGCCCCCCCATCATGGAAATATTCCCTTATATCACCTATTTTAAACCAAGATAAGGATCCTACAAAGTGTTCATCATACAGAACCATTTTACTTTTAAATATGGACTATAAGATCTACATGTCCATTTTAGCTAACAGAATTAATCTACTTATATCTAAACTAATTAACAATGATCAAACTGTGTTCATTTTAAATAGACAAGTACAGGATAAAATAATAAGAATACATACATTAATAAGACTATGCAAATAAAAATAAAAAAGAACTTTATATCATTAGTCTCGATTTAGATAAGGCTTTTAACTCAGTTAATTTTTCATACCTGTTTAAAACACTTAAACTGTATAAATTCTCACCTGAGCTAATTGCATTAATTTCTAAGTTATACAATAACTCTTGTGCTTATGTTAAAATAGGTTCATTTCTTTCTAATTCTTTTAAATTACAAAGAGGCACAAAAGAAGGCTGTCCGTTATCACCTTTACTTTTTGCATTAGCTATAGAAGAAAATAATATTAAAATCTATGGATAAAACCACACCTCCATTATACTGGAAAATTCTCACTTGGAAATTCTTAAACAGAGCTTTTGTCACTCCTAACAAAATTGCAATTATGCGTAAGCCAAATAAGAATTAAAGGCTGAAGATATGATTCTGAGATAATAGATGCATATGGAATATAAATATGAATCACCTTCCCTTTTTAGAAAGAAATTAATACCTCCATTCAAGCTCTATGGTCAAATAAATGTAATATTTCTAAATCTTTAGTTTTATTAATGTTCTGATTCCTGAGATAATTCCAAAAACCCAAGTGTCTCTTCTTTGGTTTATTCTTGCTATAGACAGAAAAGTAATTACTACAAATTGGAAAAGTAAAGGTATCCCCTCTAGTGCTGAATTTATTAGTATGGCAAAAATTGTTTGCAATAGTGAATTACATACTATAAAAATGAGAACTTTAAATATTGCATGTTCATATAAATCTTGGCTTAAACTTAAAGACTTGCTTGAAAAATTAATATGTTGATATGTATAACTTCTATGTACTGATCAGCTGTGGACCTAAGTAAATAGTTATTTGTTTTATAATTGATTTATCTATTCTTTTAAAACCAAATAAAAACAAAGTTAAGCATATAGCATGCATGATATTTCCAAGTTTTAGCAGGGTCTGGACATTTTTTTCTAAATCCGGAGGTAATCTTAACCATTTTTCTTAGTGTTATTATACAGAAAGATCAGTTTGTATGTGAAGTTTTTTCTCTTGCAAATCTAATGAGAAGTAACATAATACTTAGTAGTGAAAGTCATAAAAAGATACATAAGGAATTTTAGTTCCAAGAGTAAGAGACATTTGTTTAAAATAAATGCAGACCAATGAGGTTTAGAATGTAGTAGACTTTAGTCAATAAGAATGGCTATTTTATTTGGGCTATGAAAGACAGGCTTACACCCTAATAATGCAGTGATCTTAAAAACTGACATAGTGATAGTGGGTTCTCCAATGTAAACTAGTTTGGCAAGAGTCAAATAGGTACTGTGATAATTCCAAATTGTAAGTAGTGCAGTTTGGCAAAAGTAGTGACCACTGAATAGTAATGCCATTTATGAACACCATTAAAGTCAAAGTTTTGTAGAGTTAGAACTTCAATCCAGTACTTAAGAAAAAAAAAATAAAGATAATACAGTGTAAATAAAGAACCACTGCATGCTATCAAAACAATGCAAGACTGGGTTAGATAACAGAACAAGTTCTGAAGAGTGTAGAACTGCTCCTTAAACCGAAATGAAGGAAATCCTTTGGCTACTGCAATTCATAACATATAATGTTTAAAGATAATATTGAAAGAAAGTGTAGTTTTCCCAAAATGTTTTTGGTAGTTTCCAAAGCTTGACCAACTGTAAGATTAGACATGATTAATTTGGAGTGTGGAGAGTAAGGTAAATGAATTATACTGCAGATGCCAGAGAAGCTACAATTATACACAACTGGCCATGGTAGGATAAGTTATTTTCAATCCTTCCTCCTTTTAGCCATTTACTGGCTCTGTTAGTCATTTTGTGTAAAAAAAAATAAGCAATATGGAGGAAGAAGTTTGGTATCCTTTAATATAAAACAATGGAGTTAATATTAATTTCAATGTATTTGTAATGAATCATCTTAGTCCATAATGGACAATAACTATTGCTACATTTACTATATATAATAATCATGAGAATTGCAATGAACTGGGAAATTAAAAATATGTAAACTAGGAGCCATAGTCAAGTCCCCAAATGATGTGGACATCCTACAGAAGGGCCTCACTGAGACAGATGCCTGGTGTCAGAGCCATGGCCTCAAGCTCAATGCCAAAAAGTGCATTGCCATCCTCTTTGGTAAAAACTCTGTACCCATGAACTACTACATAGGCAGCAATCTACTTAACACCAAATACGTGATAAGAGACCTTGGGACCCAGGTGGACAGTAGTCTCTCCTTTGATAGTCACATTGCCACAGTAGTCAGGAAGTCCTTCTACTTCATCATAAAAGGGTTCTCATCCAGGAAAAAAGAGGTCATTGTTCCGCTCTACTCGTCACTCATTAGACCCATTATAGAGTACAATGCCCCTTTTGGAATGTACCTCATAAGACATCTGCAGCAGTTGGAAAGGCCACAAAAGTACCTCACAAAGAGGATTACTGGCCTCAAACAAATGCCCTACACTGACTGCCTCAAAAAACTCCAGCTTTACTCCGTAGCATATCGCCTACTCCGAGGTGATCTCTGCCTAACATATAAAGCTATGTCAAACCCAGAGCTGTTGGACATGCTACACCTAAAGAAATCCCAATCCCTCCAAACTACATGCTCTAGGGACCTAAACCTTGCCACCACAATAAACAGGACACACTGGAGGGATAGATTCCTGTCCCAGAGACTTCCTATACTCTGGAACAAGCTAGCCATCTATGTCAAGCAAAGTTCTTCATTAGCACTCTTCAAGAAATATCGTGATGAGTGGATGGGAAATAGGAACTACACCCTGGGGATCACTTCTATGTCTCTGCTGGACAGTGGCACAGGAAAATAACTTTCTTGGGTGGGATAAGCTATGGTACCTTGCTGGCTAGGCTTACGTAGGCCCTTGGGCTAATAGCCTAGTAACTACCTATGAACCTATGAATCTATGCCCTGAAATCAGAGATTATGAAACCTGCTAGATTATTAAGAAATATAACTTATAGGTACTAATTCTACATCTTGGATTCCGGCGTGTAGCTCGCGAGACATTTGCCTGCGAGCTACATCGCCGAAACCAAACGGCTGCATCAGCACTTTGCCGTAGTGCAAAGTGCCTGAAAAGCACAGCCGCTGCAACTATAATCTATGGACGAGCAGCTGCAGCCGTACGGTCTGTATAACGCATTCCTTCTTCTCGTGCAAGGAATGCATTTATTTAATTATTTATTTATTGTGATGTCAGACTGACAACACAATAAATAAATAATTAAATAAATGCATTCCTTGCATGAGAAGGAATGAGTTACACAGCCTGTACGGCTGCAGCTGCTCGTCCATAGATTATAGTTGCAGTGGCTGTGCTTTTCAGGCACTTTGCACTACGGCAAAGTGCTGATGCAGCCGTTTGGTTTCGGCGATGTAGCTCGCAGGCAAATGTCTCGCGAGCTACACGCCGGAATCCCTACGTCTTATTTTTAAATGAAAGAGGTAATTAGGGTAATGAGTGTGTTAATCTTTTCTGAAAAGTGTTTGAGGAATTCTACAGAAGGCATTTTTTTTATGTAAAATCTTTTTGGGAAAGTATTTCTTTTAATAATGGAAAACTTAAACAAAACACTTAAGCTTATACCATCTATTAAAATATACTTCTACTTTCTCATAGTTTTATTTAAATTCTGATTCAATTTGTAACTCATTTGCAATATATTAAAGCTAGTCTGATACCCCATTTACCTAGGTATTCCATAAGATCTTGGGAGATAAAATATTGCAGATTTATTCAAAATTTTAGTTGTATAAATAATAAAAGAAGAAATAACCCGTAGGAAGTCTGGTGCAGTTATAGTAGCAAGGAGACAGAAAATTATGTCATCCACAAAGACAGTATTAAAAATCCATTGACTGCTAAGGGGCAGAATAGACATACTATTGTCACTAAGGGTGAAAAAAATAGGTGTAGGTAAGCATTAAAGAGCTAAGTGTAAAGGGGACACCCTCAAAGTCTTTCAGTTTTAATAGTAACTGGGATTGAAAAAGAGCATTTAAAGGAGAGCTTAATAGAGGGATGATTTGTAAATTTAAGAAGACTAGTAGGAAGTAAGTAGGAAAGTTGAGGTGTTTCAAAACCATAGTTAAAAAGGGGAAGGAAAAATGAAATAATGCTGTGAAGGCACATAAGGCAATAAATATACTGTTATTTTTAGGCTTTTGAGTTGTGTATATAACTGACCGAAGGGCCTGGGCATTATCTTGTGTCACTCTGTACCAAAATGGACATGCAGTACCAGAACTGATTGAATTAAATCCCTGTTAAAATGACAGAACGTTAAGAAGTAAACCCCTGTTAAAATGACAGAATGTTAAGCAAGCAATAATGCCCAACAGGGTGTGTGTTATTATGGAAATAACACCCACTCATGGGTGTTCTGCAGCCCAACACTGCAGGTGGAGGGCCTCTACACCCCTGGAAGGGATTTCCACAATAACACACACCCTAAAGGGCATTATTGCGCTTAGAGATTGTGCTGTCTGTAAAATGTTCTGTTTTACTTTTTTAGCACTATATATTTTTGGTGTAAAATAGTTCCTCTTCCTAATTTTTCAAACTTGCTGTAGTATATGTTAATGGTGTTGGAGGAAGCATTTTACATCAAAATATATAACACTTTAAAAAAAATATCCGGGTATTTACTATATTTTTTGGTCCCTTACTCCTAAAATGTTTGGTTTGCTGCCAGTCATTGGAGATTAAAGTTTCTAAATAACGACATACATTTGAGTTTCAGACTTTTATTTCTTTCAGAAAATTCATGCTACCACAAATCATTTTATTTGAACAAGTTTGTAATTTTATAAGAGCAATAATTAAATCCTGTTCCTATTTTTGAGCCTTTGTCCCTCCTTTATTTTAGGCTTTGTCCAGAATTTACATCTGAAAGGTACAGAGGTATGCACATCTCCTTACTGCTGCTGCCATTGGTCAATCTCACCCACTCACTCTCTCTCTCACTCTCTCTATTACACACAAACATATCTGTGCTTCAGAAAATGCATACTAATACAAATCATTTAAAATAGGTTTCTATTTTGAACCTTTATCCCCTGTTTATTTTAGGCTTATCCAGATACCTTGAGCTAAGAGACTGTTGCTGCCAGGTGATCGCTTGATCTTGCTCACTCTTCACTCACTCACTCTCTCATATACATACACAGTCTCTTCTTGCTTTCATGCACACATTCACTCACACATGCAGACAGAACTATAAACACACACACACACACACACACACACACACACACACACACACACACACACACACACACATACACATGCTTTTTTTCTGTTTCATTTATTTTTTTACACTCACTAAAGCGAGTGTAAAATAATAACTTGATCGATCTCTCTTACGCTTATACACACACACACACACACACACACACACACACACACACACACACACACACACACACACACACACATACACACAAACACACACACACATACACATGCTTTTTTTCTGTTTCATTTATTTTTTACACTCACTAAAGCGAGTGTAAAATAATAACTTGATCGATCTCTCTTACGCTTATACGCTTATACACACACACACACACACACACACACACACACACACACACACACACACACACACACGTTTTTTTTTTCTTTTTTTTTCTTTTTTATTTTCCACTTGCTAAACAGTAAAAGCACTGCTTAGCAAGCATAAAATAATGGCGGCTGTTAGGTTTTTTCTGTCCGAGGTCCACAGCAGCGTGACATGCTGCCATGAAGCAGCAGACTCATTTTGCAGCAGGCATTACCTGTAGATTAACACTGTGCTGGAGAATATTCTCTCTCCAGTTAGGGATCTAAATTAATAAGTACGTAGACAACACTTTTCTAAAAGGTTCATGTCTATATATGCACTATATATGAAAACAATTTGGGTTGATAGGGTTAGGAAAGCAACATCTGATAATCTTTTTGTTTGACTGTTACTGGGGTAAATATCAAAAAGAAAGCATAATCATCAGTGTTTATCTTTTCCAAACTGAATATTTTTCTGAGTGCTCTGTGCAATGAGAAAGAAACTACTACACTGCACAAATGAGCATTCCTATCAATGTGTTTATTAGTTCAGTCTTAAGGAGCTCCATCAATTAATTTTTATCTTTCTAGCACACATGGCACACATTTTTTCTCAAGAGCTACGCACTAACTGCAAATACAAGTGTGTACATGTGCTGATGTGCAGACACACACACACGCGCATACACACGCGCATACACACACAAACACACACACACACACACACACACACACACACACACACACACACACACACACACACACATACACACACACACACACACACACACACACACACACACACACAGACAGACAGACGCACGCCCGTGTGAAAATACACAAATGAAAGTATAACTATGTGTAGCTAGGCATACTCAGTGGACTGAAATGAGTACATTTTTTTCCTGAGCATCTCTTGCAAATGTCAACACTCAAAAAGCACAGAATGTTTAGAACTGTGTAAATGAATATTCATAGTATAGCTCTAAACAAAGAATTATTGTGCAAAAAGAATACACCTCTAAAACCTAGCTTTTTATGAAAATAAATTGTAACAGTTGAAAATAACGTGCTTCTTCCCATGTATCTGGGGGTAGCATGTTGAGGGCAAAGTACATTTTTAAAATGACAAGTGGGTAGTAGGGGCAGCAACATTAGGTTTGAGTACAAAATGTAAATCTCTGGCTACACCCTTATGTCACTGTCCAAAACAATGCTCTTCTCTTTGTTTAAATGAATAGGTTTAACCTAAGGACCCCGTCTGTGTGCTTCCCATTCTCCTTTTTTGTAAGCAGCGGGATCACGTGACCCTGAAACATGATTTTATACTAATCTGTTTTCTACTGTTGTCTTGCTACAGGACATCTCCAAAACTGGCACACTGCAATCCAGTCAGCAAGTTTTTAACGCAAAGAATAATACCACAGACATTCAAGCCTTCAAGCAGCTTTCATATAAACATTTGCACCACCTTCCTCAGGTCACAGACTGGATTCCATTGAGCATGACCAACTTGAGATGGGTGTAAGTGGCACTAAAGTTCTCCTCTGAAATAATGTGTACAGAACAATCAAATGCAGACTTTCTGGTACTCAATCAAACAATTCCTTACAGCCTAACAAGCAAAAGCATGAATAGGTTAATCATTGTTAAACTAAGGCTAGCAATCACCATCTCTCTGACACAGAGGAAGAAAGCCCTGACTATGACCCAGACAGTGAATGCTTATTTATTTACTGAGGTGGAAATATGCTACCAACATGGAACTCATTTATCCCTATCCTAGGGAAGACAGATGTGGTCCAGTCTATTGTAAAAATTGACTGTCACAGGGGATTATAAGCTTTGCTGTGCAGTAACTTTCTTAGGGGGAAGTGGAGGAAGGAAAGGGCATTTAATCCTATATAAAAAATCCTGGTGGGTGACTGGAAGATGGCCTCATACACATTACTCTCGTCATGATGAAATGAGAGTGTTGATAAGGTCACTGGAGTACTGATGGTTGGCAAGTAACAGGGATAAACACAGTAAAACAATCAGAAATAAAGCTAGTACGTTATTGACCTTATGTAACGAAAACAAGGTATCTGATGCTGGTTGCTCTCTCTTAACTCAGTCTGGTTTATGTTTTGTTTTTCATCATTCAGTAATTAGAATGCTTTTTCCACCTTCTTCCACCATGTTTTGCTGCTTAATGTCTTAAATTCAGCATTATCATATATCCCATCAGTCCTCCTATGGAAATTATTGAAAATGTGGTATGTGTTTTAAGTGTTGAAGAGGGGATTTAAATGCAACTTTTTTCTTTATTTCTTTCTTCTTTTTATTTTTTTCTTTAAAATACATTTATTGAATTTCCAAATAATGATATAAGTACACACAAAAAACATAATAGCAGGGTAAGAAGCCAATATAAAAAAGGAGCATACATGTGAAAATGTAGAAAAAATATTCATCTAGGTAATCTTGATAGACTGTAAAAGCAATTCTAGCAAAGTCAGCAGTGCTCATCTCCAATTAGCAAACTATTTCTTTAACATGTTACTTGCACAGAATGAATCCAAAAATAAAGAAGAAAATCCGCAAGAAATGAACTGTGCCTGCAAGCCAACATATTTTAGCGAGGGCATCCAGCAAAGAGGTGGATGGATTGTGTGAAAGAAGATCTGCGATCTAAACTTGTAACATTTTATGCTTCCAGTCGTGTTTCTGTGCTTTGTTTTGTTTTTTTCTTTTTTCAGTTACAATGAATTCAAAAATGTTTGGCAATTGTTAGAAAATGATACAGTGAAATATAACTGAAGGAACTCCACATGTGTAATGTAATATAATATTACCCAGGGCAAACAAAGAGTGGTAATCACAGTCCCAAGATTCACATATACACAACAGCACTTGACAAAAAGCAGGGCTGTGCCTGTATGCAGCTTCACACATTTAAGTTAGACTAAAATGGGTAAAACCTATAGTTATGCTTGCTAGAGGTCATATGTGCAAAAAGTCATAAATGCTTTCAGTTGTTTTCACTAGGGGGCTGCAGACACAAATCTGCATGGATCTTTTGAGATCTTCTGTGATAATCTGTTCTAAGCTGCACCAAGCACCACTTTTCTGGAGTTAATTCAAACTGCTGTAAAGTTTTTTCTAGTCACTGACACGCTGACTGAGCTTTTATAAAGTTGGAAATTTGGAAACAAAGGAGAGATAAAACAAGGGACACACAGAAGGGAGATATTAAGAAGACTGTGCTGGAGGAGATGGAAGATATGTTTCTAGCGGTGATAAACCCCCTTTTTCCATTTTTTATAAAGGGGAAGATGGACAAGGAATATGGTTAGAGGGTTTAGGAGTGAGACTCAGGAAAGAGTTAGAAAAGAAACAGAAACATATAATACAGGCAATTATCATTATCATCAGCCCCCTTTTTCTCATTTTTTCTACATAGGGCCGGGGTATCATGTTAACTGTTGCCAGCTCTCTCGATTCAGTGCCACACTCATGCCTGACTGTCACAGATCTTCTTTCACACAATCCATCCACCTCTTTGCTGGACTTCCTCACTTCCTCTTACCTTCTTCCTGTCTGTCCCAAATCTTCCTCACCAGATTGTCTTATGCTTTTCTGCACGTATCCAAATCACCGTAATCTGTTCTCTTTGATCTTTTCTGCAATTGGAGCTACTTTGGCTTCAGCTCTGATGTCCTCAATTCTTCGTCTATCCCACAGTGTGCATCCTATTACCTTTCTCAGGCACTTCATTTCCATCACTTCTAGCTTCTTCAACTGTTCTGCCTCTACTGCCCAGGTTTCTGCACCGTACAGTAGTACTGGTTTCAGCACTGTCTTGTACATCTTACTTTTCAGATTCTTTGGCATTCTTCTATCATAGACTATACCCGATACTCTATGCCAGTTGACTGCAGCCCCTCTGATTCTAACTTTGACATCCTCATTCAGACTTCCCTTCTCCTCAACCACCCCTCCCAGATACTTGAAGCTGTTTACCTGTTCCACAATATTCCCTTCTATCTCTATTCTCAGCTTCTTCTGATTTCCCCAATTTGCTACCATTACCAATGTCTTATTGGGGTTAGTTTTTTTTGATGTGCCTTCAGTTTTGCATTCCATTTCCCTATCCTTTGCTGAAGTTCTAGCTCAGAGTCTGCATGTAATGCCACATCATCTGCATACAACAACTTTGTTGATCTGTCCCCTCTGACTTGTTTGCTAATGTAGTCCATCACCAGTATGAACAGCAGTGGGCTCAGAACTGAACCCTGGTATACACTCACTCCCACTGAGAACTCCACTGTGTGGTCGAACACTGTTCGTATTTAAGGCACTGGGTCCTTGTACATACCCTGCACTAGGAATGCCCAGTTGGACTCTCTCCTCATCTCTAGCTTCTTCTCATGTATCTGTCTCACTGCAAATATCTGGTCAATTGTGCTGCATCCTGATCTGAATCCAAATTGCTCATCTCCTATCTTACATTTGACTGTTCTCCATATCCATTTAGCAATCACTCTCTCCAGAACTTTCATGCAATGTGATAGGAGTTTGATACCTCTGTACTGCCCACAGTTGTGGGTGTCCCCAGACAAGACAGACAGGATCACTGTGGTGGGCTGCCACTGGGAGTGGTAAAAAGACATACAGGTGACAGACAGATACAGAAGGGAGGAGGAACTGTGACATGCAAGTAACACCCCTGTCTGGAAGACCTCAGTTATTCTCCTCCCTGATGGCCCTTTATAGGGGGACTGCAATGGTGTGGTGGTGGAGCCGTCTAGTGGCTTGATGGTGAGAGCTCACTGGGTCAGCAAGACTTGCAAACTCTTGACAAGGCATTAAATTGGTCACAGGTCTCTCTCCACAAACTTCTCAGTTGCTGCCTCCACCTGGCCCTGAAGCTCATGATATTCATGGTTAACCAGGTTACTGCACACAGAGGGATGCACATGGGTGAAGCCACCAACCCCACCCTATGAAGAAATCCATGGATGGGCAAAGGGAGGTGATGAATGGCTCCTCACCTGGGAGGCATGTAGCTCACCTGCCTCTGGGATTTCTGGACATGTGGAAAAAGTATCATAAAAGGAAGAGGGGGGAGACAGAGAGAGACACAGAAATAAACTGAGACAAGAGCTCATAATTGTTTTGAAAATATTGTAATTTATTTAATTAACTAAAATTAAACATTTAGTCCTTTATTCAGATGGCACATGACATTAATGCTTCTTAAGTACTGTGTATGAATTAGTGCTCCATTATATTATGGATAAATGCAGCACCAAAAAATGATGATAGTAATAGTTAATAATGTCACTACTAATGTGTGCATTTGGGCAGTGCAACAGCTAAAGTTGTCACCTCACAGCAAGAGTTTCTCTGGTTTGATTCTCAGCTGGGGTGCCTTCTGTGTGGAGTCTGCATGTTCTCCCATCGTTCACATGGGTTTCATCCAGGTACTCCGGTTTCCTCCCACATTTCCAAAGACTTGCATCTAGAGAATTTCTCCCGGGCCTCTGCTGAAAATAGACTCTGTTCTAGTTGGACAATAAAATAAATATATTTACTGATTTCCCCCTGTCTGTGTGTGTGTGTGTATATATATATATATATATATATATATATATATATATATATATATATATATAATTATAGATATTGATATATCAACTATATATATATATATATATATATATATATATATATATATATATACACATATATATATATACATATATATATATACATTAAATCTAGATATAGATTATATATATATGTATATATATATATATATATATATTTATATATATATATAAATAGATATATAGATATAATTATATATATAAATATATAGATATATATATATATATATAATTATATATATAAATATATATATAATTATATATATAAATATATATATAATTCATTTCCTTTCACTGTGGTACTTCAGTGCACTAGGCTGACACGCATTTCTTTGTTTTTCACTCTGAATATGATCTACCAGTAAGACTGAAAAATTGTTATTGCAGTAATGAATTGATTTCTAACGTCATATAATTAAATAAGACTTTTCACTTGCTTGCTACTTACGAGTGTTCTGAACTTTTCTCTCACACCTCCTCTGTCCCTGCCATCTACTACAGGCTGTTTCTTCCCCAGCTGTAGAGATAAGGAAAGTACAAAAGAAAGAAAGTTGCTTGGTCATATCTTTTATGCGTGAATCATGGCTAAAAGCAATGTATTATTTATATCTTCTGCCAGATTAATTCAGAATTTTTTAACTGATGTCAAGGCAGTCCATTATGTTTTCCAGAGGAAATGCAGTATGTTACTGTAAAAATATTTCTTTGAAATCTACAGCAGTGCTGAGTAGGTATCCGTTCTTAAAAACCTGTTATTTTGCTACCTGAAGAATATGACATGCAACTTTAACAAATTGTTACAGCCAGTACTCAATGCTCCTGAAGTGATACATTAATATTCTCCACAAGCTGTGGGTATGAGTGTTGGGTTTGCTTAGCGATGTATTTATCCGCATCAGAAAATTAAGCTAATTCAGCCTACTGCAGGAGTATCTCCAGATAGTCAGTTTCAAGAAAAAAGCTCAGATTCATGTAAGATTGCTAACTTTACAAAGAATTTTTTGTGACTAGTCTAACCTGCAAAGAATCATTCACATCCATGTTTATCTGTGTTTATGGGAATATTGCTATTACTTCTGTGGCGTGCTAATTATTATTAATTCTGTAATTTATTCAGCACAGCCTGAGACAATGCATTATGCAATAAGAGAATCATACATCAGTGATATGCATAGCACTCAGTTGCTTCACTAACCCCACCCTGAAACACCCTACCCCAGCTCCACACTAGCTAGGGTGTGATAACTTGCTCTTCTCAGCCATTTTGTAAGTAAAGAAAACCAAAACTTCTGGATATCAACAGAAATATTTCTAATGTTTATATAGATGGCATTGCAAAATCTTTATAATAACCTTTCACATTACTAGTCGAATCTGTCATATGACTAAACAGTAAAATTTATGAAGCAATTCATGCCAACTGAATTCCAATGTTTAACAAACCAACATTCATTGGAATTTTCCTGGTGTGACTCTGACATGGCATCAACAGTAAAACAGGCATTAAGCATTGAATTATATTGTATTTGAATGTTGCATTAACATGGGCTTACTGATGCACACATACACATTTTGCAGAGAAATATATGCACATTATATATATATATATATATATATATATATATATATATATATATATATATATATATATATATAGACAGATAGATACGTATACATAAGCACCAATACAAAATCCAGCACCTTTAAACCATAAACCTCCACAAAATGTTATTCAAGTAGAATTCAGGTAATTCCAAATGAAACTTCATGATAAACCCAGGGTTTCACCCTTCGGGTTTGTCAATATTGTGAGACAAAGGACTTCCTGAATATAAAAACAAAACCCCTTTAGTTAAAAATCTCCCCTTCCAAGAGGTGCACTTCTTTATTGTATATATCTGGGTCACTGCATATCCTTCTAGTCCTCAAAAGTGGGATGTAGGAATATTGCTAATAACATGCGGGGGGGGGGGTGGCAGGAGGATTCTAAGATGGCTGCCAGCTAGACAGCACGTACTTCAGTTTGCTTCAGATACTAGCTATGAATCTAACCCCATCTAAGGCTACCGCTACTGCAAAAATTTACAAAAAACCATCTCCTGCAAAAACAAAACTATCTTCCAAACCAAGAGAATCTTATTTTCAACTTCTGAATTAAAAAACAAGAAATCCATACCTTGGATCTGGGAGGTGGCTAAGCAGTGACTCCTGTACATGTGCTTGGGCCTGCATTTAAAAAGAGATAGCTATAAAGAAGAAAAGAAGCAAGTTTTCATATAACAAAGGAATAATGGAACAAATGGGAACACACACATTAAAGACAAGAATATCTCTAATTGCATCTCCTGAGAAAGAAATTAGCATCTAACCATCTAAAATATCTATATCTGCTAAATTGAACCAAATGATAAGGTAAATTACTTAAATTATCTTCTTTGTACTTAAATCCCTTGCATCCCATTTAAACATTCTAAATCCAGGCCAAGGAGCATCGCCACACCGCTGTGAAAAACTATGAACTCCCATACTCTTTTACGACCCCAAACCAGGAAAAGCAAGCAAACTGAGGTCAAAGGAACATCTACGGCACTTCTCTAAGGCCAAAACATCTCCAAAAAAACGTGTTTGCCAAAGAAAACAAAAGTAAAGTTTCTACATATCTGAAACCTTTGGAACTCTACCCTAAAGAACAAAAAAATGAAGAATTTCATGTCAACTGTGATCAGAAGGTAAATCCAGCTTAGAATTAAAGTGCAGCAATCTAAACATATATTTAAAATATTTTGTTGCCTGAATAATTACAAACTGGAAAAATAAACTCCTAGGTCAGATGCTGTAGCAGATACTGTAGTAGTAACAAATAACTAGTCCTTAGTCCATATATATTATAAAGTTGGGTCAGTTTTGTTTTGTTCTTTTTTTTTATGTTATATTTTTTAAATAAATATGCATCTACAAACTGCAAGTATACCAATCTAGATCAGCAGAGACTATAAAAGACTCTAGATATTATTATCTGATCAATACTATGGATGTTAGCTGTATATGAGCTCCATACATATAAAACAAATGGATAAACAGGAGTATCATAGAGCCTTACTGTAAATATTGACCCAACAAACAAGAACTGGTGTATACTAAAAGAAGGACTGTGTTTGAAATCATTAAAATAAGGAGCATGCAAAAAAAACTGACGAACTATAACAAGTCATTTTCAATATGTTCATATAATTGATTTTTATTTTTTTTTGTGAGTAAGAAAGAAATGTTATGGTATGCCTTTTGAAATGCACTATTTAAATGTTTCTTACAAAGTTAGATATGTTAAATTTAGTTAAAGGCATTCTACAAAATGCTCAGGATAAATACTTTCAAACATAGAAAGGGCTAGTAACCATATTTTTTGCTATTACCTTTGTATTGGTTTTGGACAAGCTGTAACGTGTGTTGCTGTAATTTTTCTGGGACTTAGAATGACAGGAATTTTTTGTAATATAGTTGTAAATGCTCTATTTATCTCTCTTTCAGTTAGTGGGCTAGCGTGGATAAACACGGTGTGGGGTCTGAAAGGGAATAATGTCACACTTATATTCATATCAGTGACCTGCACCTTCTAGTGGAGTTGCTATAATAGTTAAAAAATCATTTGATGGCACTATAATGAAGAGTAGTTATGACCCAAATGGTAGATGGTGTTATTTTACTTGTGAACTGCCTATGTTTAAAAGACCTTTCTTAGTCTTAAATGTATATGCCCCATGTTTGCATCAATTAACCTAAATATATGAGATATACAAAATTCTAGAGAATTTCCTATTTATACATCATAGGAGGCGATGGGAATATGATAATTAATCAAGCTCTAGATAGAACAAATAAAGAAAACAAGCAACCTGTACAACTTACTACTTTAACAGCTGAAATAATAGAAGATTTTAAGCTAGCTGACCCTTTTGAAAACTATAGAAATAATCCATCAACCGTAAATTCACTTATTATATGCCATACCACAAGCCTTGGTCCAGAATAGTCATATTTTTAATTTCTGAAACTTTACTAAATAATGCAGTTACCTACAATAGTGAACCCAGAACAATATCAGACCATGCAAAACTAAACATAATAAAGATGGACAGCTTCACACAAAAATCCCAAACATCAGCAAACGGGCTAAATACTAACTTATTAAAGGAAAAAGAAATCTCACAGGAAATCAATGACATCCTTACCCAAGCCAAAAATAACCTAGAGGTAACAGCTATACCATATGATATTCAATGGGAAGAGACAAAGCCATTATTGCGGGAATATTAATCCAAAAAGCCGCTATCTATAAAAAAATTAAACAAGGAAAAAGTTACAACAATAGAATCAAAATTAAAAAGTATAGAGTTAGAATTACAAATTAAACACCAGAACTTAAAAGTCAAATGATTACCATAAAAAAAAAACTCCACCTATACTCTGTCGCATATCGTCTACTCAGAGGCAATCTCTGCTTAACATACAAGGCCATGTCAAACCCAGAGCTGTTAGACATGCTACACAATGAAATCCCAATCCCTCAGAGCCACACGGTCCAGGGATCTAAACCTTATCATCACAATGAACAAAACATGCTAGACGGATAGGTTTCAGACCCAGAGACTCCCCAGACTCTGGAACAGACTGCCCATACATGTCAAGCAAAGTGCCTCTGGCCCTCTTCAATAGAAACCTGGATGATTGGATGGGAGATGGGAAATTAACCCTGGGGATCACGTCAGTCGCCCTGCTAGACAAGGGTCCAATGAAGTAAATACTGTGGGAAGAAATAGCCAGGGAATTGTTATTGCTAGGCTTGTATAGACCCTAGGGCCAATAGCCTAGTGCCACCCTATGAACCTATGAACCCTACAAGAACAACTACCTGAAATTCAAACACAACATTACTCTTTCAATGAAGTAAACTTTTACACAAGTATGCAGAATGGGCTCAGTCCCCTTCAAAAGCGTTGGCAAGAATCACAAACATAAAACATTCCCCAACCAAAATAAAGCAACTAAATTACAATAACAAAACTCTAGATATGGACAAAGAGATTATAAATGCTTTTGAAGAGATTTATCAAAAACTATATGGCCCACATGAACAGTACAATGAATTACTATTCTATCAATTCACTGAAGAATTGCAATTTCCAGTAATAAACAAAACACAAATAAATAACTTAAAGCCCATATAAATGTAGAAGAAATCATTGCTGCTGTAAATAAGCTGAAACCAGGTAAATCAGCAGGGCCAGATGGGTATGTGGCGAAGTTCGATAAGACTTTTAAGAAACAAATAGCTCCAATACTATTGAAAGTATACACATATGTATTAAAGTATGGAATCAAGGACCTGTATATCAACAACTCAAAAACTATACTCATTCCAAAACCCAACTCAGATGCAGTAAATCCAAACAACTACAGACTGATAGCACTCATAAATATTGATATCAAAATTCTATCAACAGTCCTAGCTAGCAGAATCAAAAAAAGTATACTTTTCACTATATCTTCTGAACAACTAGGCTTTATGAATAACAGACAGGTATGGGACAACACACTCACCATTGATTCAATCATCAGTTTAAAAGTGAATGATAAATGTCCAGCTATGCACTATCAGTAGATGCATCTAAAGCTTTTGACAGAGTAAATCTTGATTTTCTATTCAAGATACTCAAAAAATTTAGCATTCCTGATGAATATATAAACATGGTGAGGGCCTTATACAACAGTGCTACAACAACACTCTGTATAAATAAAAATCAATCAAAACCTATTCAAATTATTAACGATAAAAGGGAAGGATGCCCACTATCACCATACCTGTTCAATATATACATTGAAACACTCCTCCTTAAAATATCACAAAGAACTTACCACCACTTTATGAATATTTCTAAAATCCCAATAAAGTATACAGCTTTTGCTGATGACCTTAATATTTATTTCAAATTCCCTAATTCTGATTTAAACAAGATCTTAAACTCCACTGAAAAATTTTTAAAAATATCTAACTATGCCATTAACCCAAACAAGTCAGTCATATTCCCTTTGAATACTTTAGGACACAAGGAATTCTATTTCCCCAAAACTGAAATAAAAGTCAACTACAATCTCAAATATCTGAGCATCATGTTCACTCACCCCTAATCTGATTTGGCTAAAAGTAATGTGTTTAAAACTTGGGCTAACATCACTGAAGACACTAAAAGATGGTTAAATCTCCACTATCTAAGGTGGCTATAGTTAAAATGAATCTTCTCCCAAGACTGCTGTTTCACTTTAACTCTGTTAATCAAAATATACCAAATAACTTCTTTTCCAAACTTGAAACACTACTAGGGAAATTTATCTGGCATTCTAAAAATACAAAAATAAAGTACTCTAGATTAACACTACCCAAACAGAAAGGTGGCCTAGGATTACCCGATTTTCAAACATATAAACGCTAGTTGAATTATACAAATAGCAAATTACGAATCATCTAACAAAGCATGGTATCCAATCTGGATTAAAATATATTATAAACATCTAATTTCATCAAATTTAAACCCTAAAGCAATACCCTTTCAAAACTCCAAGACACTAAGGTATTTTAAAATCCACCCCATAATCATAAGAAATACATTACTATTTCAAAAGCTGCTATCTTCCCTTAATCTTAAAGATACTTTGTTACTAGAACAACCAATACACTTAAATCCTAATATTAAACACTATGCTATTCCTGAATCAATACCCATTAATTAAAAATACCATTGTATGGAACATCTATCAAGGCAAAAACCTTTCAATCGAAAATATAAGGCAAAGATTAGAAGTAAATAAAAGTTATAGCACTATTATCAAGCAAATACTATATCTGATCAACACAATTACTACAAATGTCAAAATAGGCAACCAAGATATGCAGCTATACCAACAAATTATTAACCTTTTGCTTTCAAGACCCAAAATGCTATAAAACACAAATAGATTAATAACAAGGATTAACTACCAAGATTCGCTCCCATATTCAAAATATTGGGAAGGAAAAAATAACAAGATTACTGTTGACCAGAAATCTGTTGCAATTGAACTCACCTTGAAATTAACCCCTCTCAAAAAATTAATTTACACCCAAATTATGATTAACAATTATGCCTACCATACACCACTCTTTCTAAGTAAAAGCAATCCTTCTCTCTCCCATTTTTGCCCCAGATGTCCAAACAGCACAGTTGATACCCTTCATATTTTTTGAGCTGTAAACATTTTTACAAATTATGGTGCTCTTTAAGAACCAAGTTAGAAAAAAAGGGATACACTAAATCTACCCTGTCATGGGAAATTGCAATTTTACACGTATTCCCCACCAACTTTTCACATGAAAACAAACACATCATGGTAACATTGTATGCAATGATGAAATCATACATAGCTCAAAACTGGCTGGATAGAACTAAAATTACATGTGATGAATTTAAAGGAATGGCTATGAAATACATATTAGCCGGCAAACTAATCACAATAAGCCAAAAACATTATCCTATTACCAGAAATATTGGAAAACACTTATAGAAATCTTAAGGTAAAATCGGTCTATAGACAAGGGACTATAACATCACTATTACTCTAATCAAATAAGGAAAAATAAAAAATAAATATTAGCAAAACTTTTACTCATCTTAAATAGTGAAAGGTCTAGGAAGTGCAAACATGCTGAACATCAGAGGTGGCATCAATTGTATATAGTGTAGATAGTTATTACAAGATACAACTAAAGTTAGATAGGATATAATATTTTGACGTAACTGTTTCAATGACAGATTCTATTAAGGTTAAATATCTCTGAGTAGATTTTGTCTTACAATTTAACGTGAACAGTTAAAATGTTAGTTAATTCTGCATATTGTTAACTGAACACTGATGGTATATATCCTGTCTATGTTATTTATTGCAAATTGATATTCCATGTATCTTCTCCTTATATATTTCTGTTTTATTACTTTTTTTCTGTATTAAAAAAAAGGAGGAAAAAGCAATAAAAAAATATATTTGAAAAAAAACAAGAGGAGTGGCAGCTATTAGCATATAACAAAGAGTTTTTGTTAAAAGGCTTATGAAAAATACTTGTAATACTACCTTTCAAGTTCTTAATAATATTTACATCTACAAAATCAATATTAAAATAATCATACTTGGCAGTAAAACATGTATCATATTTATTCTGATTGAGGGATCCTCAAGGCAGAAGGCTGTGAGATACTAAAAGTTCTCCCCAGTTTCTTTCTGGAAGGTCCCTGTGGCAAATACAGTGAGGGCTATACTTATCTTGGTATCCACAGGTATAGGAAGGCCATGCATCATGCATTCCCTTGCTGTTAGCCTATATCCATATCCACTCGAAATCTATCCAAAATGTATTGATCAGTACAGTTGGGACAGCCTTTGCCTATATCTGTTTCTTCCTGGCTGGTGAGTTCTGCTGGGTGCACCTGGTAGAATGGCCAAGACAAGCACCTCATAATAGGAGACACCTAAGCTGGCAGCAAATGCAAGCATCTTCATGGATTGCAAAATAGAAAAGGTGCAACATTGTCTTTTATATCCCTTCTTATATCTTAGCCCTACTATACCTTTTCAATTCTGACCACCATAAGCTCTACAGTAACCCACAAATTCTAACGATACTATACTTGTTGTTGTGTCTTTTGGCTTTTCCCGGTTAGGGTTCGCCACAGCGGAACTCCGGTCCGCTAATGATTGGTAGTTGATTTTTACATGCTGAGTTACCAGCCCTGATGCACAACCTTCAAGGAAGGTATCACGCATGTCTCCACGCAGAAGATGCTCTAGCTGAGAATCGAACCGGACAGCATCTTACTGTGAGGCGACAATGCTACCGCAGCACCACCACCACCACGGATTCTAAAGTTGTGAAATTTGGCAGTGATCTGCCCCACAGGGCAAACCACTAATCAGCACTCAAACACTTTAACTGTCTAGAGCTCTCACATACACTTACCATACACAACTACTTATAATCGATAAACTATTCTGTAAACCAGGACAATGCCCAATCCTTGAATTGCGCATTCAGTTACACATCCCTAAGAGAAATATTTGTTCTGGAAACAAACTGCTACTTATGATATCAAAATCTAAAAATACAGCAGTTGACACTCTTTAATCTGTGTTGCTGGGAAGTGAAACTCTCTTCCACTCTCACTAAGACAAACTGTAAACCTAATTCTTTCAAAACTGAACTTAAACATCTTATGTATACTTGGCACTGTCTTCTGAAACTCCTTGTTAAGATGATACTTATTTTTTCCTGAATATTCCATGCAATATTATGCATGACTTCTAATCTGAATATTATGCTATGATTTTATTTACGAATACCCTATGTTTTCTATCTGTTGAATGTATTTTGTATATTATTATTATTATTGTGTTGTTATTCTAAGTACATCTCAACATCCTGTGAAATGCTATATAACTGTTTCAATCAGATTAACTGAGCTGCACTTGTTAATCTCTTGAGTATAAACTGTTAGAGATTTTCTCCCCAGGCCTCCACTGAAAGGGACTTTTTATCAGTCAGAGTTTCTTTGTCAGGAAATACAATAAATAACATGGGGAGAGTTTTGCTATAAAGTCCACCCGTCTAAGTGAATATAATGGATTTCATAATATTTATCCAACATAAACGAGAAAAAGAAGCTCCCTTCAGCCACTAGGCTGGAATGAAATTTACTAATATCTAAAACTGGATGTCTGAGATGTTACCTCATTGCTATAAACTTAGCAATTGGTACTGTGGGGCGATGGGAAAGATAATATTGTAATCGTAATGATAATGAAGGGCAGAAAAAAATGTTTACTTATTAAAACTCTCTAGTCTTTTTAATTAATTTATTTATTTTATTTTAATAGCTTACTTTCCATTTCAAACTTCAAACAGTTTTAATTTCCATAAAGAAATAGAAAACGGACAACAGAGGTACAACTGCTGAATCCTATAGAATTGCACTTTATAAGCACTTACACGAGTGCATGGATCATGCAATCCCAAACAGAACCAAGATGCTATCCTCCAAAAAAGGAAGCCAATCTGGTGGTCCCCTGCTATAAATAAACTCTACAACAGAAGAAAGAAACTGTTGCAAAAAAGAGTAAAATCCCATGATTGGAGGAACTCCGTGGTCAGCCTCAGTAAGAAGCTGAGATCCCTCATAAAATCCTCCAAAGCTAGTTACAAAAACAAAATCGCCACTAATTCTAAAGACAACCACAAAGCATTCTATAGCTATGTCAATAATCTCAATGGCAATGCTCAGATCTGCTCTGAGTTACAGCACAATGACACTAAATATACAGAACCAACTGATATTGCCAACATCCTGACATATAGGTTCAGTGCTAACTTTACCCTTCTCTCATCCCCTAAAGTGTCCATCTCTATACCGAAAGAATGCAAAGTACCTGTAATCACGGCTGCACTGGTAAAAAACACACTCTCCAAAGCCAAGAACACAGCACCCATGGGACCAGACAACATCCCAGGCTGCATTCTACAAGAACTACAGAACAAACTGGCACCCCACCTAAGTACCATGTTCAATCATAGCCTCACCTCAGGCATTGTGCCCACTGAATGGTGCACAGCAATGGTTATCCCACTCCACAAAGGGGGAGCCACCACAGACCCCAGGAATTACCACCCCATTAGCCTGATGAGCCTGGTCTGCAAGGCTATGGAGCATATCATCATGGAACTTATAAACAATGACATTGGTAATCTCCAAACTCTGGATCCTACCCAGTTCAGGTTTGTAAAAGGCAGATCATGTCTCCTAAACCTGATAGACTTCTTTGAAGCAGTCACCAAAGCCATAGGGTAAGATGATTCACACAACCTATCTAGATCTCGCCAAGGCTTTCAACACCATCCCCCACACTGGAATTATAGACAAACTCACTAAACTAGGTATAAATCCCTGTCACAAGATGGGTTGCCAACTAGCTCACTGACAGAACCCACACTGTGAAAGTAGCAGACTCTAAATCCAACTTCAGACCAGTGACAAGTGGAGTACTGCAGGGTTCAATCCTAGGTCCTCTCCTGTTTGGTATGTACTTCTCTGAAGTATAGGCTAACACAGAAAGTCTTTGGCTAACAAAGTTCACAGATGACTGCAAACTAGGAGCCATAATCAAAACTCCTAACGATGTGGACATCCTACAAAAGGGCCTCACTGAGACAGATACCTGGTGTCAGAGCCATGGCCTCAAGCTCAATGCCAAAAAGTGCATTGTCATCCCTTTTGGTAAAAACTCTGTACCCATGAGCTACCACATAGGCGTAGTCTACTTAACACGGAAAGTGTAATAAGAGACCTTGGGACACAGGTGGACAGTAGTCTCTCCTTTGATAATCACATTGCCACAGTAGTCAGGAAATCCTTCTACCTAGCACACCTTATCACAAAAGGTTTCGCATCCAGGAAAAAAGAGGTCATTGTTCCCCTCTACTCATCACTCATTAGACCCATTATAGAGTACAACGCCCCTTTTGGCATGTACCTCACAAGACATCTACAACAACTGGAAAGGCCACAGAAATACCTCACAAAGAGGATTACCAGCCTCACACCATCTCAAAAAACTCCAGCTTTACACTGTCACCCATCGCCTACACAAAGGCGATCTCTGCCTAACATACAAAGCTATGTCAAACCCAGAGCTGTTGGACATGCTCCACATAAAGAAATCCCAATCTCTCCATGCTACACGATCTAGGGACCTAAACGTTGTCAACACAATAAACAGAACATGCTGGAGGGATAGATTCCTGTCCCAGAGACTTCCCATACTCTGGAACAAACTACCTATCTATATCAAACAGAGCTCCTCATTAGCACTCTTCAAAAAAAATCTTGATGATTGGATGGGAGATAGGAAATTCACCCCGGGGATCACTTCTGTGGCTCTGTTTGACAGGGGCACAGGAAAATAATTTTCTTGGGTGGCAAAAGCCAGGGTACCGCTTGGCTAGGCTTATATAGGCCCTAGGGCCAATAGCCTAGTACCTACCTATGAACCTATAAGAAAAATATCAGCTTTCTCAGCTTTATTATTTTTATGACTGTTACTTGGCCTGTCAGTTTTTTCTGTGTGTATTTTGTGGACTACTTCTTTCTTTTACCACAAGTGGGCTACATTCCTCCTGAACTTAACCTAGCCCTGTGGTAGGTATGTTTCCATGTTGTGAGCATTCTACAATTCTATCAGTGCATACTCCAAAACTGGATTTTTTTTTATCTGGGACCTGTGCACCTAGTCTTCTTGTTATTGTCTGACCTACCTTTCACATGATATATAAAATGCAGACTACGGATCAGTGTCACCTTGGTGGAATTTTGTAAAAACAGGGGCAACCACATAAAGGTAGACACCATGACTTGAAGATGAATTAAATTTCAGGAAAAACTACTCTCCTTTTCTTACCACTTTTATCTCAGCATTCAGACTGGTATGTTCTATACCATAGTGTTTGCACAATCCCCAGTACAACAGTCTTTCCCCATTATTGTGACTTTCAGTATACAGCCCCTTGGCCATGAGTATATCATACCCAGCAACAAGATGTGAAACTGATCAATTAAGATGTGTGCCTCTAGTAGGGATGGTATTATCAATCTAAAAATGTTTATGTTGAGAAAGTTCAGGAACCATTATACATACTTGTTTGTAGAGTATGTTTGCCAGTTCATGGATGTGTAAATGAAATCATCCATAATGACTGCATTAGAGTCAGAAGTTAGGGATATTACTTAGCTATGTAAGATGTCATAGGTTGTATGGGGTCATGAACAGGGTTCTGTAACTAGCAATGATGTGGTAGGTTGTCTCATCTATAGAAATTAAATATTTCCCATTGTTCATGAATGCAGCTAGGTTGTCACATCTGTTACCCTAAACCTCTTTATGATTCCCACCCTTATCCAGCAATTTTATTTTTTCTTTCATTTTATTTCTTTTTTTGGGGAGGGGTTATAAAGTCCACAGAACAGAGCTCGTTCCATATGAAAGCCCAAGAAGAAGACTACCAAAACATGCATTAGATGTGACCTTTCTGACATTGCCAACATCTTGGCTGACAGGTTCATTGCAAATTCCCCACCACCACCACCACCTACAGGGCCTATTACCATTCCAGGGGATTGTGTAAGTCCAATTATTAGATACGTTGGTTAACAAGGCTCTATCTAAAGCTAAAAACACTGCCTCCATGGGACCAGATGGTGTCCCGGGCTGTGTCATACGTGAGCTCCAAAAGGAATTAACCCTGCATCTTAATACCCTGTTCAGTCTCAGCCTCTCCACAGGATATGTGCCCATAGAATGGCGCACGGCAGCGGTGGTCCCGCTACACAAGGGTGGGACCACAACTGACCCTAGGAACTACTGACCAATAAGCCTGACCAGTCTGATCTGTAAGGCTATGGAGCGAATCATTATGGAACTCATAAATGAAGAGATTGGGAACCTCCAGTCACTGGACCCCACACAGTTTGGCTTCGTCGAGGGCAGATCATGCCTCCTGAACCTGGTGGATTTCTTTGAGACAGTTACTCAGGCTATAGATAAGGGAAAGGAGGTACACACGGCTTATCTTGACCTTGCTAAAGCATTTGACACCATTCCCCATTCAGGTATTATTGATAAGCTCACCAGCCTAGGCATAAACCCTTACGTCACAAGATCGATCGCAAACTGGCTCTCAGACAGATCCCATAAAGTAAGAGTAGTGGGATCTATGTCTGAATCCAGACCAGTAACGAGCAGTGTGCCTCAGGGCTCTGTCCTGCGGCCACTCCTGTTTGGCATATACTTCTCAGAAGTACAGGCAAGCACAGAAGGGCCGTGGCTGACTAAGTTTGCAGATGACTGCAAACTGGACGCTATAATAGAGTCTCCGGCTGACATGGAGATCCTCCAGAAGGGCCTAAATGAGACTGGTGCATGATGTCAAAGCCATGCTCTCAAGCTAAATTCAAAAAAATGCGTAGTAATCCCCTTTGGAAAAAACAGAGTACCCGCAAACTAAAACATAGGAGGTAATCCCCTGAAATCTGAAGAAGAAATAAGGGATCTAGGGACCCAAGTAGATAGTCATCTTTCCTTTGATAACCATGTTGCCAAAGTGGTTAGAAAATCCTTCTATGTGACCCATCTGATCACGAAAGGGTTTGCATCAAGATCTAAGGATGTAATGGTGCCCCTCTACTCTTCCCTCATCAGACCCATTATTGAGTACAATGCACCAATTGGAATGTACCTGGCTAGACATCTCCAGCAGCTGGAGCGACCACAGAGGTACCTAACCAAGAGGATTACTGGCCTCAAACAGTTGCCCTATGCAACACGATTGAAAAAGCTAAAACTGTTCTCTGTTGTATACCGCCTTCTCAGAGGCGATCTCTGTCTAACGTACAGAGCCATGTCCAACCCAGAATTGTTGAACATGCTCCGTCTTAGCAAAACCAAATCTACTCGAGCTACACGCTCTAGGGATATAAACCTCAACACAACAATGAATAGAACATGCTGGAGGGATAGATCCCTTCGCAGAGACTTCCCTTACTATGGAACAGGGTCCTGATCTACATAAGACAGAGCCCCTCACTATCACTCTTCAAGAGGAACCTTGATGAGTGGATGGGTAACAGAAAGTTCACACCGGGGATCACACCAACAGCACTACTAGATAGGGGCCAAGGGTACTAGCTGCTAGTACAATGGTCTAGGGAACTACTAAAGGGGAGGTGAATACCGCACAACGTGGCTGGGCTAATATATGCCTTCGGGCAGATAGCCCAGTACCAACCTATGAACCTATGAACCTATGTGGGTCCAAAGCAGGCAGAAAGAATATTTATAACACAAAAACAAGACAAGCTCATAAACATTAACAATAAAAATATAGAATTCATAAACATAATACAGGTAAGCTAAGTACAGCACACAATACCAATCGCAGATTAAGCCAAAGAAGGTTGTAATGAGAAAAAACATAAACATGATGCCTTTATGATAGTTGGCTGCAATGATCACAGGTAGTAAGCAGTTACCGATTGTAAGAAGTATGTGCTATAAGTAGATACTAGAAAGCTATAATTCTTAAGTGATATTATATTATATTATGACTGTAATATTTTTTAGTGATCACAAAAATCTGGTTATACACAATAAATTGTGTGTTACTAATACGATTTACTCCAACACTGTCTGTGCTCTTCCTTTGCACTTTAAGCCACATTTTGGAAATCACTTGCTTATTTATGCTAAAAGGAAATAAGGGGTGGCATGCAACTGTTGTGCATTGTGTTAGGGGCCTTCTTAAAGTTGTACTACAGTGCAGCAGGTATAAACAAGTTCAAGTCAGAGCTATAGCTATGTCAAGTGGTGTCCTGGGCAATCTCCCACCTGGTGCCGTGCAAACAAAGGTCTCAAAAACTGACGACAAAAAAGTTGTCCAAAGTCAAGGTTCAGGCAAAAAAATTGTCCTTCAGTAGTTGCTGTTAGGTCTCATTCCTTAACTCTTTAAAAATCCTTCAGAGACTACAGTAAAAAAAACCTATACTAACCCATTGCTACCGTTCCTAACACACACATACATACATGCATACATACATACATACATATATACATACATACATATGTAGACATGCACACTTACATCTATGGAAAATTTAAAAATTACCATTTAACCTACAATAAGTCTTAGGGATGTGAAAGACAACTGAAAAATCCAATACAAATCCATGAAAACATAAGTAGGATGTGCAAATTCTGCAGAAAAACTCCTCAGATGAGTAATAAATTGGAGAACCAGGTGATGTGAAATAACACATTAGTTGGTGATCAGAAGCATTAACCAAAGAAGAGGTCTGGCCTCCTCGACTATCAGGAATAAGACTGGCAGGATTTAGGCTGCTCTGCAAATAATCTTTCCCAGGCTCTGTATGCTATGGTTTTACCAGATCTCGGTTTTCACTTAAGTGCTTTTATATGAGGTGTCCCCAAGCTACTATTCACATTTCTTTTTGCTATTTTAGCATTTTAACTGAAAAAATATTTTTTTTCAGTTTCTTTGCTTCAAGTTGGTTGGTCGCCAAATTTCATTCCATTTTCAGGTTTCTTCCCCATCATGTCATTACTTATTTTTCCTGGACCATTTTTTCTCAGTGCTGCATCTCTTTCAGGGTTCCAGAATTTAACTTTTTTTCCTCTCAAGACTTGTTAAAAAAAGAATGTTTCAGGATACTTTTTAGTTTTTTTTTTGGTTTCATTCATACTGTTGTATTTTGAACAATTTACTGTTATTTTTCTGTCATGTTATTGCTGGTTAGTGCACAACTGCTGACTTTGTTTGATTCATTTGGTTTTATATTATTTTTGGCTTTCTAAATTGATACTGTTGGTCACCAAGAGCAAATCCTTTAGGAAGTGCAAGTGTGGAAAAAACATCTCACCATACAACAGAAATTCCCTGTATCATTTCTGTTTGAAGGAAAAATAGTTTGTTGACTTATGCGAAATCTATGTACCATTTACACCTGTGACTACAAAAGAAAGTAAAAATAACTTTGGTTGTCAGTCAAGGTTTAACAAAGGCTCAGTATCCTCTCCTATTGAACCTCCAACTTTGCATCTGCGTGGGGTTTTACTTGGATATCTGGTTTCCTGCAACATCTCAAAGACAAGCTGATAGGAGTTGAAATTATGATCCTTTAAATTGTGTGTGTGTGTGTGTGTGTGTGTGTGTGTGTGTGTGTGTGTGTGTGTGTGTGTGTGTGTGTGTGTATGTGTTTTGCGTGTATATTAGTCCGTGTCCATGCTCATGTGTGTGCATGTCCCTGTGTGTCTGTGTATTCATGCATGTGGCAATACTCATGTTTGTGTGTGTCCTGAGATATTCTAGTGTCCCATCCTGTAAGGGTTCTCTTTCTTAGTATTTGGAAAATATGTATATGAAATGCAAAGATCTCATACTGTTGTGTAATATGGTAACTAGCAATACTAAAATTAAAGATCACATGTGGTACTTACCTTCTTTTAGCCCACCAATGCACTTAATTCCGTGATTGTTGTACTAACACAATCTGTTTTGTGCCCTAAAACTACATACCACACTGCTGTGCTAGATATTGACTAAAATCTAAACTTGTGTTTATTGTTCCTCTGAATACTTTGAGCAACACTTATAAACATTGTAGGCAATAATGTTGTAGCATCTGAAATAGAGATGCAGTCTTTCCTTGGAATAGTTATATGGTACCACTCAGACTGATTTTATACTGGGGCTTATTTGCTTGCTTGAACCTTTGTTGCATGTGCATTTCACCCATGGTTCTTTTTTACTGCAGTGTCTTCTGCCCTCCCCCCCCCCTCCCCCCGATAGCTGGGCAAATAAATCCAAGTTCTAATTCTACCATCATACATGTTTCCTTGTCTTTTGCAGTTGCCATCTCTTAGTGCTTTGTACACACATTTGCTCATTCATTCGTTCCTGTCTCATGCCCTTCTTACTGTGCGACCCAGTTTCTCCTAAATATTCTCTATGTGACATTAACAATATATGTTTGCTTTTGCCTGTCAAATATATGTACCAATCTATTTTATTAGGCCTCAATATGCCATTTGATTCTTAATAGCAGTCTAATTCAGTGCAACTATTAACATATATACTGCATCAAAATAAATGAAACTCTCGCCCAAAGTGGCTGCCAAAACTCCATTCAGCAGTAGAAACACAGAGAAAAGTTTGCTCAAGGAAATTAAGACATTCAGTTCTAACAGCAAGAAAATCAATACACATAGAGGCTGCCCTATTTTACACTGTGCATATACATGAAATAGGTACAAGATACATTTTGCCACATAACAAAGTGATTCTTTTCCTGCTGTGACACACAAGTCTTCACCATCCTGTCAGCAGCAATGCATTCTTACCTCATTGATATTTTCATGAAAACTGGTTAAGCAAGACAGACTGCCCAGTTGCTGCTAGGGACAACTTTGCAAATTCCTACCATTCTGTGTCTTCAGTTGCATAGACACATTTTTTAGAAAAGTATGTTGACTTCCACATTACTGACCCTCCCCTAAAAATTTGCACACAATACCGTGTCGTGCTGCTTACATGAAAGTAAGCAGGTTTTAGATTCAGTAATCACTGCTGAGCGGCGCACATGCACACACCAACACGGGAAGTTCCGTGGCATGCAAATCTCAACTCACAAGCAAGTGAATCTCATGCAAATGAGTAAGGCAGAGTGATCCAGCAAGCAGACAGGTAGTTTGTCAGACCCCGTGTCAGTGTCTGTACTGTACACGGAAAAATTCCATGTACAGGACTGTAGACAGACAAAAGGGACTGTAAAAATGTAGATATAGACAGAAATGGCATTCCACATAAAGATATGAGTGAAACTAGCCTCCTGTGTGTCTGAAAAATTAAAGGAAATAAATTAATTTTACTTTTTTTAATAATCTGGGCATGTTTGCACAGTGCACTGCAGTGATTAAACATGCTTTATTAAAAAAAAAATTGGAAAAAACAAAATTAATATTATGTAGCAGAAATTAATTACAGGACCTTGTGTGGAGTATCTACAATGGTGCATTGGTGTTGTTGCTAACGTGGTAGGGAAATGAAGCGTGCAGTTTCCAGGCTGTGAACACGGATCCCTATGCAAATGAGGTGGAGTTACTGAATAGCATAAAGGGGTAGTCGCGTCCACATATCCCTTTCATGTAGGCAGAGAACTATGTTGGTGTTTATAGAAGTAGCTGACATAAGGGCAGGGTGTATCCAGTAATTTCTAAGCTTATTTCAGCTTCGCTGCGCCTGTATGCATGGAACGCTGCCATGCTGAGCGTGTCCTTTCAGGGGTGTGTGTGCACTAACGTCAAAGCTTTGTTTAGCTAAGGGGTAGATGTTTCCTTATGTTTGCATGGCACGGCACCATGCTGAGCATGGAAGTCTGGGGGAGTGTGTACACTAAGTGATAAGCTTTGTTTACCTATGTGGCACGTGTTTGCATGACACACCATAGTACTGAGTGTATCTAAAAGCCAATGACATATTAATTACTTTTGACCCCTGTTTAACTTAAACTAGGGCCATTTAATGATATTAATGATATACTAGACAGGTGGAATGTATCATAGCTAGCCAATCACACAGTCAGCACCTACAGCAGAGCACTATAAAGTATGCATACACCCTATAATCTGATTTTTTCCCCCATACTCTTCACCATTGGAGGATAGACTTGGATATTTTAACTGAGACAATGCCAGGGCCTGCTGGAGGTCTGCTACATCTGTATGTGCTAGATGCTGAAGTCAATGCTGCTGCTGCTGACAATAAGCCTAGACAGAGATGGAGAAGAGTGTTCAGGCCCAAGGTAACCTTCCAGGAGCTACAAGAGCTGGAAATTGTACAGTGCTACAGGGTGGACAGGGACATACTACAAGAACTCACTGAGCTCTGCCACCTACAACTCAGCCCCAGAGCTAACAGAGGGGAACCCATCCCAGTGGAAACAAATGTATGTGTAACCCTTAGGATACTAGCTACAGGTACTTTCCAAAGACCAACTGGGGACATGATGGGGTTCTCACAGGCATCAGCATCCAGGGTACTCCACCCGTTCCTAAATGCCATTCTACCACATGCCAGTGAGAACATTTATTTTCCTCTCACCCCTGAGGGAAGGGCCAGCAATATGCAACATATCTACTGTGTAGCACACTACCCTGAGGTACTGGACACCGCCACCCAGTGAGGAGGGTAGAATCTACATCAACAGCAAGGGGTACCATTCCATCAACTGCCAGGTTCTGTGCAATGCCTTGGGGATTATCATGAATGTGTGTGCTGGCAGCCCTAGAAGTTATCACAACTCTCATATCTGGCACCCATCACAGCTGTACTAGATGTTTGCTAGGGGAGACATCCCACATGGCCATTTACTGGGGGATGCTGGCTATGCACTGGAACCATGGATGATGACACCCATCAGAAATGCACACACATCCACGGAAAAATGCCATAATGAGGCACACTCGCAAACTAGAAGCATCATACAGTATGTGTTTTGGCTTCTGAAATCACAGTTTCTGTGCCTCAATATATCTGGTGGAGCCCTGCAGTACTCTCCAGCCACATGTGAACATATGTTCACATATGTGCCATGCTACACAATATGATCCTGTGGAAACAGCTGTAGAAGGATCAGCAAAGGGAAGGGATACACACCTCCCCACCAGTGCCTAGGTCACCACAGCCGCAGTCACAGGAAGACTCTGAGGAGGAACTCCCTGATGATGTTCCTGTAGGCATACATAGGCATGCCCAGTATGCCCTGGCTTTGGCTAAGAGACAACACATAACACATTCACTGACAACCTAGGGCCCTAGGGACTGACACCTTACTCCTACTCACATACATATATTAAAATTGTTGATGCCAGGCAACCCACACAGCCTGTATCTATCCATGTATTCGCTGTGTACTGCTTACATCACAAACTACAGTCCCGTCAACTGCTGCATTCACAAGGTAAGTCTCTAACCTACACATTACTTGTAAGGATTACTATTATGTATGGATCTGCTACATATATGCAAAACAATATAATGGGCTATGTGGGCAGAAGTAACATCCCCTTGGGACTACAGATACTCAGTCAAATAGTATGTGTTCCCTAATAATCACTAGGCCTCATGGTTGAAATAATCACTACATCAGTCAAGGGAGATGGTAAACAGTGGGGTCACATGGTATTTGAACTACTGTCTATCCCAGCAGATTATGTGCTGTTGTTCCCCCACCCCAACACAGCAGTATTCCCATATAACTGCTTTAACAGCAAGTCAGCAATAATATATCAGCAGACCATGCAATCTCAGGGCTGTAACATAGAACTCAATCACACACTGTATGTCACACATAATGCGGGAATAACAATGTACATATTTATGCTGTTGATTGTGTGATGAATGAGTCCTCTCTCTCTGGCAGTCTGTGTGGCTCAGTGGACTAGGGAAGTTAGCAAGGGTGATGGTGTTGATGGTTCTTATCTGGAAATACATCTTTTGCATGTGAGATATTATGTTGGTGATTTCACAGACAGTCTGTGCACGGTGTAACATTATGAACCTCAGTCACATATTAAATACAGCAAACAGCTGGGGAATTTCATGGATTTTATGAGTGAAGTGCAGTACTGCAGAAACAGGGACAGATGTCATTGTCTGTATCACACAAAATCCCAGACTGGAGTATAGGTAGGTGTGGCCTGGAGTCACTTTATAAGTACTGACAGTCCAACTGGGCATGCCCATACATGTAGTTAAAATGAGTGTAATTCTGTTGCCCCTTCATCAAAATGACTAATGTATAGATATGTCTATACATACAGACATATATGTATACATATCTCTCTGTTACTTTCTCTCTTTCACATACATAGTATATTTATCTCTATGTAGTGTCAAATAGATATATACCAATATATATAGCTATATATATTAAATGATACATAGACTCTCCCCATATATCTACATAACACATACATGTCATGCACACACAGCTACATTTATATATACATCCTTGTTATATACGTGTGTGGATGTCTGTATTGTGCTACATACCCTAATAATGGTGACTAAATCTGCACTATTATACATCCATACTGTTTTTCAAAGGATTCAAACTAATGGCGCAACAGTACATAATCCACTTACCTACAGACACCTGTGCCTGCTGGATGTCACCACATAGACAGACACAGGTGAGCAGGTGGCGTAATGTATAATGCTGTCAATGCATGCATGGACATGGCATATTGTTCCTGCCCACAGGTTTGCCTATCTAAGTGCAAACAGCCACATATGGCCATACTGGTAACTGTACACACATAGCTAAGATAATAACAGTTATCTCACTGCTAGGATACTAGATGCAGATTACAGTACAAAGCAATATCACTCTACAGGCCACAGATGCTGTTCAACTCAAGCCTAATTTGTGTAATCCACAAGTACTGTGCCTACAATCACATATGCAACAGAACTAACCTGTGGTGCATGCAATATGTATTGTGATGGTTCTACCTGACATAGCCGAAACCACACAACACCGACAACCACATCACCGACACCACATATTCGACAGTCCATAAACACGAAACCACACATAACCGACAACGAAATAACCGACGGTACACAAACACGAAACCCCATACACTGCACACACCACAATAACAATTATTAAAAACAAAACACATCCCCATTCCACAAACCACACACACAACACAAGCACACCAAAATCCTTACAAGCCCACACTAAACCTTACCCTAACCCTAAGGTCCGTCACTATCGCACACTTACCTACCCGCTCCCTAACCCTAACTCACTTAACCCGCCCCTATCGCACCCTAACTCACTTAACCCACCCCTATCGCTCCCTAACCCTAACTCACTTAACCCACCCCTATCGCTCCCTAACCCTAACTCACTTAACCCACCCCTATCGCTCCCTAACCCTAACTCACTTAACCCACCCCTATCCCCACAGACCGTCAATCTCCACACTTACCTGCTCGCACTAACGTCCGTCACTACCGCATACTCACACAGCCTTTCCCCATGTCGGCATCCTCGGCGTTGGTGTTGTCATCCGTCGTGTCGGTCTTCTGCATTGTCGATGTTCTGCCACTCGCGATTCGCGTCGGTCTTCTTCGTTTTCGGTCTTCTGGAGCTCCGAATTCCGCTGTCGGTCTTCTGCGCTGTCGACGAAGTCAGGTAGAACCATTGTGATCTATAGTGTATAAGACTAGATAGGTAGGGGTTCTAATCTCACTCCAGGCTACTTGGTGCACATGGGTGAGTCCCTGCAAAACAACTGACATGCCCTCTTCAGCTATCCACTTCCAATGGTTATGCACTTTTTGGCCCTGTAACTTGCTGCTAGCTTCCAAACTGCCAGCTTCTACAAGGCCTGATGATGTCGTCCCCTTAAGACTACCAGCTGACAGCATGGTATCAGACTTGAGTTGTGGCATGTGCAGTAAGTACTGTGAGCTATACTGTGTAAAACTAAGTAGGTAGGGGTTCTAATCTTACTGCAGATTACTTGGTGGGCATGTGTGTGGATCCTCCTGCAAAACAGCTGACATGCCCTCATGGGCTATCTACCTGCAATGGTTATGCACTTTTTGGCCCTGTAACATGCTGCTGGCTTCCAAACTGCCCTCTTCTACAAGGCCTGATGATGTCATCCACCTTAAGACTACCAGCTAATAATACAGTGTCAGACTTAAGCTGTGGCACATACGGTAAGTATTATGAGCTATAGTGTGTAAGACTAGACAAATAGTGATTCTAATCTCACTCCAGGCTGCCTTATGCACATGAGTGTATCTCCCTGAAAAACAACTAACATGCCCTCATGGTCTATCCACCTGTAATGGTTATGCACTTTGTGGCCCTGTAACTTGCTGCTGGCTTCCAACCCATCCTCCTCTACATGGTCTGATAATGTTATCCACCTTAGCACTACCAGCTGACAATACAGTATCTGACTTAAGCCATGGTGTGTGTGATAAGTACTGTGAGCTATAGTATGTAAAACTAGATAGGTAGGGATTCTAATCTCACTCCAGGCTACTTGGCGTGTGACCATGTAGCATAAATATGACCACCTTAGTAACTTACAAATAGGTAGGGTTTTGCAGTATTTTATTTGTAGCATGTGATGTGCCCCCCAAAGGACTGACAACAATAAGGTATGCTGATGTCCTAAACTGACAGTACTATCAGACATGAGGTGAGTTGTGTGCATCACATACTGTCATCTATAGTGTGTACCATTACATAGAAAAGTGTTCTCAGCAACATACAGCCAACTTGCACTACATGTGTGTCTTGGTATGTCCTGTAAGGAGTGAGTGGAAGTGGTGCTAGCCTCAATGTAGCATGTTTGTGTGTGAGCCTGTTAGAACATTTTAAATCATGTTATGGAACCATAGGACATTTGAACTTCACTAGCATAATGGCCATACAGCTCTCACAATCACAGACATCTTTATACCCATAATTACAGGATCAGCACATATTGCTAGAGTCTAAGAGGGACACAGGCAGATGCCCTGTATTAAGATGACAGTCGCCCAGCCAAACATATAGATGGTATGTGCTGAGGTGCACTGAGGTGCTCTGTGTGCCATTAGGTAAGGTTATGTCTCAAGGGTGAGTTTAAGTCTACTTGACAAAGCTTTCTCACAAGCAGGTAGTACTAACGTGACATACAAGGTTAATGTCCTTACAGTGAGTTATCCATCTACTATGCCTCCTACACATAGGCAGCATATACAATCAAGCAGGGTCACACATTGCCCCGTATGCAATGCATAGATCACCTCTAAGTAATCTATATACCACAGGTGACAATGACACTCATTGCAGACAATCTCCATTGAACACAAACTGAAGATGTAAAGTGTCCTTATGAGGGAACATACTGTTGTGTGCAACTGGCAGTACTGCTTGGAAAGGTACATCAACAAATGGCCATTGCACTAAGATACTGGCATGCTGAGGGAAGAGTACTTGGAGGTTATGAGTATTTCACTTACAGGTGACAGCAGCCTCAGCTATGCCATATGATTCCTGACATACCACTGTAGAGACATGGTGATCTGAAGCACATTAGGTGTAAACCTGTGTGGCCAGGTCTGTGTGCTCAGTTCTTTCACTCCTGAGTATGTACATCACATGTTGTGACTGATATGCTACTTACCAGATACATAGGTCTAATTGATGGAAATGATACAACATATATATTTGCATGGATTTTATGGCCATTAGTATGTCAACAGGCATGTGTTCACAATATCCTCTTGCAGGATAGTTACATACCACAGAGACTTTGAGTGCTCACAATTTGCAGGCATCAGCCAACATTATTAGCCACAGTCAGTAGTTGCATGTATTGTGGTTAAATGGATTCCAAGCAGTACAGGACCCAGGACCATGCCCTGTTTAGCACTGCTGCTTACAGATCAGCTATTGGAGGTGGATGTCCCTATGTTGCATATGTGTGCCATCAATGGGCCACTTAGTGACCCCTACAATGAGAGTATCATGGATGCTTAAGTGGGTGCTTTGTAAATGTTGCCTGAGTGGGGCATAGAGTCACATGGCTTGGCTCAGTCTAGGGGGTTGCATGCTCTGATGTACCCTCACCCCAGGTCCTTGATGACCACTTCGGGAATGTCCACCACATGTAACAGTCATGCTCCCCCATCACATATCCAAACTGTGTACAGTCAACTGTGCATAGAACACATATATGTGTGCTGATCAGCCCCATGATGATTGCCTCTACAGGCATACCATTAGGGATACTTAGACACAGAGGTATATAGTTATGTGGATCAGTGGATGCACCACCTCTGTGCAAGGGTATAACAGTTGCCATTGTCCACTCAGCTGGTGTGCAGTCAGTGGTGTCAATATGATTGCAAGTGTTTCCCAATAGTGTTAGTAATCCTTGTCAGATCACATGTGGGATGCAGCCTGGAATGTTAGCATGTGCAAAAGGTGCTGTGTATCTTCCAATGAGAGGCCAGTTACAAACTGCTCTGTAAATATGGAAGTTATGGGGCAGGTTGTAGTAATGTCATATGTCACATGTGGTGGGGCAAGGGTGTGTAGTTGATGCAGACAGTGTGGGAGTACAGGTTAGGTATGAGTACAGAGCCTTCATATATGGCATCATGACATATGAGGTCACCGACAATCTGGGCCTGTCCTTTAAGGTCACACATGTAACTACACTGTGCGTTGTGGTTCTGCTCTGTGTGGGTGGCTACGCTTGTCATTTACTATGTCTATACAACATCACAACAACATTATGTGCTTCTTTTAGCTAAGGAAGTAGTGCCTCTATGTTAGGGGGAGTAGCCTCACCCCAACTGTCACACAGCACTGTCCGCCTGTTACTGTACAGCCTGCTAATGGCAGTTGTCTACCAGTCAGGTTTGCTGAGCCATGATGAGCCTATGCCCCTCCTGTCATGGACAGTCGAGTTCATGCAGTTGTAATGCTGCTGACATAATGCATGGCTGTAGAGCTCTGTATACTTGCCTGTCCCATCTGAAGGGGAAGGTGCAGTCAAGCTATGTCAACCATCCCACAGAAGGTAGTAAATGGCTTTCTTGACATACATGTCTGTATTGTCTGCAAGAGGGGGGGTACATGCTGGTAGTTCTAAGGAGACTGATCTGTGGCCAGATCCCACCAGGGAGGACCTCACATTGGGGGGCTGTATGGCTTGCCCATATTGGTAAACACATGATGCGATACATTTGTTCCCCATGTGGGGATGTCACGGCACTGCTGCAGGGCATTGTAGGTAAGGACCTGGACCATCATTTAGGCAAGTGAGCCACAGCACGAATAAGCAACACAGTGTGTACATATTACACTTCCCTATCATGTTTGTCTGTGCTCTGTACAGACACCTTGCATGACTCTCTTCTTGCAACATGCTGGAAGTAACTGCAATAATTGCTTGCACAAAGGACAACTAGCATGTAGTGCCAAGCGGTGTCCGAAAATCTCAGAGTCATGCCTTCTGAAATGCCATGATAGGAGTTAGCATGGATATGAGCACTAACACTGCTTTACACCTACTGATACTGGACCAAACACTGGTACTTTTGCTCAAGATCATGCTTACTGACTGTGACCGGTGGAGCCTATTGACTCTTACACTATGCAATAGATGTCGGGCATATGTCTCACTCTACCAAGTATGGATGACAAGGTATATGGCAATATTAGGCCAGCAGTCCTTGCTGGAAACTGTATATGTCATGTATAGAGTGTTATGTCAGCTGGTGGATATGCAAGTGTCTGACAGTAGTCATACTCTGGGAAGATAGCATTGGGAGACCTATGCTGCAATGATGCCAGTCACCAGTGGAGTTCACCATCCTCCATTATTGACGTACCCCATCTACCTATTCCCTCTCTGCAGTCGCAAGCACTGTCCGAGACCTCTGACTGAATACCTTAGCAGGTGATTGCATATTAGGAGCTATCACAGTATCCCACACAGAACCAAGAGTTATCCAGGATGGCCTAAGACATAGTCCGTTCTTCTCTGAGCCACTGACAAAGAATAAATACCAATGACTGCACAATATTATCCTGCGGGAAATCATACACCCCTGGAGAATATTATAGTGTCCACACCCCACACACAATTGAGCCATTACACATGGAGTTATGGACACAGAGTAATGTAGCCTTTGACTTTCACTGGTCAGTAAGATATGGGGATGCATTCACTGTTGTACAACCTATACTGACAGGTTTGGGATATAAATCCCAGACTGTCACTGCTGTACTGAATGGGGCAGTCATCACACCTCTCATTGTGTGCAGTGGCACCCTTGCTATGTCACTCCACAGGCATATCATACAACTGTAGCAGCTGCACAGGTTCCATGATACACCAACAGACAGTGTAGATAACATGTCCTATGGAGTCCATGTCATGACCATACATGTGTAGTCTGTCTCCTAAATGCTTTGGAAGGGATGTGTATGGCTCCATACAGGGAGGTGTCAAATCCCACTGTGTACCTTCTGTATACCCATGACAGGACTAACACATGCATCACCTGTTCTACACACTTACAACATCACTGTGGTATACATAGCACATGCTGAAGAGACAGGTATGTAACACAAACAGTACACCCTACATGAAACAGGCCCCCCCATGCATTTGAAGAATACAGCTACTATGACACACATCATGTGGAGGTTACACAATGGGATAAATAACAACAATCATAACTGGTGTTGGGCAACTGTCTGTAATGGACACAGGATATTTGTAGATGGGTTATCTCCATCACCATAGCTTGTAGATGTGGTAGTTCCAAAAACTCTGGTGACACTTATCAAGGGTAGCAGACCTTTTCATAGATTAGGGGTGTATGAGTACAGTGAATGTCACAATTGTCCTTGTTAGGCTGTTATACACATATGATCCTAAGGAGGCATGCACTTATAGTGCTGTACCTTGCTGAAGACATATTTCTGTTGTGCTGATATGCCATCCTGTGCTGCTTTACTGCCACTCTGTATCCATAAGTTACGTCAACAGACTCCTGAAACAGAAACAGGTCCATGATTCACCTATCATTGTGTAACTATACAGCCATTACAATATCATTCAACATAAGGTACAACAAAGTATGTGGCACACTCATGACAAATGCCAGCATACAGTATCTACTGGTAACCACTACAAGTGTCATGGCAAAACAACACTGCATAACACAAGTACATGTTAACTAATATAGTCACCCTGTGCATCAGACACATAGCTTCATTTACCTACATCAACTGTAAGGATGACAGGGATGTGTCACAGGTATCATCACTTGCACAGTGTGTTGTGTGAGAGTGCAGGAGGCCTAGGCTGACCCATATGGTTGAAAGCATGTGTGTGCATCAGGAAGGGAAGCAAGTAAGATGGACCACAGAAAGGTGCCATGTATGTCTGTATGTGACCCACATTTGAAAGTGGTGTGTGAGTGTGTGTGTGTGTGTGTGTGTGTATACAGTCAAGCTCAGTACTGAGTATGTTGGACAGCTTTGAACTGTACATGACAGAGTTGACAGTTCACCATCTCTGCCCCTGAACACTGGAACTGGCACTGACAGGAGTTGCACTGACACCTCTATGCCCAACGTCAGAAGTTGTGCTAGTAGCTAACGTGACTGCTGTCTGTTGGGACCGTGTCACCCATGGGAATGCCCAAGACCATGAGCCATGGCCTGCCACATCATGGTGTGGACAGCATACTCCCCTCTGTAGCACTGGATGTACTGCCACTATGGGAGCATGATTGTGCATGGCCACGTGGACTCTCTGGAGATGGGGTTGCTGACCTACATCCACAAGTCCGGTGCTCAACTCCAACCACACATTCCAGCACAGACAATGTGCGGTCAAAGACAGACACTGTCTCAGCCCCCCCCCCCTTCTGTCCAATGCATTAGTGAACTGATCCAGGGTGTCCCTAATCTGGTGGAGGAAGTCACAGAAGTCAGACTGTGATGCACCCATAACCCTAAGCATACATCTGGTGTTCCATTCAGAACATGCCTGTGCCTCCATTATGGCCTGAAATATGCACCTAGTGGTCCTTGATGTGACACCTGCAACAGGTGGTGGAAGGAAAGCAGGCCTCCTACAAGCACCCCTGTCAATCCGCCTGTGTGGGACATCATCAGCTCTCTGGCTACAGCCAGTGTCTACACTCACTGAAGCCATAGTTGCCACACTTTCCTGTTCAATGTCCCTCCCTCTGACTGTCCAATATCTGTGGCCTGCGGGGATTGGTTATGGGTGGGCATACTGACTGTGTGTGGTGACAATGAAGACAGAAGAGGGATGTCAACCTCTGGGACAGATTCAGCTCCCAAAACTCCCACTTGTGGCACACTGTGGCTACCATCATCATCATCAGAGTCTGAGGAGACACTGACATCATATTATATAGTGGACAGGCAACTAACTCCCAGTCACCTGTGATAAGAAAGGAAAAAGCAGTACATTAATATCTGCACTATTATGTTCTGCAGTACTATGCTGTGATATATGTTAGGCTCTATACATTGTCATCACTATGGCAGACCTGTTGAAAACCTAACCTTATATAGTAGGACAATATGACAGTACTCTTCCCACTAACAGTTATAGTTACTTGAAAATAACATCTCATTACACAGCAATCTCATCAGCAACAGTGAGGTGCACTGTTGACATTTGTGTAGACTTTGCACAGTTGACACATATGACACTCTCAAGTGCCCTGACAATACCAAAACATCTATCAGTGTGGTCACACCTACTAGGCATAGGTATGAGTCTAACATGTACACAGTCAGAATATATGTGTGCAGTTGGCAATAATGTTGACAGTAACGCAATGCAGGGAGCAGGCTTCAGATGACAGTCTAGGGATTACACAGCTGTAAACCTACATCTATAACAAAACAGTGTCATGCTTTCCAGGAGCAGCACCACAGGCTTGGCCAATACCTGACAGACCTGTGAAAAGTTGACGGAGAGGTAATGTCCGTACCACCACATGTTCCACCACCAAAAGATAATACATCCATATATCTCACATTTATAGTAGTTACTGTGTTAGTTGTTATATTGGTCAAAATCTGAGCATGACAGTCAAACTGTAATGAAACCCTTCTCCCTCACAAAAGCAGACAGACCTGACAGGCCACATAAGACTATGTACGCCCTGATACACTGGTTGCTACAGTATTGCAATTTTGATCAAACTAATTTTACCTGCACGCTCCTCTGCCGTGAACATTGTGGCACCCACATCCACGATTTAGGGTGTGATGGATGCCCAGGAGCTGTTGTGTATACCTAGATTTGCCAGGAATTCCACAGTGGCTGAGAGTGGTTGTTAGACTGCAGGCCCTCCACCAATAGTGCCATGATCCCTGGCTACATCTGCTGTTCTTCTGCATGTAACATTGATCATGTCCTTTGTGCAGTGTTGAACCTGATCATATGTCCTGCTCTAATGACCAGTGGCATTCACATCATGGACAAGGTCAGCCCACAATGCCTCCCACTGTACCCTGTTGTGCCTCCCCCTAGACAATAGCAGTTCATGGTGTTGACAGAGCCCTTCCAGTATAAACTCATTATCTGCATCCGTGAAAGCTGCACAGCATCTTGCATACAAGTTCCTGAAAGACAACAACATGGGAATGCATGCCTGGATCACATACATGAAAGTACACTATGTAGAGATACAGCAAGGACAGAATGGCTGGCAATATCCACTGCTTGACCACATGTCATATTTCACAGTGTGCAAACATACTTAGCATGTGGATAAAACTAGGATACTAGTGATAGTCAGGTATTCCCCTGTGTGCCATGACAGATACTGCTGTATGTTCATACAGCTGACACTGGAGTCTATTGTAGTATGTCCCCAAGGGCAACCCCCCTGATAATATGCTAAACCAACTGTGCAAAACAAATAGCAGTGCTATTACAGCCACTGTAAAGGGAGGGTTCCATGAGCTCAGTGTGCCACATTTGCAAAATACATTCCACCCTTGATATCTTGCACATTCTCTGTATGTGTAACAAATCTGGATATCTTTGACATGTCATTATCATAGTTCTAAGAAAGGTTTAATGCTGTAATCCCTATTCCCGATAAGTATAGTCATCAGACATCTGCATCCTGATGAAAACAAGATGGTTGCATACCTGATGGAGTGCAGTACTCCTCTGCTGATATGTGCTGATAGGTAATACTTTGCCTATGCTTGGTCTGTGTGAGGAAAGTCTCATTCAGAATGGTTCCACATAGCCAGCTGCTTGCCTTTTTAACATGCTTCTCATCAGCAGGCAATTGCCTCTTAACAAATCAGTGGTTCTGAAATGCTAATTGCAGCCACCACAGCTGATTTTCACTATCAGCTGCCACTCACATGCAACCACAGTACAATATATAAGGCCTTCATGTAGATTAGGGGCCCTTTCTGATGTGTTGTGCTGGACATTACTGGGGTGAGGAGACCACGTCATTGTAGAGGGTATGTCTGTAGCAGCAACTTTTACGTAAAGATGGATGTGCTGCAGGTAATAGGCATAGGCAGAGAGTGTGAACACTGCAGGCCAACAAGCTGTAGGAGTAACTGTGGGAGCTGTGTCAGACTTGTTGTAGAGGCAGAGCAAGAGTGAGGCTACCCTTTTCAGTCCAATTAAGGCATGTCTTTAAGGTAAGTATGTTAAGCAACAGTTTCACTAACAGAGTACTAGTCCACATGTTTGTTGTGTCCTTGAGCAACACGGGGGATAAATATAACAATATGTCTACCATTTGGGTGACTGTCAGGCCATGTTTTACAGTCTGGTAGTAATTTGGAGCATGTATGAGAGCAGTCCATGTTACAAGCAGACACTTCAAATCTGTATGTTTGGGGTGCAACTTTACTAATTGTCACTGGGAGTTTAAAAGGACTGTGTGGTGCACTCTGATGTTAGTGGCCCTCATTTGCAGTACCTGAATTTCTCTGCAAATGCATATTAATGCATGACATGACACTTTATGCTCTTATACTTTTGCTATAGTGATATGTGAAGTATGTTTCTATCTGCATGCCTGTGACTTCCATCAGTGAAGTGCAGACATTTCATTTGATATGCACTGTGTGGATAAAGAGTGCATCATTATTTCATGGCTTTACTATACTATAATTTCACTGCTGCACACCACTGTATTTTAACTCATGACTGTGTGTGGCAAAATTTACTGCTTGCAAGGCATTTAACAGACTGAGCTACTAAGTCACTGCTACAGCAAGTGTATTTGCAAGATATGTGTGCACACATACAGACTGTGAAACAGTTTCTACATCCATCAGTATGTGCATGGCTTTATATGGATGTATTTCTGCACCAGAGTCCTAGCTGAACATGTATTTTGCCATTAATGCCTTAGCAAGTGTCTTTCTACATGTTGCTGATAAAAGGGCACATTTACCTGTGATCAGAGACCTCACTTACATCCATTAGTATGTCTTTGGCATTCTAGTAGTGTACTATTGCAAAAGAGTCCAAGGTACACTCTCATTTTTTCCATTACTTTTTAATCAAGTTTGCATGATGCGGTATGGCACGCAGCCCTGCTGAAACACACTTAATGAGTGTAACTGGCAACTACTATGCTTTGTTTAAACCACCTGTTTTAATTAATAGTTGTGTGGTGTGGCAGGTTACTGCAGTGGTTTGCAGATGCGATGGTCTTGGGTTAGAAATATGGGATAGGTGTTTATTTTGTAACTGTGTATTACAATTTTAAAAACACATAGTCAATACAGCTTTATTTAGCTGAGCTTAGTGAAGCTGCCTGATGCAGCTTGTCATGCAGCACCTCGCTAAAAAATATAAAGAAAAGAAAAATGGGGAGACAGGAAAGTGATGAAATGGAGTGCAAGCAGGGAGAAAACTTAGTGAAACACAGGTATGTATGTGCAGGAAGGGTGTAGGAAAGAACCATAGCTATCCATTTCCTGTACAGCGACAACTATGCACTTTGACAGAATTCATACATGACTTTGAACTCTCACTGCTAGAGAGAGGGGTGAGGACAACATAACTGCAATGTCAAGCCAATTGGACCAAATTACGTGTGTCAAGTGGACACATGTGCAAAAAGGAAAGCTATGTATGGGATGATATATTTTTTTTGGGACAGGTGCCCATTTTTTTTAAGGTGAGGGTGGAATGCTGGGGAAGGGAAATAGCTACATGTGGGGGAGGTAAGTTGGGTAGGCAAGGATGCACTGCAGACAGACAGGACAAGACAGCAGACAGTGGTGGTGTGTGACACATGAGGGGGTGAACACATTGGATAGGTAGGGTAACGTGCCTCCACAAGGTAGCATTGTGACTCACATCCCCACCCATGAGACTGTCAGCAGTGCTCTGTCACTGCCTTGGGGTGGCAGTGATGGAGGCTGGGCACCGGGGTGAGGCTGCCCCATCAGGTTGGCCAGCATGTCCTTGATCCAGTGCAGGCAGTGGTCAAAACCATGGTACACCATCCTGCACACCAAAACCAGCAGCTCAGCCAGAGTGACAACTCCCCCTCCACCAAAAGTCCCAAGGGGGGGGCAGCAGAGAGGGTACCACCAATCTGGGTCACAGACATGCTGGGACCCAGTGCCACGGCTGGAGGCAAGGTAGGCTAATCAGCCGGAACCCGCCTATCTTGACATGCTGTGATAAATGAGGTACAGCAATAAGTTAAGGTTAGTAATAACCAAACCACTGTTAGTATTAACAGAATGGAACATCATATTTATTAATCCAAACACATATTAATGTATATTATGTGTAACACAACATTAAGTAACATAACAGTCAATATGGTAACAGCATGCCAATAAGAATTAAACCATAAGGCCAGCAAAACAGTTAAACAAAATATGTTAATACTGAATCATAATAATGAATAACAATAATAAATACATGAAGGTAAGGGGTGGGGAGAGAGAGAGAAATATTCCATTACTGACAATGCAGACTATATCCCTGAAAACACTGATAATAAATACCCTACAGATGTGTAGTGTCAGCTTTGAGTGCATTGACTACAATTCTCCTATAGCTGATGTAGCACATACATACCTCTCATGCTGTTAGTATGGGTCAGTATGGGCCAAGCAATGACAAATGCAGGGGCACAACTACACAGAATACTTTCACATAATGTGGACTTATATAACTACCAAGGTGTTCTGTAAGCAGACTTGGTAATACATTGCATACCAGGAAATCATTTTTCTGATAAGACTGTGACAGACGGATTAGGCAGTTTTAATTACATTACGAGAAATCGTGACACTTGAGAGGCATGTTTGCGTACAGTGCATAAACTAGACAGCCATCATGCCTTAGTTGGCAGGCATGGAAATAGAGCCAAATAGCTGTAACTGCAGGGGACATCTGCAAATAATGTAACAAACTGACTGCAGCAACTTAGTATAGACATGCAAAGAATACAGCCATACTGGAAATATTTGGACATATTTATTTAGGAATCAACAATGCTGTTTAACACTTTATTGGTTTTGCTATGTGAATTCTAAAAACAATCATAATTGCTCATAACCTCTCAATCATGTATCTTTTGTTCCTGGAGTGGGAGAAAATGAGAGCATTATGTGACTGATACTGGCCTGGAAACAACTTTGGACCATACTATTAGTTCAGCAATGCATGTTACTGGACATTTGTTTTGCATTCTAGAACTATTACAGTGTTATACTTGACTGGAGTGACACTAGAACACACGCATGGAATACAGCCATACTGCATTTATTAAAACAAGATTTCTTTAGGAATCAACAATGATGCTTAAAACTTTATTGGTATTGCTGATAAATGTCTGTGAAGTCCACACACAACATCTGCCCTTAGAGTGGGCTACCTCACCCTTATACCTTTATTACCTGGAGTAAGAGACTGATACTGGACTGGAGACAGTGCTACACTTGACTGCAGCAACCTTATCATAGACAAGCAATGCATACAGCTCTACTACAATGGTTATGATAACACAATCCTGCTGTACACCATTTTGCTTACTGTTATTGGCATTGTTTATTGCAATACCGTTGTTATTGTTAATTTATTGCACTACAGTTCTATTTGCCCATTTATTGCACTACAGTTCTACTTGCACATTTATTGCACTCCATTTATATTGTGTATACTTTATTGTAGTAAATGCTTTACTCTTTCTTGCTTTTTGCACTACAGCTAGCATAATAAATCCATACTTACCACACTCACGGCACAACCTGGCCAGGTGCCAGGCATTGGATTCAAAACTGCAAGCCCTCATAGCTGCAGCTATTGGGAGAGAAGCACACCATTATGCATACCAGTTTTGCAGGCTTTCAGCTTGCAGTTTTATAAATCAGTGGAAAACATGCTTACATATTTTTCGTGCATTCCCAGCTCGTGTCTCTTAGACCCAGGTGTCCAAGGTTCCACCCTTTCTCCTCTTCAGGTCATCATAATGGTGATAACATTGCTCAGTAGTGCAGAGAATATCAGTAACACTGGTAAGTTCCCTGATCAACCAGTCCCAGGCCTCCACCTTACATTCCAAGCCCTGAAAACTGCCCTGCATCAGCCTGTTTTCATAATTCTTTACTAGGAGCCCAAAAAAGACCATGGACTCCTGACCACTCTATCCCTGTGTCCGAAAGCATGCACCCTCTCCAACACCTCCTCTCATATCTGCAGATAATCAGACTCCAAAGAATGGTGCAGAATACCTGCATATTGCACCTAATATAACCTGTTTTCCCACCCTTACATGTCATTGAGCAACATTCAAAAGAGTACTGTATTGCTTAGCAGTGCATAAACCAGCTAAGCAGAGTGCAAACTCGCACAACCAAGGTTTTGGCTAAGCTTAGCACCGCACAAAACAGTAGTAGTTGTTAGCACATTTAAGCAGTGCTCAGCACAGTGCAGCAGTGCCATGCATCACAAATTTGTTTTTAAAATTAAACATACATATTAAATTAAATTACAGAGATCTTACGGATACTATGGACTTGAACCCAGGACCTACTAAACAGTAAGCTGTAAATCTACTCATTTTGCTACATGGATAGTATGAAAACTATTATACCTTCACATATACTACTGGGCTACCTGTTAGCATTGCTGAGCACTGTGCTGCGCCACACTATGCAAAAATGCTTAAAAAGACTCAGAAATGAATAATTAATTACATCTGGTTTCTATTTTTAGATGTCTGGCAGCTGTCAGCTATGTATGTATGAGAGCTGCTTGGCACTGCAGCACAAACAGCAATTAAACAAAAAAAATGTAATTATGATAATTAATTACATCCAGTTTCTATTTTTAGATGTGTAGCAGGTGTCAGCTATGTATATGTGAGCACAGCTTGGTACTGCTGCACTCCGTGTCATGCCAACATACAGAGAAGGAAAACAAATTCATAAAAATAAATTATACATTTAAAACAATTCACAGCATTTTAACAGTAGCGGGAAGCATTATGGGAGCCTCACCCTGTACATAACATCTGAAAAGGCATCCACAACCATGGGTAGCCTCTAATCTTCTCTCTGCATGGATTTAATATCTCTGTTCCTATGTTTTCCCTCAGCATCACCTCATCATTAATATGCATGGTGCACTGCTGAGGGGGAACCGTGGCTGTGTACATGAATACATTATGTGTTGGCTCTACAAGGTGCCTACACAGATTTTATTAAATCCTGAGGAAGATCTTTTAATAAACCAAAGATAAAAACGTGCTCCACAATGTTCGAAAAAGTTTAATAAAAAAAAGCTTTCGGACCATAAGCCCTTCCTCTGTGTTATAAAGATCTTTTAATACATTGAATGTAGCATTGTTTTGGAATTATTGATGTAAATATGAGTAAGCTATGTTTGACACTTAGAGGCATCAGTAAGATGTAACTGCAGAGGCACTTGGAGGATTCACTCAGCTGTAATGAGTTAAGGACCCAAGAGGCCAATAAAACTGTTCACGGTCATCAATATTACACAATCTGGCTTTGTTAGAGACTTGATGATTTAGTAAAGAGGCAAGGACCTCACTGGCTTGAAAGAAGGATCTAAAAAACAGGACTTGGTAAAATATTTACATGACATTCTCCCAAAGACTCACAGCCTCCCTTTTGGCATATGTATTGCTCATGCCTCCATGCCAAGTCATTGAGTATACGCCGAGCAATCAGATGTTCTGTATCTTTCAAGACTGTCCAGCTATTTTATTCTTGCAAAAATTTAAAATTCCAAGGAAGTATAAAAGGTATATGTAAGATTTTATTGTAAACCTGTCGCATGTAGTCTAACAAACACTTCTGATTGAGATGATGGTTCTTCTGTATAGTAGGCAGCAGTGGGAAGTACTGGCATCCAAAAACAGCAATGAAGGAAGGTGGACAATGGCAAAGGATAGAACTGATGAGGACTATATAGTTAAGTTCAATGCACGGAATCCTCTGTGAATCGCTCACTTTGTTGTCTTACTAGAGGAATTAATGATGGCAGTGGAATTCAGTGTTGCCAAGATTCTGTCCTTGACCATTCCAGTCTCAAGATGGAGTAGAACATGAAATATTAGGAAGCAATAAAAAAGGAAATGCAAAACCTGAGGTTATGTAACATTTGTGGGCTTGTGTACAAGTATAGCCCTGCTTACATATTTTTCACTCCATGGGGAGCTTTTCCTGTCATCTTAACTCTTAATTAGTTTCTCACTGTATGCAGAAGGGCAGGCCATTACAGGTATCGCAATCAAATCATGTCTCCTCTCAGACCACAACACAGCTACTATCAGACTAATCTTAATATTTTAACAAGCACACAAATATAAGCAATGGAGAGTGGACCCAATAGCACCAAAAGACAACAACTCTCTAGACTTCAGTTGGAAGAAGATAATGGGATATACTGTATTCCATTATGCCTAACAGATAATGTGACAGCCTATGTATGATGGGAAAGCTGTAATCTAGAACTATATCACCTCTGCACAGCGGTAAAATCCCTCAGCCTATCTAAGAGAGGCGTCAAAATCATGGAGCTAGAAGGTGCTACACAGCCATGCTGGGAAAAGAGCCATGATAACAGCCTTTATAACATTATCTTAATCCAAGCTTACAAGGAAATTAGGATAATAGTAGTAGCCTGGCACCATGGTGCTCAAGGATGGAGACCTGACTGCAGCCCAGGTAACTGAGTTTCATTTAGTGGCCTTGGCAGTGGAAGAGTTAGGCATGGTGAGGAAAGGAGCAAATGGGCGTAGCCCACTCACCTCTTCTGGGAATGGTGGGGTGTGCATGCACTAATTGGCACCAGAGAGACCATCACTCATGCTGCAAGGTGAGGGATAGGGGTATTTGAAGACACAACCCTTATAGAAGTGAGGGATGCTTTTGTAGACAACTCACAGCACATTCATCCCTGACAACTTGCTGTATGTGTGCAAGGATACATATATGGAGATAAAACCAAAAAATGTTTGAACCAACCCTAATGGCTGGCTAGATGAAGGCCTTCTTGATCAGGTTTCATCCATGATGGGAACAATGGGCTGATACACTGACACTGCAGCAAACAGTCACAAAACTTAGTTGATAAACTGCAGAAAAAAGAAGAATTACATCTCCAAAGAGAATCACTGGAAGTGTGGGTATTAGACATCAAGCTTGTAAAGATTTTAGCTTTTAGACTGAAACAAAGCCAGTGTAAGTCTGTCACTAATGGTATAAAAACATTTGAGGTGCTACTCACTATACCTGTGGATATTAATGCTGAGTTTGCTAAATTTTACACTAACCTTTACTCAGATACATCACTTTCCCTGAAAGGACAACTAATAAAATATTTTTAGTTAAATCTCATATTGAGTTCCTGAAACAGTCAATTTCCTTACAAGTTTAAAGCTGTTCCTTTACAGTCTTTGAAGCCATGCGTGTCATAAATTTGCTTAATCAATGTCACTTGTATTGAATTCAATTTATTTTAATAGGTAGCCTGGCATCGCCAGCCTTAACATTTCTTGGAACCACTTCTGCTATGTGTTCCCTGAAGCCCTCCACATTTTATCCCTGAGCCAAGCAACCCAGCCAAAAGGGCATCTGTTAATGGCAGGGATACTGTCTCATTTGCTCTATGGAATTCTTCTGTGAGTAAGACTGTGGAAGACAACCCTTCATGAGCAACCCGAATGGGCTATTTTTAATTAGGCAATACATGTCCTTTAGGAGCTAATTACAAATTGCGCTTTCCCATTCATACCCTGCTGTACCAAGCTGGGGAAGTGGGAAGACCCACCCTAGTAACCTACTGTGACAGAAGACAAAAGAATTAGAGTCATGAAATGGAATACTTTTTCACTGCTCAGTAACTACTACTGTTACAGTCCAAAGATAAAACCAGTCACCACCTGTCCTCTAAGAAGACTTCAACTTGAATTTCAGACACTTTGAATCATTGCAGGTCTCATACTGCCTTAGTCAACTATTACTTGTTTGTTTTCTGAGGAATACAGTCATAGACAAGACCCAGTTCTGTTCCGCCCTGATAAGTGTTGCTTCAATTCACTCTTCAACCAGCTCCCATTGCTACCCACTCTCATATCATTTAGTTTATACCTAGCTAGCTAACTACCAGCAACAAACACTTCAGTTAGTCACTTCCTGTAGCCTCCCACCACCTCTAACTAGGCAGTCTTCCCAACTCACTTACCTTGTGAATACACAACTACTATTACATAAACAAAGTAGAAAATCCTCAGTGCAACTCAACCTGCAAAATATCACATACCAGCATACCTCTCAACCTGTCAGAGCAAAAATCTGGATAAAGCCAAAAAAAATGGGGGGACAAAGGCCAAAAAATAGGAACAGATTTTAAATATTAATCCTATATACTTAGAAAGTTGTTAGTGTAAGAGGTTTTGCATTATTATGTATTTTCTGAAGGATATGAATTCTGACAATAGAGTGTCTTTCATTATATAGTAATATTTAGTGACTTCAGTCTACAATGATTTGCCAGAAAACTGTAAATTTTATGATGAAAAGACCACAAATATGAGGTAAAAATCTGGACATTCCACGAAAATCTGGGGAGTTGAGAGGGTATGCATACTAGTACATTTTCCAATAGTTTACTATCTGTCACTACTGAAATCACCACAAGCCACTAAAGTACATTTGTGGTTGTAACTCAACTGTGACTAATCCAAACCTTCCATAACTAATGCCTATGCATAGCTTCACAGGTTTATAGGTAATTACTAGGTTAATGGCACAAGAGCCTTTACAAGCCCAGGCAATAATACCCAAGATATGGGAATGCTGTTGTCTTTCGGCTTTTCCCGGCTAGGGGTCGCCACAGCGGAACGCCGGTCTGCTAATGATTGGCAGTAGATTTTGACGAATGCTGAGGTGCCAGCTCGATGTTCAACCTTCAATGAAGGCACGCCAATTTACACATGTCTTTCAAACGCCCACCCAACCATGGGGAGGACATGCAGACACCACACAGAAGGCACTCCCCGCACTCCAGCCGAGAATCGAATGGGAGTACCTCTTGCTGTGAGGTAACAACACTACCGCTGCACCACAGCGGATAGGCACCCAAGATATGGCAATATTATATCTTAATTCCCCAGGTATGGGCTTGGGTAGTATCAAGGGAGTGGGTCTTTAGGTGTTAGAGTCCTAAGTCATTTTACAGACTGCCTCTACATGGGCAGTAGCCCGGGAGTGAATTTACATTTTCCCATCCATTTATCCAAATCCTTTTTATAGAGAGTAAGGGACTGGCTTTGCTTTATGAAGATGGAAAGTTTATTCCATAGACAAGGTAGCCTTTTAGATATGACTGTCTCTCCAGCAAGCTTTGTGAGACTGATAAATAAGGTTCAGATCCATGGAATGTGTAACCCTTGTATAATTTGTATTGTGAATATGTAACATTTTCATCAGGGTTGGATCAGAGAATGCATTGTAGGTCAGGCATAAGTCACCTCTCAATAACCGAAAAGAGATGGACTAAAGGGATAGAGCCTTTAGTTGGTCTGCTTAAGACATGTGTCTTAGGGTCTATATTAGATTCGCAAATGCTTAGGTTGTCGAATACAGCATGATCGACACCTAATGAGCAAACTGCGAGTACATCGAATGCTGGAAACAATGAAATTTGAAATACTGATTTGGCATAGTCGGCCCTTCTGCGGTGTAGCTCTGTAAGGTAAGTGTGTGATAGTTACGGACCTTAGGGTTAGGGTGGGGGTTAAGGTAAGTGCAGAGATAGTAATTATGTAAGGGTTAGAAGTAGGGTTTGGTTAAGTGCATGTGTGTGGATTATTTGTTTTTGTTTGGGTATAGCTTATTAAGGTAAGGGTGCGATAATTACAGACCTTAGGGTTAGGGTGCAGGTTAAGGTAAGCACATATAAAGTAATGTATGTAAGGGTTAGTTTAGGTTTAGAAGTAGGTTTTAGGTTAGTGTATGTATGTGGTTTATTTATTTTGTTTGGGTTGGTTGTATGTAGTGAGCGGCAGAGTAGGAAGTGTGTTTTGTTTTCGTTAGAGGCTGGAACGGTGTTGGCCAAGTAAAAGTATTCGGTGGATGTGTTTTTCTGCATTGTGAGCATTCGCTGACTTGCACGTTCACTGAATAGGTGTTCATCATGTTGTACTCGACAACCAAAGCATTCGCAAATATAATATAGACCCAATCTTACGCTTTGTATTTTTTAGTGAGAAACCTCTGAGGCCACTCCAGTTGGTGTAAGTGCCTGGTTACGTACATGCAGAAGGGAGCATTGTACTCAATTATGGACCTGATGAGGGCCAAGTACAATGGCACTATGACTTCCTTTGATCTTGATACCATGCCATTACTTATAAGTTGAGCCACACAAAAACAAATTCCTTGCTACTGTGGCTACCTGGTGGTCAAAGTTAAGGTTATTATCTGTGTTCCTAGGTCCCTCACCACTGGGTCTACTTTTAGGGGTGTGCTATCAATATTGTAATTTGCATGCATATCTGATTCACCAAAGTGTATGAGTATGCATTTTTAAACAGTTAGCCTCAGAGTACAGTTTTGTCATTCATTTATCATTTTTAGGTCTGTTTGTAAAATGTCAACATCATCTGGGGATTCAGTGATTGCTCCCAGATTACAGTCATTGGTAAACTTTATGAGCCAGAGGTTCCCAACACTGGCCTTCAATTCAATGTATATACCAAACAGCAGGGATCCCAACACTGAGCCCTGTGAGACACCGCTAGTAACAGGTTTCTTACTGGAAGTGGATTCACCCATCCAGACAGCATGCGTCCTGTCAATGAGCCAGTTTGCTATCCAGCCAATGATGTAAGGGTTTATGCCTAACTCAGTAAGTTCATCTATGATCCCCAAGTGAGGGATTGTGTTAAAAGCTTTGTCCAGGTCTACACAAGTGGTGTGTACTATTTTATCTTCTTCCATGACCCTGGTGTCTTTATCGAAGAAGTCCACCAGATTGAGAAGGCAAGACTTCCCTTCAACAAAGACAAATTGTGTCTGGTCCACTGCTTGGTTATTTTCTATGTCATTATTTATCAGGTCCATGATAATTCTCTCCATGGCCTTGCATATAAGACAGGTCAATCTTATGGGTCCGTAGTTCCCTGGGTCAGTTGATGGGACCCCCTTGTGCAGAGGGACAACTGTTGCAGTCGTCCATTTCTCTCAGACAAAGCCTGTCCAAAGGTTGTGGGTAAGGAAGGTTTCTAGTGGCCTGATAGATTCTATTTTACACTATTTAAGAAGCATCTTGGAATGTTGTTGGGACCCATGGAGGCTATGTTTTTCACTTTAGTAAGTGCAGTAAGGACCTGTTCCCACATAATGACTAGTAGGGGGATGGCTTATCTTTGAGTGTTGTAGGAGGTGATGGAGGAAGTCTGAACTGAACTTGTTACCCAGTAAGTTTGCTATAGTTTCAGGTGGGTGTAAGTGTTGAGAGGCTGACTCTCTCATAGTTTGCTTTGGTAGATTTGACTAGCTCTCTAACTTGTTTGTTTAGACTGGTGAGTGTCTTTTTGCACCATTTTTTTGTTCTGTTCTGGCTTTGTAGAGGATTTTTTTCCTTGTTTTGAATAGCCTATTTATGCTAGGGGTCCACCAAGTAGAGTTTATTATTGCCAGTAACTGTAGGTTTGATTCAGAGAGGTACTGCTTCCCTATGTAGCTATGAATATGGTTGTACAGTGCTTTTGTGTACAGCTCACAGAAGGCCTCACTGTCATGCAGACACTTCAAGTTGATGTGGTTGATCCCATCTGTTGTCTTTGACCCTCCATCACTGAGCACAATCAGGCAAGAAATAAACACTACAGCTTTCATATAATGCCCACACATATATCACTCAGATGTTAACGTCTTCCAAGATCAGATAACTTCTCTACACCAACCTCTCAATAACATTGCATTACAACTTTACTTGCATAACAGCAGTAGCTTAGCTGTGATACCCCATTGTACAAACCTAATTGTGAAGCTCAATTACCCTAGCTAGCAGATAGGCAGCACCCAATATGTCACCTAAATCCATTTGCCTTTCCATAAAACATAGGCTGTACCTAATATCAAAATGAAATGTGCAGTGTTTTCCACAAAGACTAGGTATCAGATTGGCTGTACCTCTATATTTTTCTCACCACAGACTCAACCAAATCACACATATATTAATTATACCAATTCATTACTTATTCATTTGTGTAACTAATTATTAATTACACCAAGTGTGCCTACATTCTGTCTTCACCCCAAGATTCAGCAGACTCGGTCACCTTTCACATGTAAATCTTTCTTAACCCCAGACTTCCACCTTTTCTCATTTGATCATTTAATCCCTTACCAACATACACCCTTCCATCACTTTCACTATGAACATCTTAAAAGCCATTTTGTCAAGTATACTGCAATTTACATCCATAATCACTTTAATTTATATCTCGGATAGAATTCCTTTAGTTACAAGCTATTCCTCGATACCACAATACAACTAAGGATAGCTCTCCCTAATGTACTCAAGGATTACAGTTTAACATTAACTTACCTGCCTAAAAAGTAATTCCGTTCACAGATAAAAGCTATACGGCAATATACCAAACTCCCAAAAACAACTTAAAGAGACTACTACCATAGCTTTACTTTACTCTTATAAAAATAATTTATCAAAAGATGTACATGTTAAGCCAGGACTAATTTCCCAAGCTAAAAACATAGCATATACATATGAAAATGTCCTAAAATTTCTAGATTGAACATTTGCAATCTAAATAATAAATTAACAACCCTTAAGGCTTGGCTCACATCTTAAAAAACACATATATTAGATATCTCTGAAACTTGACAAAAAGATGATTTCTGCCAGCCTAATTCCTTCTTAGTAATAGGATGATATGCAGTGAATTTAGTACAGGCCCACAACAGGATGATAGTGCTATTCTGTTCATTCAGACTGATGCACAGGTAGACAACATTTAAGTCATAAAAGGTAGCACAAAAACAAGAATCTTAATTGAGTTTATGCATAACTGGTCTGTGGAGCCAAGTGCATCTACATACTGCATCTGTCTATATACCACTACCATCCTTACCTTTCATCATGCAACTTGTCTTACAAAAAATATTCAAACAAGAAAGGAGCTGGTGAATGAATAAAATGGTGTGGTAGACCAAAACATGTAAAATCACAAAGAATAAAATCGCAAACACTGTATGCACAGCTGAAGACTTTTAATGTTGGTAAGCGCTTTCACAGCAAGAATACCGCTTCATCACACCATTCATCCAACACACATTTACTTAACAATATAAATAGAATTTTAAAAACAAATTTACAAATCAAAAAACATAAAGATCACATGACTGCTACTTTCTGATACAATGTAACTAGCAAGAAATCAACTTAAAGAGACAATGTTGCAATATTTCATTGCAAAGTATCTAAAAAATAATAGCAAACTAACTCTTAAAAATCAAGAATCGTCACCTTCTTAAATCAAGTAACTTCAGTACTGGTTTTAACCAAATCTTATCATTCAAACTTTTCCCCCTTTCAGCTTGCAATCTAATTATCCAGCATAACACCCTTTCTTCCATCATACTCAAATAATCACCCATCTTCGCTCCAAAATCAAGTAGTTCAATTACCATAAAGGTAAAAGTATGCAGCACTCCCATTCGGGAAGCATGCCGTGCCAGGGTATTATTCTCACAGTTTTGTCTAATATGTCTAACTGTAATCCTCTCTTTAAGTGTTCTATTCATCTTTCCTGTATAGAAAGATGTGCATTGTTTACATTGAGCTAAACAGACAGAATGTCTTGTGTTCAATCAGCTGTCAGACTGAAAGTATAACATGTATCAAATGATGAGTGTATAAACATCCCTGCTGGATTGATATAACTGTAAAACTTACATGTGCAGCAGGTGACATTATTAGTCTATTTGTTGAGTTAATGTTAGAAAACAATGGGGGAAGTTTAATAAAGCCTACACATTTTTTTATCATGTAGGCATTGCACCACACTGCTTACATGGTCACGAACATTTTTAGATTCAGAAGTGCTTCTGAGTGGCGCACATGCACGCTCCAATATGGAAACTTCCATGGCATGCAAAGCACCTCATAAGCAGGTGAATGTCATGCAAATAAGGCAGGTAGAGAGATCCAGCAAGCCGATAGGCATCTCTTCAGGCCTTGTCTCAATGTCTGTAGTGTACATGAAAAAAGTCCATGTACAGGAATGTAGACAGACAAAAGGGGCTGTACACATGTAGATATTTGGAAAGAAATGTCATATCACATACACATGAAAAATTAAAGGAAATAAGTTAAATTATTTTTTTTAATAATCTGGGCATGTTTGTGAGACGCGCCACAGTGTGCAAACATGCTTTATAGAAAAATAAAAAAAAAATTGGAAAAAACAAATTAATTAGTATGTTGCAAAAATGTATTATAGGACTGTGTATGGAGTCCCTACAATGGTGCATTGATGCTGTTGCTAATGCAGTTGGACTCTGAAACTTGTAATTTCCAGGCTGTGAATATGGATACCTATGCTAATGAGGAGGAGATACTGAATAGCAGAAAGGAGTAATTGTGTCCACATATCCCCTTCGTGTAGGCTTAGACCCATGTTGCTGTTTACAAAGGAGGTAGCTGACACCAGAGGAGGGGTGTCTACTGACTTATAAGCTCATTTCAGGTTAGGTGAATGTGTTTGCATGGTACACCACCTCCCTGAGCATGTCCTTTCGGGGGGGGGTATCTACTCACTTCTAAGCTTTACCTTCTGTGTTCATGTTTACGTGGCACACCACCACACTGACCATGTTTAAAAAAATGTATTTAATTAGTTTTGACCCTTGTGTAAGCTAAAATAGGGCCATTAAATGATGTTGATTATATTGTAGGCAGGTAGAATGCATCAAAGTTACCCAATGATACATTCTGCACCTACAGCAGAGCCTTATAAAGTATGCATGCACCCTACATTCTGATTTTTCCCCAATATTCTGCACCACTGGAGTACAGATTTGAGAATTTTACTTGAGAGAATGCTAGGGGTTGCTGCAAGTTTGCTGCACCTGTATGTGCTAGATGCTGAAGTCAGTGCTGCTGTTGCTGACAGTAGGCCTAGACAGAGAAGGAGAAGAGTGTTCAGGCCCAGGGTAACTTTGCAGGAGCTACATGAGCTGGAGATTGTAGACCACTACAGGGTGGACTGGGACATACAAGAACTCACTGAGCTCTGCTACCCTCAACTCTGCCCCAGAGCTAATAGAGGGGAACCCATCCCAGTGGAAACAAATGTATGTGTAGCCCTTAGGCTACTAGCTACAGGCACTTCCCAAAGACCAACTGGGGACACGATGAGGGTCTCACAAGCATTAGCATCCAGGGTACTCCACTAGTTCCTGGATGCTATGCTACCACATACCAGTGAGCACATTTCTTTTTCCCTCACCGCTGAAGCGAGGACCAGCAATATGCAACGTTTCTACCATGTAGCACACTACCCTGAAGTACTGGGTGCCATAGATTGCACTCATGTACACATCAAGGCATCACCTGGTAAGAAGGGCAGAATCTAAGGGATACCACTCCATCAACTGCCAGGTCGTGTGAAATAACCAGGGGATTATCATGAATGTGTGTGCTGGCAGCTCTGGCAGTTATCATAACTCTCATATTTGGCACGTATCACAACTGTATCAGATGTTTTCTGGGGGATATCCCACACAGCCATTGGGGATGCTGGCTATGCCCTGAAACCGTGGATGATGACATCCATCAGAAATGCACACACACCTACTGAAGCATGCCATAATGAGGCACAAACTAGGAACATCATAGACTGTGTGTTTGGGCTTCTAAAGTCACAGTTCCAGTGCCTTGATATATCTGGTGAAGCCCTGAAGTACTCTCCAGCTACATGTGCACATATGTTCACAGTATGTGTTATGCTACACAATATGATCCTGGAGAAACAGCTGCAGCAGGATCAGCAAAGGGAAGGGATACACAGCCCCCCACCAGTACTTAGATCACCACAGCCACAGTCACAGGATGACTCAGAAGAGGAACCCACAATGATGTTCCTGTATGCAGACATAGACATGCCCAATACACCCTGGCTCTGGCTAGGAGACAATGCATAGCACATTCACTGACAACCTAGGGCCCTAGGGACTGACACTACTCCTACTCACATAGTTATAGTAAAATAGATGCAGGCAACCCACACAGCCTGTACCAAGCCAAGTATTGGCTGTGTACTGCTTGCATCAGACAGAGTCAGCCCTGAACTACAGTTCTGTCACCTGCTGAATTCGCAAGGTAAGTCCCTAACCTACACACTACTTGTAAGGATTATTATAATATGCTATTGTATGGATGAATTTTCTGCATTTATGCAAGTAAATATGTTATTTAGACACAAGTAAAATCTGCATTGGACTACAGTTACCCCACCCACTTGTATGCTTTCCTTAATATTCACTAGGCCTCAGGGTCAGAATATGCACTACATCAGTCAAGGGAGATGTTAAACAGTGGGGTCACATGATCACATGATAGTTGGACTACTGTGTATCCCAGCAGAACATGTGGTGTTTCTTCCCCACACCAAGCACAGCAGTTTCCCGATTTAACCACTTTAACAGTAGATCCTCAATGGTATATCAGTAGTCCAGGCATACTCAAGGCAGTAGCACAGAAATCGGGCACACATGGTATGTCTCACTTAATGCAGGAATAACAACATACATATGTATGCTGTTGATTGTGTAATGAATGACTACTCTCTAGCTGGCAGCTTGTGTGGCTCTGTGGACCAGGGAAGTTTGCATGGGTATGTCATTGATGGTTCAAATCTGGAGGTGTCTACATCTTTTGCATGTGAAGTATTATTATGTTGGTGTTGTCACAGTCTGTCAGGCTGTGTATGGTGTACCATTATGAACCTCTGTCACCTATTAATTACACCAGATGGGTGTAGAATGCCATGGATGTTTTCAGTTATGTGCAGTACTGCAAAAACAGGGACAGATGTCAGTGTCCATAACACACAAAATTCTGGACAAGAGTGCAGATAGGTGTGGCCTGGAGTCACTTTATAAGTACTGACAGTCTCACTGGGCATACCCATACACTTAGATAAGCTGAGCGCAATCCTGTTGCCCCTTGATCAAAATGACCTGTTATATATATAGATACATCTATACATACATACATATATGTATACATATCTGTATGTCACTATCTCTCTCTCTCACATACATAGTATATGTATCTCTATGTATTTTCAAATAGATATATACCTATATATATATATATATATATATATATATATATATATATATATATATATATATATATATAAACTATATACATATAAAACATGCATCATAGTCTCTCCCCATATATCTACATAACACATACATATCGCGCACACACACACACACACACACACACACACACACACACACACACACACACACAAACACACACACACACACACACGCATACACACACACACATAGCTACATTTATATATACATCCCTGTTATATACAGAAATATATGTGTGGATGTCTGTATTGTCCTACATACCCTAAAACTGGTGAGTAACGCTGCTCTGTCAAACATCTATGATGTTGCTCAAAGATCTAAAGGGCTCAACAGTACATAATGCACTTACCTACAGACCCCCGTGCCTACTGGGTGTCACCACATAGACAGCAATAGGTAAGAAGCTGGTGTAATGTATAATGTTGTTTATTCATGCATGGACAGGGCACATTGCACTTGGATGGCAATCCTGTGAGCAGGGACAAACAGACATATATGGCAATACTTGTAACTGTAGATACATAGTTAGGGTAATAACAGTTATCTCACTGCTAGGATACTAGGTGGAGATAGCAGTATGAAGCAATATCACTCTGCAGGCCACAGCTGCTGTTCAACACAAGCCAAGTTTGTGTAATCCACAAGTAGTAAGTAGTTTGCCTGCAATCACATATAAAATAGACATCAGCAGTGGTGCGTGCGATAAGTATTGTGATCTGTAATGTGTAAGACTAGATAGGTAGGAGTTCTAATCTCACTGCAGGTCACTTGGTGTGTGTGTGTGTGTGTGTGTGTGTGTGTGTGTGTGTGTGTGTGTGTGTGTGTGTGTGTGTGTGTGTGTGTGTCTGTCCTCCTGCCAAATAACTGAGAATTCCTCATTGACTATCAAACTGCAATGGTTATGCACTTTATTGCCCTGTAAGTTGCTGCTGGCTTCCAAACTACCCTCTTCTACAAGGCCTGATGATGTCATCTACCTTAAGACTACCAGCTGCCATTGTAACATGTAGCTTAAACTGTGGAGCACGCGATAAGTACTGTGATCTTTAGTAGTTAGACTAGATAGGTAGGGATTCTAATCTCACTGTCGGTCACTTGGTGTCCGTGTGTGTGTGTTTGTGTGTGTGTGTATATCCCCCTCCCAAACAACTGAGAATCCCTCATTGACTATCAAACTGTAATGCTTATGCACGTTTTGACCCTGTAACTTGCTGCTTGGTTTCAAAACTGCCCTCTTCTACAAAGCCTGATGATGTCATCTACCTTAAGACTACCAGCTGCCATTGTAGCATCCAACTTAAGCCGTGGCACATACATAAGTACTATGATCTATATTGTGTAAGACTAGATAGGTAGGGGTTCTAATCTCAATGCAGTCCACTTGATGTGTGTGGGTATGTTCATATGACATAAATATGATCACCTCAGTAACTTACAAAGAGGTATTGTTTTGCAAAATTTTAGTTGTACCAGGTGATGTGGCCCTCCCAATGCCTGACCACAACTTGGCCTGCTGGTGTCATCAAGCATAATATCTCCTAAACTGACAGTACTATCAGACATGAGGCGTGTTGCGTGCATCACATACTGTGATCTGTACTGTGTATCATTACATAGGTAAGTGCTCTAATCTACATACTGTCAACTTACACTATGTGTGTGCCATGCTGTGTCCTGTAAGCAGTAATTGGAAGTGGTGTTGGCCTCAATGTAACTATGTTTGTGTGTGTGGCTGTTAAAGCAATTAACATCAGCTTCTGGAACCATAGGACATTTGAACCTCAGTCGCCCAGCCAGTCATACAGATGGCATGTGCTGAGGTGCACTGAAGTGCTGTGCTTGCCATTATCCAGGGCTCTGTTGCAAAGGTGTGTTACAGTCTGCTAGATAAATCTCTCCTACTAGCATGCATTATTAACGTCACAAACTAGGTTCTTCTCCTTAAAGTGATTAATCCATTTACTATGCCACCTACAGATACACAGCATTTACAATCAAGCACCGTCACTCATTGCCCCATATGCAAAGCACAGATCACTTCTGAGTAGTCTATATGCCACAGGCTGCAATGACACTCATTTCAGATGATCCCCATTGAGCACATGCTGAAAATGTGGTTCCCTTGTTTGGGACCATACTGTTGTGTGCAAGTGCCAGTACTGCTTGGAAAGGTCCATTACCAAATGGCCATTGCACTCAGATATCAGCATGCTGAGGGAAGAGTATATGGAGGTTATAAGTATGTCAATAATGGGTGATTGTGCCCTCAACTATTTCACATGATTCCCGTCATACCACTGGGGAGACATGGTGATCTCAGGCACATTAGGTGTAAACCTGTGTGGCCAGGTCTGTGTGCCCATTTCTTTCACCCCTGAGTATGTGCATCACATGTTGCGACTGATGTCCTGCTTACCAGGTACATAGTCGGTAGTGATGGAAATTACACTACATATATATCTGCATGGAGTTTATGGACATTACTATGTCAACAGGCATTTGGTCATCACTACCCTCTTGTAGGACATTGACATAACTCATAGACTCCATGAGTGCTTTCACTTTGCAGGCATCAGCCAACACTGTTAGCCACAGACAGTCAGTATACACCTGTATCATGGTTAAATGGATTCCAAACATTAGAGGACCCAGGACTGAGCCTGTTGAGCACTTCTGCTTACAGATCACCTATGGAGGTGGATGTCCCTATATTGAGTATGTGTATCCTCAACAGGGTACTAAGTGACCCCTACAATAATAGTACCATGGATGCCTAAGTGGGTGCTTTGTACATGACACCTGAGTGGGAAATATAGTCAGATAGCCTGGCTCAGTCCAGGGGGTTGTATGCCCTGCTGTCCACTTACCCAGATCCTTGGTGACTGCCTCGGAAATGTCCACCACATTTAACAGTCATGATCCCCCTGTCAGACATCTAGACTGTGTACAATCAATTGTGTGTAGATCAGCTGTATGTGTATTGATCAGCTCCATGGTGATTGCCCCTACGGCCATACAGATATGGATACTCAGGCAAAGAGGTCTATAGTTTTGGTGGTCAGTGCATGCACCACCTCTGTGCAAGAGTATAACAGTTGCCATTGTCCAATCAGCTGGGATTCAGTCAGTGTGATTGCAAGGAGTTCCTAATGGTGTTAGTAATCCATGACACATCCCATGTAGGATGCAGCCTGGGATGTTAGCATGTCCAATAGATGCTGTGTATGCTCCCTATACAAGCCATTTACAACCTACCCTCTGGATATGAAAGTTACAGGACAGGTTGTAGGAATGTCACGTGTCACGTGTGGTGGGGACAGGAGAGTAAAGATGACACAGAACACGTGGGACTACATGTTAGCTATGGGTACAGACCCATTCAATGTGGCATCATTAAGTAGGATATCACCAACAATCTGGGCCTGTGCTTTGAGGTTACACATGTAACTACACTGTGCATTGTGGTTCTGCTTTGTGTGGATGGCTAAGTTTGTCACTTACTGTGTCTATACAACATCACAACACTATGTGGTGGTTCTAGCTCAGGATGTTGTGTCACCATTTAGGGGGGGGGGGGCATCATCATCCCAACTATCACACAGCAATGTCCAAATCCAATTTTACAGCCTGATAATGGCAGTTATCCACCAGGTAGGTCTGCTGTGCCATGAGGAGCCTGTGTTCCTCCTGTCAGGTACAGCTGAGTTCATGCAGTTATAATGCTGCTGCCATAATGTATCAGTGTAGAGCTCTGCATACATTCCATCTTATCAGGGGTGGGAGATGCAGTCAAGCTATGTAAATCATCTCACAAGAGGTAATTTTTTTTTTGTTGAAATATGTCTGTATTGTCTGCAAGGGGGGTTAGTGCTGATAGTTTTAATGACATGGATCTGTGGTCAGATCCCAACAGGGAGGACGTCACACTGGGGAGCTGCAGTGGTCACCCATATTGGTAAACACATGTTGCAATACATTGGTTCCCCTTGGGAGGGATGTCATGGCACTGCTCCAGGACAGTGTAGTTAAGGACACAGCCTAACCTTTGACTAAGTGAGCTGCAATATGACTAAGCACCACAGGTGGTGGTCACTTAATGCCAGCTCATAACATGGTCTAATGATATATCTTGGTAGACACATGTACATACAAATACATACAATGGGTGTCTGGATACATACAGCTGCTCCTGTAGCCGACTATTGCTTATGTGCCTTTTCAGTACTGAATGGCACCTGCATCATCTCCATGAAATCACTGTGTTTCACAAAATCTGGAAATATATCTATCCGTAATGAGTATGTATACACCACTTGCATTACCACGAACATGGTTATTTTGAGGCATGAAGATGTGGATGGACATGTAGTCTGGTATGGCTGTGGCACTGTCCCCAGCATTGAACCAGATGTCATTGATTGCACATGTCTGCATAATCCAGGGTGGGGACACATTTCACAGAGTGGAGTTTAATGTTGCCATACCCACCGTGTAGCAGTATAATCATGATGTTGTATAAAGATGGTGTTCTTATTGCCAACTTTTCCCTGAACAGTGCATCTAAGATGCATTGTGGGGGTGTCAGTAGCCATGGCCGTTACTCCAAATCTCAGGGGTGAGAGATGAATACCATCACTGGTGAAGCATTGATGTCTGTTGAGCAAGGCATCCCAGGCAGAAATGTAGTAGATCCTCTGACAATCACACGACAAGCTAAGCCAATTATTGACTTCCATCAATTTCCATGGGTATGGAGCCATCATCCCAGGTGAGTGTCAACTGCAGCCGCCAGGTATGAGTATACCCATGAAAGACACAGACTGGCTAAACACAGTCATGTGTCTGCATACAGGCCGGTGACATATGTCCCTAGTTATACACACCTGCAGGAACTATGATATCAACATTATGTTAACTGATACCCAAAAGATTTGCGGTAATGTGTGGTAAGACCTATTGTGTCAACTCACAGAAAGTTATCTGTGACCTGTCCCATATGTAATCACATGACACAGACATCAATGTGTCTCACAATGTAATCACCTCTGACTAAGAGGTGTGATTTTGTGTTTTGCCTTGGGTGTTTGACCGGTGAAAGAGTGGTGCATGCAATATTATGTGTACTGTGCACTCCAGAGGCAGGATGTTCTGAGGTGTCTGTTTTGGCAATGTGTCTTGTAAGGAGCTGCACACAAGCAGGGGTGTGTGATGTGGGTGTAGGTGGTGCAGGATGTCAGGTGTGCATGTTATCATAATGCTCATTGCCATATGTAATGACTGTTGTTGGAGACACCATGGCAGCAAGGTTTGAAATTCAAGCACATCTGTCACACATTGTGTTTTTGTGTCATAAGAGTAAAGGGGTGGGGACACTCCCAACACCTCAGCAGCATGTCCTGCAAAAGTAGAGTCATGCTGCCACACCCTTGGGGTTGACAGCCTGATTTGTAGGCACACCTTGCAGTGAAGATGTGGATGCCCATGCATGCATAGTGGACTTATTCAATCTTTGCTGACATTACGTTGGCCTCTCAGGAGTACTATGCCTGTCAAGCAACTAGGCAGCATACTGGTTGTTGTGTGATATAATGTGGGAACACAGATGTGTGTCGGGTACATAGCTGTACAGTATGACATGCCTAGGACATGTGGCAGGTGAACATACATTGGCCAAAGGTAGCCAGTCCACTGCAGTAAACCCACAGCTATGTTATGAAGATATGCACCAGAAATGTGTTGAAGGACAGGAAGCATGAAGTGCTGTAAAAGTGTCACCTATGATGGCTCACTGGCAGTGTGCTGATTGCTAAAGCAAGACTGGACATCAATGTCAATGAACACTGTACATTAAATTGTGGCACTAAAGCAGTACTACTAAACCCCCTCGTCAGTTCCTTAATATCATACCATCAAGCCTGAAACAGACGGCATAACACATACAAAAGCCAACTAATTGCCTAGGTTACTAATCAAGGCATCCACCTGGAAAAGGGTATGTGAAGCCTACAGAAACTTTCATGATGTGGGACAGTTAAGTTACTATGGGCTTCATAGTACTGTTTTGCTTGTGATAACAGAAAACATATTGGAGCATGCTATTTTATGTCAGAGTGGTATCAGTGAGACCAGCATTAGTAGTTGCCAGGCACCAGCAATTCTGTGGACTCCCCTGCTTTCCACAGTTTTCATAGGGTAATCATGTCCTTCCAGTACACACTGCTTGGGTAGTACCCAACTGCAGAATACCTGTGTAAAACCCCGCCCTTACCTTCAAAGGGTATACATATTATACTTCCCTAACATGTTTGTCTGCACTCTATACACACACTTTGGATGACTCTTCTTGGAACATGCTGGAAGCAACTGCAAGACTTAGTTACACAAAGGACAACTAGCATGTAGTGCCAAGCAGTGTCCTCAGATCTTTGAGTCATGTGACATGAAATGCAATGAAAGGAGTTAGCAGGGATATGAGCTGTAACACTGTCATACACTTACTGACACTGGACCACACGCTGTTATGCTCAAGGCCAAATCATGCCTACCAACTCTAACTGGTGGACCCCATTGAGTGTTACATTATGCAATGGATTATGGGAATATTACTCACTCTATCTACCATGGCCTGACATGGTGTTTGACAATATTAGGTCTGCAAGCCTTGCTGGAAAATGTATAGGTTATCTACCAAGTGTTATGTCAGCTGGTGGGTAGGCAAGTGTCTGACAGTCATAATCTGTGAAGATAGCATTGGGAGACCTACACTGCAATAATACCAGTCACCAGTGGATTTCCCCAGACATCACTGATGGCGGACCCCTTCTAGCCATTCCATCTGCCATCACAGCCACTGTCAGTGCCCTCTGACTGCCTACATTAGCAGGTGACTGCATATCAGGAGCTGTCACTGAATCACACACAGAACCAACTGTTAACCAGGATGGCCTGTGACACACATTCAGTTGCTGTTTAAGCTACTGACAAACACTAAATGCCAATGACTGCAAAATACTATCCTTTGGAAAGTCATCCACCCATGGGAAATATAGTAGTTTCTGCATACCACACACACAGTTGAGCCATTACTCATGGATGCATGGACACAGGGAGAAATGTAGCCTTCGACTTTCAGTGGTTGGTGAGATGCGGGAATGTATTCAATGTTGTACAACTTAAACAGTTCTGTGTTGTAACTCTCAGACTGTCATTGCCATACTGAATGTGGCACTCATCACACCTATCATTGGGCACAATGGCACCCTTGCTATGTCACTACACAGGCACATCTTACAACTGTAGCAGCCACACAGGTTCCATGGTAAAGCAATACACATTGCAGATATGTCCTATGGAGTCTGTGTCAAGACAGTACATGTGTAGCCTGTCTAATAAATGCTTTGTAGGGGATGTGTATGGGTGCTATACTGGGAGGTGTTAGATCCCACCGTGTACCTCCCATGCATCCATGACAGGACTAATGCATGTCTTACCCAACCTACACACCTACACCATCACTATGGTATAAATACTACATGCTGGAGAGATAGGTATGTCACACAGACAGTACACCCTATATGTAACAGCCCCCCCCCCCCCATGCAAGTGAAGCACAAATCTTCTATGTTCAGGTTACACCATGGGATGCAGAACACAACAATCATAGCTGTTGTTGAACAAATGTCTGTACTGGACACAGAAAATTTGTAGACGGGTCATCTCCAGCACCACAACTTGTAGATGTGTTAGGTCTGAAAACCCTGGTGAGACATATCAAGGTATGAGACTTTTTCACAGATTAGAGATGCATGAGTACACTGAATAATGCCATTGTCCTTGTTAGCCTGTTACACACATATGAACGTATGGAGCCATGCACTTATATTGCCGTACTTTGCTGAGGATATACTTCTCCTGTGTTGACATTCTACCCTGTGCTGAGACATCTATGGCTGTCTTGCTGCTGTGTGTTCATAGGCGTCTCCAAAGGAATCCTGAAACAGAAACAGAAACAGGTCCATGACACACCTTTTATTGTGTAAGTATACAGCCATTGCAACATCATAAAACATAAGGTACACAAAATTATGTGGCTTACTCATTACAAATGTCAGCATACAGTATCTGTCAGTAAACACTACAAATGGCATGGCTAAGCAATGTATTACACAAGTACATGTTAATTTATATAGTCACCCTGTGATTTAGGCACATAGCTTCATTTCCCTGCATCAATGATGAGGATGACAGGGATGTGGCACAGGTTTCATCACTTACACAGGGTGCTGAATGGGGGTGCAGGAGGCTGACCCAAAAGGTTGACAGCATGTGTGTGAGTCAGGAAGGGAAGCAGGCAAGATGGACCATGGAATTGTGCCATGTGTGTCTGTAGGTGACTTGCATTTCACAGTGGTGTGTGAGTGTGTGCGTATACATGGTCAAGCTCGGTCCCAGTCCTACATGTGTGTATGCTGGACAGCTTTGAACCATGCATTCTAGAGCTGATAGTTCACCGTCTCCGGGCATGAACACAGGAACCGGCTCTGCCAGGAGTTGCACTGGCACCTCCATGCCCAAGGTCACAAACAGTGCTAGTACCCGATGGTGACTACTGTCTGCTGGGATCGTGTCCTCCACGGGAACACCCAGGACCACGAGTCCATGGCCTGCCATGTCTTGTTGTGGACAGCACATTCCCCACTGTAGCGCTAGATCTACTGCCATTAGGACAGCACGATTGTGCACAGCCACGTGAACTCTCAACAGATGGAGTTGCTGAGCTATGTCCACAAGGCCCACACTCAACTTCAAACACAAGTTCCAGCACAGGCACTATGCATTCCAAGACAGACACTGTCTCAGTCCACCTTCTGTCCACTGCATCAGTGAACCAGTCCAGGGTGTCAACAATGCGGTGGATGCAGTCACGGATGTCAGACAGTGCTGCAGCCATAACCCTGAGCATACATCTGGAGTTCCTTTCAGAATGTACCTGTACCTCCATGATGGCCCAAAACATATGCCGAGTGAACCGTGATGTGACACCTGCAACATATGGTGGAAGGACAGCAGGCATCCTATGACCACCCCTATCAATCTGCCTGTGTAGAACCTCACCAGCTCTCTGGCTATGGCCAGTGTCTGCACTCACTGCAGCCATAGTTGCCACACATTCCTGTTCAATGTCCCCACGCTCTGACTGTCCAATATCTGTGGCCTATGGGGACTGGGTATATGTAGGCATACTGACTATGTGCAGTGACAATGAGGGCAGAAGAGTGATGTCAATATCTGGGACATATTCAGCCCCTGAAACCCCCCATCTGTGCCTCACTGTGGCCATCATCACCAGAGTCTGAAGAGACACTGACATCAAGTTGTGTAGGGGACCGACACCAACCCCCCTCCGGTCACCTGTGATAAGGGCGGGAAAAGCAGTACATTAATACCTACACTATTATGCTCTGCAGTACTATGTTGCAATAAATGTACAGCTATATACACTGTCGTCACTATTACAGACCTGTTGAAACCCCAACCTCATATAGTAGGACAAGAGAACATTACTATTCCGATAAACAGCTGTAGTTACTTGTACATAAAATCTCTTTACACAGTAATCTCATCAGCAACAATGAGGTACACTGTTGACATTTTTGAAGACTCTGCACAGCTGACACACATGACAACCTGTAATGTCCTGACAATACTGTCACCTGGCAATACAATTGCATCTATCAGTGTGCTGACACCTACAAGGCATACATATGACTGTAAAGTGTACAGTCATAAAATATCTGTGCAGTTGGCAATCATGCCAACTGTACAGCACTCCATGCAGCAGGCCTGGGATGACACTTTAGGGACTGCATTGCTGTAAATCTACATCTATAACAAAACAGTGTTGTGCTTATCAGGAGCAGGACTATGGCCTTGTCTGATAGCTGACAGACATGTGAAACGTAGAGGGAGAGGTAATGTCAGTACCACTGCATGTTGCACCACAACAAGGTAATAAATTCATATATCTCACATTTACAGTAGCTACTAGGTTCATTATTATATTGGTCAACATCTGAGCAGGAGAGTCAAACTGCAGTTAAACACTTTGCCCCCCCACAAAGAACACAGACCTGACACCCACATAAGAGTATGTACACCCTGACACACCGAATGCTATGGTATTGCAATGGTAATCAAACTTAGCTTACCTGCATGCTCCTCTGGCATGGAGACTGTGGCATCCACATCCACGATGTACAGTGTGATGAATGCCTGGGAGCTGTCGTGTGTGTCTAGGTTTGCCAGGAATTCCTCAGTGGCTGAGAGTGGTTGTTCTGCTGCAGGCCCTCCACCAGTGATGCTATGATCCCTTGCTACATCTGCTGCTCTTCTGCATGCAGCATTGATCATGTCCTTTGCACGGTGTTGAACCTGTTTATATGTCCTGCTGTGATGACCTGTAGCATTCATGTCAAGGTCAGCCCACAATGCTGCCTGCTGTTCCCTGCTTTGCCTTCCTCTGGAGAGTAGCAGTTCATAGTGTTGCCGGAGGCCTTCAAGTATAATCTCATTTTCTGCATCCATGAAAGGTGCATGGTGTCTTGGGTATGTGTCCTGAAGGACAACAGAATGGGAACATATGTCAGGATCACATACGTGGAAGTACACTATGTAGAGATGCAGCAAGAACAGAATGGTTAGCAGTATCGACTGCTAGATCACACATGTCATATTCCACAGTGTGCAAACATACTAAATCTGTGGATGCAGCTAAGATAAAAAAAAAAAACTATTTCCATGGTATGCCCAAAGTCTCAAAACAACCCACTAACCAAATGTAGTGGATCCAAAAACAAAACAGTGCACGAAACTTCTCTGTGTGGAAGATTTTCAGTCCATATATCTCTAGTTAATCACTGTATAATCAGATCAGACAAAAGTAGTAGAAGTAGTGAACTTAAACTCGTCTTAAGTAAAAAAAAAAAAATAATAATAAAAAATATATAACTGTACAGAATTACTAAGTATTCGAAAGTAATCCAAGCAAGGCAGGCAGTCTGTTTCCAGTCTGTTTCCAGTAGTTTTTGGTTCCTCAGTGTTTCTTTGCCAGTATTTTGTTTGTTTCCAGTCGAAAATCCTTTATTAAGTACACAGACAAGCGATCCAAGTAAAACAAAAATAGAGTAATAGTTTCCTCAGAAGCTTTCTAAATATATATATATATATATATATATATATATATATACTTTTTGTCAGGCAAGGAAGTGGTTTATTGTGCTGTAAAATAAAGTGTTATTGGTACACATGTTAAATTCACATCCCTTCCTCCATTAGTGTGACATTCAAGCTGGTCCTGCCCTACTTAGTAGCCGTCATAATAATATAATCTTTATGTACTTTAAATAAAATTTATAATGATGTGGAACCTCTTATTTAACCAGATTATTAAGTAGATTATTAAGTCTATGATTTTATTCAAGACAATATACTACATGGCTGGAAATATATCAGCCTTAGTCCATTTGGCAATCAAAAAATATATATAAATATATACATATACACTTTGCATGTAAAAAATCAATTGTTCATAGGTTCATAGGTAGGTACTAGGCTATTGGCCCTAGGGCCTATATAAGCCTAGCCAAAAGGTACCCTGGCTTTCGCCACCCAAGAAAATTATTTCCTGTGATCCCCGGGGTGAATTTCCTATCTCCCATCCAATCATCAAGATTTTTCTTGAAGAGTGCTAATGAGGAGCTTTGTTTGATATAGATAGGTAGTTTGTTCCAGAGTATAGGAAGTCTCCGGGACAGGACTCTATCACTCCAGCATGTTCTGTTTATTGTGGTGACAAGGTTTAGGTCCCTAGAGCATGTAGTTTGGAGGGATTTGGATTTCAAGTGGAGCATGTCCAAAAACTCTGGGTTTGACATAGCTTTGTATGTTAGGCAGAAATCGCCTCTGAGTAGGCGATATGCGATGGAGTAAAGCTGCAATTTTTTGAGGCGGTCTGCATAGGGCATCTGTTTGAGGCCAGTAATCCTCTTTGTGAGGTATTTCTGCGGCCTTTCCAGTTGTTGTAGATGTCTTGTGAGGTACATACCAAAAGGGGTGTTGTACTCTATAACGGGTCTAATGAGTGACGAGTAGAGGGGAACAATGACCTCTTTTTTCCTCGATGAGAAACCTTTTGTGATGAGGTGTGCAAGTAAAAGGATTTCCTGACTACTGTGGCGATGTGATTATCAAAGGAGAGACTACTGTCCACCTGTGTCGCAAGGTCTCTTATCACGCTTTCGGTGTAAGTAGACTGCCGCCTATGTGGTAGTTCATGGGTACAGAGTTTTTACCAAAGGGGATGACAATGCACTTTTTGGCATTGAGCTTGAGGCCATGACTTTGACACCAGGCATCTGTCTCTGCGAGGCCCTTTTGTAGGATGTCCACATCTTTTGGAGTTTTGATTATGGCTCCTAGTTTGCAGTCATCTGTGAACTTTATTAGCCAAAGACCTTCTGTATTAGCCTGTACTTCAGAGAAGTAGATACTAAACAGGAGAGGACCCAGGACTGAACCCTGTGGTACTCCACTTGTCACTGGTCGAAGTTGGATTTGGAGTCTGCTACTTTCACAGTGTGGGTTCTGTCAGTGAGCCAGTTGGCAACCCATCTTGTGACATAGGGATTTATATCTAGTTTAGTGAGTTTATCTATAATTCCACAGCAGGGGATGGTGTTGAAAGCCTTGGTGAGATCTAGACAGGCTGTGTGAACCACCTTACCCTCATTTACAGCTTTGATGACTGCTTCAAAGAAGTCTATCAGGTTTAGGAGACATGATTTGCCTTTTATAAACCTGAACTGGGTGGGGTCCTGACTTTGGAGATTACCAATGTCATTATTTATAAGTTCCATGATGATATGTTCCATAGCCTTGCAGACCAGTCTCGTCAGGCTAATGGGGCAGTAGTTTCTGGGGTCCGTCGTGGCTCCTCCTTTGTGGAGTGGGATAACTGTCACTGTGCACCATTCAGTGGGCACATAGCCTGAGGTTAGGCTATGACTGAACATGGTACTTAGGTGGGGTGCCAGTTCGTTCTGTAGTTCATGTAAAACGCAGCCTGGGATGTTGTCAGGTTCCATGGATGCTGTGCTCTTGGCTTTGGAGAGTGTGTTTTTTACCTGTGCAGCCATGATTACAGGTTTTAAGTTCCAGATCCTGAATCGCATAGACATGGGTGATCTTGAAGGAGACATCCTGAATATTCTGGAGAAACATGAAGTCATGTGACAATTAAAATTTTTATAACCCATTGTTAACAAAAGACCGCTTTCGTCCTTCTAGACTTCTTCAGGTCTGTGTACAAGAACCTTAAAAACTATCTATAAAAATATATATAATTGTATAATTAGTTAGTATTGTTATTACACATCATTTTGAATAAAGTGGAAAAAAGAGAACCAGAAAAAGAAAAAATAATAAGAAAAAAGGTATGATGTTGGAAACAAAATATACACTTAAATTACACCTGATTTAAAATAGTATTTAAAACCAACTGGTAGAATAAAATAAAATAAAATAAAATTAGTCATGTAAACAATGTGGCAGTTTTCTAAGTTCCAGTGCACTTTTAATTGAACAATAGTAGTTTAGTCCAGGCTTCCTAAAAGAGTTCAATTTTAATTGTCACATGACTTCATGTTTCTCCAGAATATTCAGGATGTCTCCTTCAAGATCACCCATGTCTATGCGATTCAGGATCTGGAACTTAAAACCTGTATGTTTTTTATGAAGAGAAAGGTGTTTGACTAGTGCATTATTTTTACATCTAGAGCGGATTTCTGACAGATGACATGAAATCCTATGGTTGAGTTTGTTTACGGTCTTGCCCACACAGAATGCATCATATTTATTGCACTGTGCCCTGTAAATTGCTTTTGTAGTGTTCCAGTCACCCCCTGCACTGATGTTAATGATGTTCTTTAAATAAGGGCAATAAAAACCATCACCTTGCTGTATAAATATACAAAATGTACAATTAGTTTCACATCTTTTAGTGTTTCTCTCATATGGTCTAAGTTTAAATCAACAAAACTTCTAATGTTCCTGGCCTTCCTATAAACAAAGGATGGGGCTTCACCTAAGATGTTAATTAGAAAAGGGTTTCCTGTGACAATACCCCAGTTTTCTTCAATAACATTTCTGATACTGTGATAATCCAAAGTGTATGTCAGGATGCAGCTATTTTTGCATTTGTTATTCTCTGTGGAATTTCTTAACATTCTCCTACTGGGGAGGTTGAGTGAAGGTGCTTCAGTCCTTTTCAGTTCTATAATGGGTTCCAGGATGTTTTTTAACATCTGACTTTCATAGCCTCTCACTAGAAAATCATTCTTGGTTCCATCTCTGTGGTAATTCTAGCTAATCTATAGCCTTGGGACTTCACTAAATTATACTTGTTTTTTGTAGGATGTAGACTTTTACTGTGGAGTAATAAGTTAACCCTCCTTTGTTTTCTGAATAGATCAGTGGCAATTATGTTATTGTTGGTGTCCTTGGAAATCTGCATATCTAAAAAAGTGGTTGAAGTATAGCTATGGGAAGAGGTAAACTTCAGGAAGGGGGTTGTTTGATTGAGGTAAGTGATAAAATCTCCAATTTGATATTTATTGTGGGAAGTTTGAACTATGACACTGTTTAATGTAGTAGGCTATATAGGTGTATTGATAAGAAGAGTAAAAAAGTTTGTAAACAGTGGTGGTACATTTGATATTGCTGGGTGGATGTGACATTTTTAAGGCTACTATTAGAATTTAGTATGTATCTTAATGCAGTTGCTTAAAGTATTTATATTACGATGCTGTTTTATTTATTAGGGTTCTTATAAGTGTTTTTTTAAATGGGAATTATGTCATTTCCTGTTTGGTAATAATGGGCGGTTTATTTGTTTATATAAGGAGTTCATTTGTTTTTATGATTGTCTGAGTAAGTTTGTTACTGTAAGCAAACGAAAAGCACTTAATATTATATTAATAAAAGGCTGTTCTTTTATCCAGTTTCTGCCGCTACGTTTCTAACTTTAGAAAAGGCAACACAGATAGTCATGGAGGTTATGTATTCTGTATGTTGGGTACCAAAATTTCATACATTTTGCTTTCACGTACATGTCATGAATTTTTAAAATGAAAAGTTGGCAACCGTAAGAACCCCTGGCAGTCATATCCTGTAGCTGTATTTGCTCTATCTGAGTATAAGCAGATTGAACACAAAGAATTCTTTGCTGTAAGAAAAGCAGGATGCATACCCTCTGAAAATCAAAGTCTTCACTATTTTCAATAACAATGCATGTGAAAGCATGTGATCTGAAATCTAATAAAGGCAAACGTCCTCATGGAAAGTATATACCTTCTTGATGTAATACAGTCTGTGGTATCTCATGAAGACATGTTTAATAACACTGGTGAGTCTGGGTCAGTACCTGTGAAATAAGCAAGCAATAATGTCCAACAGGGTGTGGGTTAATTAAGCAATAACCTATGGATGGGTGTGGGTAATGCTGGATTTACCCACGGTTGGTGTGGTTTGGTCACGAGGGTGAAGCCCGAGTGACCAAACAAAGGCAACCGTGCGTAAATCCAGCATTGCCCACACCAAGCCATGGGTTATTGCTACTATACAATGACATTATTTAAGAAAAAACATACTTTTATTAAATAATGTCATTGTATAAAGACTCCATGCTACCCTTCCTCAGGTATCCTGGGGCATTTCTGATGTACTGTGCATGCGTAAGGGTCGTGTTCCCACACTTACACAGTACATCAGTGCTGTGCAGAGGTAGTAACAGAGAAAGGAAGATCTCCATTGATTTTTAAGAATTGCACTATGTTAAATGAGTTTAACATAGCGAGATATCATTAAAAAAAGCAATGGAGAAAGGAAAATCACCGTTGCATTTTTTAAGTGCTCGTTTAACATAGCAAGATTAAAGCAATGGAGATCTTTTTTTCTCCACTGCTATCTCTGGACAAGAAAAAAAAAATCAGGGGATATACTAACAGAAAAAGTCTGGGCGACTGGACCTTCTTCCATTAGTATATTCTTGGATTTACAATGGGCACGCTGGTTGGGCTGGCCAATCAGCGTGCTTGTTTTTGAATGTTTAGGGCCAGTCATTGTGTAATGTGCAATTAACACCCATCCAGGGGTATTATAAGGCCCAATACTGCAGGTGGAGGGCATTATTGCTCTTAGAGAATGGGCTGGCTCTCTGTACATTTTTTTATTACTATTTTTTTAATATATTTTTAATATAAAATAGTTCCTCCACCTAATGTTTCAAACTTACTGTAGTATATGTTAATGGTGTTGGAGGAAGCATTTTACATCTGAAATATAACACTTTAAAAAATAACCAGGTATTTGTTTTAGTTTTTGTACCTTACTCCTAAATTGTTCGGTTCATTGGCGACCATTGGAGATTGACGTTACTAAATAATGACATACATTTGAGTTCCGGACTTTTATTTCCTTCAGAAAATTCATGCTAACACAAATTCTTTACTTAAGTAACTTTGTAATTTTATAATAACAATAATTAAAATCCATTTATATTTTAGAGCCTTTGTTCCCTGTTTATTTCAGGCTTTATCCAGATTTCTTCAGCTGAAAGGTCCAGAGGTATGCAAACCGCTTTACTGCTGCTGCTGGTAGTCATCTCACTCACTCACTTTCCATCTCTCTCTCTTTCTCTCTCACACACACACACACACACACACACACACACACACACAGTCTCTTCTGCTTTTGTGCATGCATTCACTCACACATACAGACAACATCAACACACATAACACACACTTTTTTCTTGTTTCATTTATTTTTTATTTTACACTTGCTAAATGGCAAAAGCACTGATTAGCAAGTGTAAAATAGCAGCTCAATCGACCTTCTCTCTCTTACTCTCATACACTTGCACACACAGACATAAATAAACACACACATAATTTTTTAGTTTAGCAAGTATAAAAGAAAAAGAAAAAATTAAGCAGCTAAAGCGCTGCTTAGTGAGTGTAAAATAATGGCGGTCGGAGGTCCATGTCAGCTTGATATACTACCACGAAGCATCAGACTCGTTTTTCAGCAGGCATTACTTGTACATTAATACCCTGCTGGAGAACATTCTCTAAAAGATAGTAGTTGTGTTACTTATGGCTCAAAAGTGGTTTAAAATATAAACCACATAACAGTAAACTAGGGAATCTCACTTCTGAAGTGGAGAATGTACTAAAAAGTTCACTGAAGGATTGGTTCCTATTCACCACCAAACAAGCATGTATTCAAGCCATAGCAGAAAAAATAAACTGGATAAACCAGGTGCTTTTATAATCGCATCAGTAAAGAAATGGATTACAATCACAGTGACTACTTGGTCTGTATCGCATAAGTTGGAAGCAGCAGCAGAAGAAATGGGTGTTGATGTCAAAGTTGCAAGACGTTTTGAATCAGGTAAAGGGCAGACCAGAGAACTTAACACAGGGTGGTGAATTAGATGCAGTGGTAGGTAGACACAGCAGATAGAAGCGAAAAAATAAAGGATAACCTAGACAAATTGATGCACACTGCTCAAAGACATAGCATTTGAGGTCAAGTACAAATAAATTTGTTACTTCTCATTTGGGATAATGAATGCTAGGACATCAGTTTACAAAGGGTGTGGCTGATTACATTTTGGAGAAGGATCTGGGAGTGGAAGTAAAAAGGAATACGAATCAGTACACTTGTGTAAATAGGTGTTAAACAAAGTAAATCTAATGCTGGAATGTGCTAATAAAGATGTTAAATCAAACTGATGAGAGGTGATTATTTCTCTGCAATCTCTGATCCAGTTCTGTTTAGAATTTGTATACCAATCTGAAGACCATATTTAATGAAGGATGTTTCTGCTCTAGAAGGAAGTTGGTTAATCTTAAAGAAGATCATTTGGGTCTAGATGAAATAATTTCACCTAGGCACCCCCCCCCCCCGACACACACACACACACACACACACACACACACACACACTCCTCACAGCTCTCTATCATTTTTTTCTGGTTTGGTCACCCAGTCCTGGCACAGAATTAATGTGCTACATTTTTATTACAAGCAGAACTACCTTAAAAGTGGCACACTGCTTGGGTGCCTATCAAAAAACAATATGGGCGTAATGGCTTACTTCACCCACTCTTTCATAATATTGCATCATTCTTCCTTACTAATGTATATTATTAACCTCTCAGTTAACATAGGTGTACACCCAGAACCTTGGAAGCACATAGTTACATTCCACTTCACATTGTTTCACAGCCCAAGTATTCATCTGATAAGAGTACTATTTCTAACCTCACATTCCTAGTTAAGATCCTGGAAAAGCTGGTATATAACTAGGTGCAAAGAGTTATATGCACTTAGAATCATAGGTGTATATCAGGTTAATGACCACAAGGGCCTATTTAAGTATAGCCATACATGCCAAATCTCTGACAAGTTCTGGTACCCTTCATCTGACAAGTTCTGGTACCCGGGGCATCAGAGATGAAACACTTACAGGCTGGGGCTTTAGAGATTAACGATTTACAGTCTGCTTATGAACATTAGAGACACAGGTGACAAAATAGGGATGAATTTTCCATTCCCCAGCTAGTTGTCCAAGTTACACTTGAATTGGGCTAGGGAGGAACTCTGCTTCACACTGATGGGGAGCTTGTACCAGATACTGTGATACAAACTTGTGGCTCCATCAGGTACTATTTTTATCACAGGCAAGGTTTAAGTCTTCAGAACAGGTAATTCTGGTGCTGTTTGTTTTGAGATATGCAGGTAGTCCATCGGGGTGGGGTCTGACAGTGCCTTGAATGCCAGACATAGATCTCCCCTCAACAGCCTGTAGGAGACAGCATACAGTGATAGGGCCTTCAGGCAGTCTGCATAGGACATGTTACTTATGCCCTGTATTCTTTTTGTGAGGCACCTCTGTAGAATTTCCAATTGTTGGATGTGCCTGGTTAGTATAAACCAAAGAGGACATTGCACTTAATGACAGGTCTGATGTATGCTGAATACAGTGGAAGAATGACCTCCTTGGACCTAGATGCCCTACTTTTTTTATAAGTTGCACAACACAGAATGATTTCCTCACTACTGTAGACACGTAATGGCCGAAGGCTAGATTACTGTCTATATGTGTCTCCAAGTCCCCAACTACTGGGTCAACTCTTAGGTATGTGTTGCCAATATGATACTTACCAGGGACTGATGACTTCCTAAAGGATATTATTATGCATTTCTTGGCATTTAATTCTACTCTGTGGAACTGGCACAAGTTGTCTGTGTCAGCCCCTCCAGGAGAAAATTTGAGTAAGTGGGGGATTCTTTGATTGCTCCTAATTTGCAATCATCTACAAATTTTGATAGCCATAGGCCCTTGACATTGGCCTTGAGTTCAGAGAGGTAAATGCCAAAAAGGAACAGTCCCAGAAGTGATCCCTGAGGAACTCCACTTGTGACTGGCCTCTTTGTACAGGTGGCCTCCTCAATTCTAACTTCCAGAGTCCTGTCTGTGAGCCAGCTGGCTATCCACAGAGTGACATAAGGGCTTATACCTTATTTCTTGAGTTTGTCAATAATATCCGAGTGGGGTATTGTATGAAATGACTTGGCCAGGTCAAGGTTGGCAGTGTGAACCACTTTGCGCTCATCCATTGCTTTGGTGACCTTCTCAGAGAAGTTCACCAGGATGAGTAGGCATGAGCTGCTCTTGACAAAACCAAACTGGATTGGGTCTGGTGTCCGAAAGTTTCCTTTGTCAGTATCGGTCATTTACATAACAATTCTTTTCATGGCTTTGCATATGAGATTAGTGAGACTTATGGGTTTGTAGTTTTTAGGGTCTGTAGATAGCCCATCTTTGTGCAGAGGGATGTCTGTTGCTGTCCTCCATTCATGAAACACAAAGCCTTTTTGAGGCCACAGTTAAATAGCAATTTGAGAAGCCCTGGTCATGTTTCATTTTATCCAGAAGGCATCCTAGAATATTATCTGGGCCTGTTAATGCCATGTTCTTGGTCTTAGAGAGAGCATTAAAGACCTGTTCCTAATGATAGTGGGGGGATTTATATTTGATGGCATTTCCTGTGGGGAGGTTGAGGGAATAAGAGGTGAAAAGTTAGAGCTAACTTTGTCTGCCAGTGGGTTTGCTATATCTTCTGGCTCAGGATAAGTGGCTCCAGTTACAATGAGCAGTGCACACAATTGTGTATTGTCTTTGAGGTTGCTGCTACTAACATGCTTGTATAGTTTTGCTATGAACAGTTCCCCATTGGCAGCAGTGTTCTCAGATTTTAGGGAGCTTGAAATTTTGTAAAGTTATCATTTAGTAGTAGGAAGTTAGCCTTAGAGTAGTTCCCAAACATCACAGGGTTAGTTGGGGTTCTGGCTTTCATTTTTACTTAAAGGAGACCATTTTGTGGTCTGACCTTACCAGAGAAGACATTACACTAGGGATTGTACAGCACTCTCTCATATTATTGAGAACCAGATCTAGTATACTTGCGCCTCTGGTCAGTGTACCTAAAATCTGGTGCAGGGAGTTTGTGTTTACAAAATCCAGGAACCTCGGTTTCTGCATGTTTGGTGTCATACATGATTATCAGTTAATTAAAGTCATAGGTTCATAGGTTCATAGGTTCATACTAAGGCTATCTGCCCAAGGGCATTTATAAGCCTAGCCCATAGTTATGTGGCTTTCGCCACCCCTTTAGTTTGAATAAAAACTATGCCTATCATTTTTCTGTGCCTCTGTCAAGCAGTGACACTGAAGTAATCCCTGGGGTATATCTGCGATCTCCCATCCATTGGTCAAGATTCCTCTTGAACAAGGCCAGCGAGGTGCTCTGCCTCACATGTACCGGGATTTTGTTCCACAGCATAGGGAGTCTCTGGGTGATGAATCTGTCCCTCCAGCACGTTCTATTTATAACCGTGTCAAGGTTTAAGTCTCCTGCCCTTGTGGTTCTGAGGGATCTAGATTTTTTGAGGTGAAGCATATTCATCAAATCTGGGTTTGACATGGCCTTATATGTCAGGCACAGGTCACCTCTGAGCAAGTGGTATGAGACTGAATAGAGCTGGAGTTCTTTCAGTCGGGCAGCATAAGACATATTTTTGAGACCCTTTATCCTTTTGGTGAGGAACTTTTGGGGCCTTTCAAGCTGCAGCAGGTGTCTGGTCAGATACATTCCAAACGGGGCATTGTACTCAATCATAGGTCTAATGAGTGATGAGTACATGGGGACGATGACCTCCCTTGATCTAGATGTGAATCCCTTCATGATCAGGTGGGTGATATAGAAGGTTTTCCTAACTACTTTAGCAACATGAGTGTCAAACGAAAGGCTACTGTCAACTTGGGTCCCCAGATCCCTGATGACTTTTCTGTGCTCAGTGGATTGCCACCTATATGGTAGCTAGGGGTAACCTTGTTTTTCCCGAAGGGTATGACTATGCATTTTTGGCGTTTAACTTCAGGCCATGGCTCTGGCACCAGTTATCCGTTTCTGTGAGGCCCTTCTGGAGGATATCTGTGTCAGATGTGTTTTCGACTATAGCGTCCAGTTTGCAGTCATCTGCAAACTTTGTCAGCCATAACCCTCCTGTGTTTGCTTGTACTTCAGAAAAGTAGATGCCGAACAAGAGTGGACCCAGGACTGAGCCCTGTGGGACACCACTTGTGACAGGCTTTGAGTCTGACATGGCTCCAGCAACTCTGACCCTGTGGGTTCTGTCACTTAGCCAGTTTGCAACCCATCTTGTGATGTATGGGTTTACATTCAAGCTGATGAGTTTTTCGATGACACCTGAGTGGGGTATTGTGTCGAAGGCCTTTGCCAGGTCGAGGTAGGCTGTATGGACTGCCTTTCCCTCATCAATGGCCTTGGTGACTGTCTCGAAAAAGTCAACCAAGTTTAAGAGGCAGGATCTGCCTTTGACAAAGCCAAACTGGGTTGGATCCAAAGTCTGCAAGTTCCCTATGTCTTTATTTATGAGTTCCATTATGATCCTCTCCATGGCTTTGCAGATAAGGCTTGTCAAGCTAATGGGGCGGTAATTTCCAGGGTCTGTGGAGGCACCGCCCTTATGAAGTGGGACCACAGTCGCCGTGCGCCACTCCTTGGGTACGTATCCTGAGGTGAGGCTAAGATTAAACAGCTGTCCTAACTGTGGGTTTAATTCCTCGTTGAGTTCATGAAGTACACAGCCGGGGACACCATCCGGTCCCATGGATGCTGTGTTTTTTGCATTAGTGAGGGCAGTTCTCACCTGGGCGTTGGAGATGTTTGGCGGGCTACAATCCTCTGCTATAGATATCTCTCCTTTTGGGGAGAAGTTTGCACTGAACCTGTCAGCCAGTATGTTAGCAATGTGTGTAGGTTCAGTAATTTTCACATCATTTTGAACTAATTCTGAGCATATCTGGGAGTTTTCTCCTAGGTTTCTAACATAGCTAAAGAAGGCCTTATGATTGTTTTTAAAGTCCTTGGCGATTTTTCTCTCAAAATTTGCCTTGGATGATTTTATGAGAGCTCTTAGTTTTTTACTTATAATGATCAAAGGTGTCTTACCTTTCAAGGATTTTGCTCTATCTTGTAGTAGCTTCCTCCTTTTGTTGTAGAGCTTGTTTATGGCTGGGGTCCACCAGACTGGACGCTTGCCTTTGGTACAGAGAGTCTTAGTTTTCTTTGGGATTGCCTGATCCATGCAGTCCTGTAGGTGCTGGTAGAAGGCATTTGTAAGTGATTCAGCGGTTTGAGTAATGTTTACCACTGGCTCAGGGGCCTTAAAGGAGACCACACTAGTTTTTAGAAGTGTGAAATCGGCTTTTAAGAAGTTTTTCACTGTGGTCTTTTTTGTTTCAGGTGGGGGCGGGATGAGGACCTCCAGCGAGATTAGTTTATGATCTGATCTCACCAGTGAGGGGTATACTTCCGGTGTTGAACATTTTGATCCCATGTTCGTGATGATGAGATCAAGTATGTTTTCTCCTCTTGTGGGGATGGTGACTAGTTGTTCCATGGCATTTGAGTTTATGAACTCCAGGAATCTTTGGGTTAGAGTGTTCGGGCTTGAGTAGTGTTCCCAGTCTATATTAGGGTAGTTGAAGTCACCTAGTATGATGGCGTTTGGAGATACATTTATCCCCTCCAATGTTTTCAGGAAGGCCATGTGAGGTTCCTGAGTTTGAGAGGGTGGCCTGTAACATGCTACAAATTGCAGAGCAGTCTTGCCTATGGTTAATTGCACCTGGATGGTCTCCGATGCATCGTGCGTTGCCACCAACCTTGAGGTGTGGGTGTCCTTTATGAATATGGACACCCCCCCTCCTTTCTTGGTGTTGTCCGGATTTTGGGGCCGGAACGCATGATATGAGGTGAAACCTGTTAGTGCTGGGGTGCTCTCAGGAGCCTTGAACCAGGTTTCTGTCACAGCACAGACATCGATGTTCTCCATATTGAGAAGGGCCTCGAGTGCGTGCATCTTGAGAGTGAGACTTCTGGCATTGAGCAGCATTACCCTTATTTTTTTCCTTTTTGGTGTTCTAGGGTGGTAGGTTTAGAATTTGAGCCTTGCCTAAAAAAGGCGCTATGGGGTTGGCAAGAGCCTTTGCCAATATCCGGAAGCCCAGGGGTGACAGGTGCAAGCCGTCCCTTGCGAAGCAGCGTGGCTTGTCCAGCATGTCATCCCAGGCAGACAGACATTGGATCCCCTTTGAATGACACCAGAATTTAAGCCAATTATTAAAGCTGATCATCTTATCACTGTATTGTGGCATCATTCTAGGTGAAGGTAGGATACTGCTCAAGGTCAGGGTCATACCTGCCTGGGCTACATAATCAGAGAGCTCCTCGATGTCCCTTTTCATGTAGTCCAAGGAGGTATGTCTCAGGTCGCTGACACCAGCGTGGACAATGACTGAGTCGCACTTGTACCTGCTGTTGAGAGACCTGAGTGCTTGCGTTATGTGGCGGATTCTAGCGCCGACAGGCAGCTTACTGTGACCTTCTCCTTACTCAGTCTGGTGAGCGGGATGTCAGTGTGTCTGACTATGGAATCACCAATGACAAGTGTGTCTGGCATTTTGTTTGGCCTTAAGGGCTGTGACTGTTTGACACTCTGACTGTGTGGTCTATGTGTTGCATGTGTTGGGTCGTGAGGTGGTAGTTGTTTGGGTGTCTGCTTTGGTGGCCTCTGCTGTTTTGGTAAATTTTTGATCAGAGCCTCCGAGTATGTCTTTGTGTGAGTATGTGTATGATTTGAAGTTGTGATGGTACCATGTGTGACTGGGTATGTATTGTGTGTGGTTACCTTCTCCTCCTGTCTGGTCTTGCCAGTCCTATGTTGAGAGAGCTCAGCCTCCAGTTTGGCCGTATAGTTGCATCTCTCGCATGTATTTGTGTTTTGTGGGAGAAGGAGAGGATTGTCTGTGTACATGAGGCAATTGTAACATTGCCTCAATATTCCCAGGTTCACCAGTTGAGCTGGAGAGGACACTAGCAACTGATCTCTCGACATACTAGAAGTAGTAGATAAAGAGACTTTCAAAGGACTCATAAATATGGTATTGGGTTAGATGGTGAGTGTTTCCAGTAAGTTTAAATACATGGTTTGTGTTCCCTGGGTCATAGAGGGGGACCTATGGCTTACAAGGAAGTGGTTTGGGATTTTGCCTATGGTGATTTGAACATGGAGAACCTCAAATGCATTGCCCTGTCTGACCAGCTTTGAGATGTATTTACTTTTGAAGTTCATTGAGACACCTCCACCTTTAGTTCCTGTTTGTGTATTAGCTGGTCTACATATGTGGAAGCCGATGTGCTTTTCTTGGCTTTAAAGCATGTCTCAGGGACCAAACAGATATCAGCTTTCTCTAGGATGAAGAGAGCTTGTAGCAAGTGGAATTTCTTGTTTAGGCAGCTAGCATTGAGCAGTAATGCCTTTAGATTCTCTTAGTTTTGATTTGCTAATTAAAGACAATATGGGGAAGGGCGATGTTTTGGCTGATATTCCAAAACCTAGAGGTAAGAGGTATAGACCATCACTGGCAAAGCAGCATGATCTGTTGACCATCTCCTTCAATGCTGAGAAATATTGCATCCCTTTAGAATGGCACTAGAAACTAAGCCAAGTATTAAAGTCAGTCATCATTTGTCATATTGTGGCATCATCCTTGGAGGAAGTGAAATACTGCTCAGTGCTAAGCTCATACCAGAACGGGATACATATTCTGAGAGTTCTACAATGACTTTTATCATATATTCTAGAGAGGTACTTCTCAGGTCATTTTCTACCACATGGTATATGACGGAGTCATGTTGGTATTTGTGGTCCAATGACCTGAGTACATTTGTAATGTGGCAAATCCTGACTCCTGATAAGCAAATGACCATGACTTTCTCCTTATTCAGCCTGATGAGAGGGACATCATTGTATCTCACTCCAATGACCAGAATGTTGGATTGTGTCATGGCTTGCCTTATCTTAGAAGCAGAGGGTCCATGATATGTGGCTGTATGTGCAGCATATAGCAGTTAGCAAAATTACCCTGGCCAAAACCTACCTCTTGCCCTCACTGTTATATGGGGCCCCAATTCTAACTAACTTACAGACCTCCCTAAGAAAAAAAAAACTAGAAAGCTGCCATAATAATACTGCCAACTTTACCATAAACGCAACCCCTCTGACTCATCACTGCAAAGCCTTACATTCCCTAAGATGGCTTGAACTCTCCCTCCACCTCCAATACGTACAACTTACTACAGTATACAAAATCATCCACAGCCCACTAGCTTGTCCTGCTCTAAGCCCATTAATAAACTTTGATATTCCAAATAAACATCTCAGATCTGAAGAGAAACATCTCCTCACCACTTATAAACCTAACAAAACCCCAGACCTAAGCCTTTACTCCTGCTCTGTGGGAAAACTATGGAACTCCCTTCCTTTAACTATCAAAACTGCTACTAACCTGCACTCCTTCAAAACCTCTTATAAAAGAATACCTCAACAAAGCTTGGATGTGCTCCTGTATGACCCCAGGCAAAGGTACTCTTATACCTTTTTCTACCTTTACTTTCTCTAACCCCACTACTAACTTACCCTACCCTCCCTTCCTCTAGACATACTCCCCTGAGGTTACACTCATACCTTTTCCACATCTATTCCTACTATCCCCTCTATTACACCCTATACTTCTCTACTTGTACTATCCTACACCTTCAACAATATAATCCGTTACCATATTTCATGACCTCTAAAATATTAATAATTGTTATGATAACCATCAATTATGTAAATAATGCTGCATCTTCCTATTATCAGGCTTTCCATACAATTTATGCTTAAACACTATTATGTTATACTTTATTATGCCTGTCTATTTTTTCATTCTGTTAAGCATATCTATCTGGCGCTTTTCTCCCTGGGCCTCCACTGAAAATGGGTACCTCGTAACCCAATCGGACCTTCCTGGTAAACAAATGCCAAATAATTAAATAAATAAATGTGTCAATTTGGGTGTTGTTTTGAAAGAGTGAATTTGGGGATTCTGAGGGTATTTGTTATGTGTACTTTGTCTAGGAGGTCTTTGGGGCTTAGGAAGGCTATATTTAAGTGCCTTGTCTAATGTGGATCTATGTGTCTGCTTTGAATTTTGTGTGATAGGAGCAGTGTGAGTACTACTGACAACCTGACTGACATTAGGTGTGCTTTTATGTGAGAACTTTGCCTTCAGTGACATTGTGTCAATACATCTCTCACATACTGTACCAGTTTGTTTGAGAATTAGCTGGCTGTCAGTAAACAAGAGGCAATTTCTACATTGTCTCAGGATGCCCATATCCACCAAGCTGATAACGGAGACCGTGTGAAAGTTCATATCCATGGCAACAGGCCCTTTTTTAGTGATAGGATGGTTGTGGTGAGAATGTAAAGTAATTCCAGGACTACCTAGTTTGCAATTCTGGGGGCAGTGCTTGTCACTGCAAACTAGTTGCCCTGTGTGCAACTAGGTGTTGGTGAAATTTCAAGGGTGCTTTTACAGGAAAAATGTCAGCAGAAAGTGTCTGCTTCTATACAGGGCACTGCCAAACACTTCAGAGGAAAATAATAGGTAGACCCTGATGATTTATGGATGAAGTGTTTAGGAAGATATTTTGAAGTTAGGTTAGACAGCAGCTAATCAAGCAGTACTTACTGAAAATAAAGAATTAACTTTGCTAAGAATGATGAAAAGAGGGAATTTGCCTGATTGACTACTGCCTGGTTAGTATTAGCACTGGTTTTACCACAACTTCAAGCTGCTGGTATACAATGCTCCTTTGCTTCTTCTCTCACAAGAAGCAAAACAGGAGCACCAATCTCAGGATGAGAAGCAGGTCACAGGCTCTTTGATGATCAACAGTCTTGTCCCAGAAGATGGACTGGCCTCTAGGCTTGTTGTAGCCTTTTCCACGTAAATGCCTTGAATAGCAACCAGACCAATTAGGAAGATCCAGCCCAGACAGTCACTGCCCAATCAGAAACAGTCAAAAATTAATGCCCTCTGCTCCTTCTCTCACCAGAAGCAAAATATAAGCATAGATTCAAAGCTGGCACATGTGAAGCAGTTATCGTGCTTTCTGGTGATCAAGGAATTAATGTCCCTTTGCACCTTCTCTCACCAGGAGTAAAACAGAAGCAATAATCCCAAAATGTGTTCCATAATTCTTAATTTTAATTTACGTGTGGTTTCTCCCACATAAAATGCCCGACACCCTAAGCAGGTAGCAACATAAACCACCATGTTGGTGTTGCAATTACAGTGACCTGGACATTGAACAGATCTTTTATATTGGTAAATGGAAACATAAGTATCATCGTTAATGAACTTACAAGTGTTACACATACCACATTTACTCTTCCTTCACATGTGTTGATGAAAGTGTACATTGTTCTCCAATAATTCCTTCATATTTCTCCCCCTACTATAAGTAAACTTTACTTCATAGCAATCTATGGCAGAGCCTAAGTGAGCCTTTCTAGTAAAGCCAGCAATTACCATTGAAAATGGTATTTGACCCAATATGGCTTCAGGAAAGGAGACAACCCTTCTCTTTGTTACATAATGTGCATGCACCAGCATAGAAAGTGAGAACTATACTGGTGCTCATCTCATAAGTTTTAAAAGAAAGCCCATTTGATATTGCAGACCGTATTCTGTTTGCTTATCTGGGAAATTACACTTAGGAGAGGTGCTGTTCACCTGGTTTTAAGGAATATCACATGAAAACTCTGATACTAGTCAATGAAAGCAACACTTTTTTTTAGAATGGGTTTTGCCAGCACTAATACCCCCCAAGAATATAGCCTTGGATGACTCTTATTTTATTTATAAATGACCTTATACATGATCTACAGTTTAACAGTGCAGCACCATATACTGACTATTTGGTTTTATTGTACAGTACCTGAAACTAGCATTATATAAACTACTGAGTGCTGGTGGCCAGCAAATTGTCCATCACCTTCTCGTAACAATCTGGTCAGAGAATGCCAAAGCTGTTACTCTTTTTGCACTTAAATACACACTTTCTGCTGGTGGAAAATCTTTCCTAAAATCTGTCTTTCTGTGTAAAACTTCTCACTTCATGAAGTACAAAAGTATTCAGGAGATATTGCTTAATGAATATCTGCTATCCTGCCAGACCACACAAGCTACCTGGAAATGTTTTGAGGATGCAGTGTACATTCAGCCTTAACAGTAATCCTAAAAGACCTTTTGTTTGTTCAAAAAGTAAACTGAGGACAGTCCAGTGCCAACCTACACAAAGTGTAGTAACCAGGAACCGACTAAAGGCACTTGTGAAGAACCAGGCAAACTAGAACCAGGTAGAACTGTCACTTTTATTCATAAACTTAGAAACACAGATGCTTAACTGATTCACTGCGTTTTCATCCCAGTAAGACTTCATCAGATGAGTGCTTAACCCTACTAACACTGCTTAAACACTTTTCCCATAATGCTTGATTATTTAATGTAAATTACATTAAATACCACTGATTATTAAATTTCTGCGGTGGTGCAGCGGTAGTGTTGTTGCCTCACAGCAAGAGGTTCTCCCATTCGGTTCTTGGCTGAAGTGCGGGGAGTGTCTTCTTTGTGGAGTCTGCATGTCCTCCCAGCGGTTGAGTGGGCGTTCGAAAGACATGTGGAAATGGGCATGCCTTCGTTGAAGGTTGAATGTCGAGCTGGCACCTCGGCGTTCATGAAAATCTACTGCCAATCATTAGCAGACCAGAGTTCCACTGTGTCAACCCCTAACCGGGAAAAGCCGAAAGACAAAAACAACCACTGATTATTAAATTAGTCTGTAGAATTTTTTGTATGAGACCTTTTTTGTTTTTCTTTTTTTTGTTTTTGTTTTTTGTGTTTGTATCTAGTTGTGTTTGTATATTGTTGATATAATCTTAATAAAAAGATTTCACAAAAAAAAAAAAAAAAACAAACTGAATCATACAAACATATTACCTACAACCACTAAAAATGCTTGTTAGTGAGTATAAAAAACTTAATAAAAGTCTCAGGTAGACTTCCTCCTAGTAAGGAAAAGCCACTTGGGGGGGGGGGGTAGAATCCATGATTGTAAAGTCATCCCCAGTGAAAGAGTTGACCCACAGCATAGACCACTAGTTGCCACAATCAGCTGCACACAGTGGTCAGAGAAGACTCTAAGGTCAGCAGAGACTAGGCTGAAGACCTGGAAGTGGACTGAAGAGAAAGTATAATAGTTCAAGGAATTATTCAGGGCACCCCAAAAAGAGGAAGAAATAGGTGAAGTTGAACAAGAATGGCAGCGCCTAAAAACATGTGTTAAGACTACAGAAAAGATATGTGGCCAAGCCGGGTATAGAAATAAGGTACATAAGGAAAGCTGGTGGTGGAATGCAGAAGTCCAGGAAGCCATCAAAAGCAAAAAGGAGTGCAGGAAGAAGTGGGAGATAGAAAAGTCTGACCAAGCAAGGAAAGACTACTGTTGGCTAACAAAGAATCTACAAAAGAAGTTGCAATAGCAAAGAATAGGGCATCAGAGGCATTCTACCAACTTCTGGAAAGTGACTCAGTAAGTGGCACAAAGAAACTATATCAGGTTGCAAGGCAAAGACAGAAAGATAAAGAAGACAGTCAGACACAATTCATAAGGGATGCCAGCAACAACCTGCTCACCAGCCCACAGGACATCCAATGGAAGGATTATATCCAGCAGCTTCTGAATGAAGAAACCCCCACAGAAGCTGTACTGCCCTACAATGAGAGAAGAAAAGTAGCCCACCCTTGAAGAAGTAAGAACAGCACTAAGGAAAATGAAGTCAGGGAAAGCAGCAGGCTCAGATGAGGTCACAGCAGATGTGATAGAGATGCTGGGTGAGATAGGGGAGAAATGGCTCCTGAGGGTACTCATAGCAGTGTGGAGAGAAAGGCATATCCCATATGACTGGAGAATAAGCATACACTTGCCAGTGTACAAGAACAAAGGGGACATCTACAACTGTGGGCTGTACTGAAGCATCAAACTCCTATCACACTGCATGAAAGTTCTGGGCAGGGTAATTTATAAACGGATGCGCAGAGTAGTAGACTGTAAGATGGGAGATGAGCAGTTCGGATTCAGATCAGGATGCAGCACAATTGACCTGATGTTTGCAGTGAGACAGATACTCAAGAAGAAGCTAGAGATGAGGAGAGACTCCAACTGGCATTCCTAGTCTTGGAGAAAGCATATGACAAGGTCCCAAGAAAGCTAAGCTGGGCAGTACTGCGGTGGTTTGAAGTCCCAGAAACATTGGTAGAATTAGTGCAGGCTATGTATAAGGACCCAATGACTCAAGTACGAACAGTGTTCAGCTTACAGAGGGGTTCCCAGTGGGAGTTGGTGTACCCCACGGCTCAGCTCTGAGTCCACTGCTGTTCATACTGGTGATGGACTACATTAGCAAACAGATTGTAGGGGACAGATCAACAAAGCTGCTGTATGCAGATGATGTGGCAGTACAGGAAGACTCTGAGCTAGAACTTCAGCAAAGGATAGGAGAATGGAATGCAAAACTGAAGGCGCATGGGATGAAACTAAGCACAGATAAGACAGTGGTAATGGCAGCAAATTGCAGAAATCAGAAGAAGCTGAGAATAGAGATATAAGGAAAGATAGTGGAACTAAACAGCTTTGAGTATCTGGGAGGGGTAGTTGAAGAGAAGGGAAGTCTGAATGAAAAGGTCAAAGCTAGAATCAGAGGAGCTGCAGCCAACTGGCATAGATTGTCAGGTGTAGTCTATGGCAAAAGAATGCCAAAGAAGCTGAAAAATAAGGTGTATAAGACAGTGTTGTGACCAGTACTACTGTATGGTACAGACACCTGAGCAGTAAAGGCAGAACAGTTAAAAAAGCTAGAGGTGATGGAAATGAAGTGCTTGAGAAGGGTGGTAGGATGCACACTGTGGGACAGACAAAGAAATGAAGACATAAGAGCAGAAGCCAAAGTATCTCCAATTGCAGAAAAGATCAAAGAGAACAGATTACAGTGGTTTGGACATGTGCAGAAAAGCAGAAGACAATCTAGTGAGGAAGATTTGGGAGAGACAGGAAGAAGGTAAGAGGAAGCGAGGATGTCCCGCAAAGAGGTGGATGGATTGTGTGAAAGAAGATCTGTGACAGTCAGGTATGAGTGTTGAAGAAGGCAGGAGTCTGGCACTGAATCAAGAGAGTTGGCGACAGTTAACACGATATCCCAACCCATGTAGAAAAAAATTGGAAAAAAGGGGGCTTATGATGATGATGATGAACTGTTTGCACTGAATGTTTTGAAGATTTAGATATAAACCTCAGAGCTTAATCTACTAGAGCAATAGTTACATTCACTGCCTTTTTTTCTGATCATTGGCTATTTGGTGTATATAGTTTCCAAGCATTGAAAGTTAGATGCAGTATCAAACCCTGGAGGAGGTTTTGTTGTAGCTTGCTACATTCTCTACCTGACTTTTTGATGTACAACTGAACATTCTACCCATCCAGCACTGTGAATACATTATGACATGGGATAGTACAGCTGCATGAGGTAATCACAGTACCAGCAAATGACTCAAGTGCCTCTTTCTTTATAGCAGTATCCCTTCCCCCTTCTCTTTAGTTTTTTTATTTGATGTGGTGATTCCAAGTGCAATGGCTTTATGAGACCCTTATATGGCAATACTCAGCCTTGTTAGCCTTGTATTTCCTACCAGGGCAGTCTAGTGGACAACCTTTTTTTAGCTAAAAAAAAGCCTGAATTGCAGGATACCAAGGTGTAATGCCTTAGCTGTATGAAATGTACACACAGCTTTTACAGCCTTTCCCCCTCAGAAATCTACTTTATTAATCTCAACAGGAATAACAAACAGAAAAATTGAACATACACACACTGCAGGAACATATTTGCACACTATTTACTTAAACTGTCCATATTCCATCAAATGTTCAGCATGACCTTCATAATCCAAATTACAGAATAAAGGGTCACCCTTGTTTGGAATACCTCTCCTTCCAACTACTCACCTGATATTCTTTCTTTCCCCATGTTCCACCCAACATTATATTCATAACTCTGCTACACTTTGCTGTGAAGGAAATTTTAGTTTGCTTTTATTTTTTGTATTTTGTATATTTTAAATACTGTAGTTTGTTTTCTTTACCTTGTGTTTTACTTGCATTCTGCTTTAACAGCATATTAAAACTTCAAAAGGGACCACAGCTTTCTCTCTCTCTCTTCTGAGTCAGGCAGAATTTTTTTCCTGCCCTCCCACCCTGTCACAGTTGTCTTGTTAAATACCGCTGTCTTTCTAGTTGCCTGCCTCTCAAGGGCAGCTCGTGCTATAGGACTGCATGACTGCAGCCCTCCCACCTAGAAAACAAATAAAAATAAAACTAAGAACCACAAAAACAAACACCGTAATTCCACGCACGCTCTAGATACACAGGAACACTCTCAGACTGCCTTCTCAGCAGTCTAGATAGGGGAAAGGCATCTTGGCCCCAAGATGCCCAGCAGTCTGTGCGGTGGTGATGTCACAGAATTGGAGGCATTCCGGACTGTAGCAGCAGGCTGGACAATCAAGATGCATGTAACAGCTAACGAGTTGCACTGGACCAATCGCAAGGAGGATTTGGACTGTTCGGATATCTAGGGTTGCTCCGCAGTAAGGTGAGCAGTTATCTAGGCAAAGGGTGGATTCGGCTCGGTGGTAAGGTGTGTGTGTGTGTGTGTGTGTGTGTGTGTGTGTGTGTGTGTGTGTGTGTGTGTGTGTGTGTGTGTGTGTGTGTGTGTGTGTGTATAATGCCCCAGTTGCTATATACTGGTGGCTAGAGCAAACTCATGGTGGTGTGGTAGGGAATACCTCAGGCTTGAACCCTATACCTTGTATGCAGATGGTAAGGGCCTGAATTACCTACCCACCACCATTTGTAAATATTTGCAGATTTTTACCTCATATTTGATCTGTTCTGTTCCTCATAATATCTGTGGTTTCTAAATATTTAAATGCTTAGATATTTGATGGTGCAGTGGTAGCATTGTTGCCTCACAGCTCGTGTTTCTCAGGTTGGGTTCTTTGCTGGGGTGCCTTCTCTGTAGGGTCTGTATCTTCTCCCTGTGTTTGTGTGGGTTTGCTTTTGTGTCCTCCCATGTTACAAAGACATGTGTCTGCATTATTTATTCTTGGGCCTCTGCTGAAAATTGTTTTTTTATTCCAACTCAGACTGTCCTGGTTAACAAATGTTAAATAAAATTGATAGGCATTTGAATTTCAAACTTCAGGTTTCTGAATGTTTAATTCCTTAAATATTTGATGGTGTAGTGGTAGCATTGTTGCCTCACAGCTATAGGTTCTCTGATTTGATTCTTGGCTGGGGTGCCTTCTTTGTGGAGTCTGCATCTCCTCCCTGTGTTTGTGTGAGTTTGGTCTGGTGTCTTGCCATTTTACAAAGACATGTGTTTGCAGTATTTCTCCCTGGGCCTCTGCTGAAAATTGTTTTTGTTCCGTTAGACTTTCCTGATTAACAAATGTTAAATAAGTAAAATTGACAGGCATTTGAATTTCAGACTTCATATTCTTCAGAAAATACATAGTAACACAAAACCTTTTATTCTAGCAATTTTCTAAGTTTATAAGATGAATATCTGAAATTTGTCCCTATTTTTGGGACTGTATTCCCCCATTATTGGCTTCGTCCAGATTTTTTCTGCTAAGGTTGACAGCTATGACAAGAACTGAATTCACTGAATATGTTTGAGGGCTGTATTCCCTCATTACTGGGTTTATCTAGGTGTTTTGTGCTAAGTGGTTGACAGCTATGGTGAGAACTGAATTCACTAAATGATAGCCATTTAAGTTTCACTCTTCCTCTCTTTCACAAAGCAGCAGATTTGGTGTAGTGGTATGTTGCTCTGACTGTTTTGCACAGGGACCTTGGCAGTAAAATGTATGGTGGTAACACAGCATTTTATTCTAGCAACTTTCCAAGATTATACAAGCAATGTTTAATGTGTCCCTGGTTTTGGGGCTTTTGACCCCCCCCCCCAATAAATTTTGTCTTTTTCCAGATTTCTTGAGCTGTGAAGTTGAGATGCAGTTGAGTATTGAGTAGATTTTACAAGAAGCTGAGAGCTGCAGGGGAAGAGAAGTTTAGTGCTGCTTATGCTGAGTCTGCTTGCATTGTTAATAGCACAATAGGTTGTGTACTTGCTTTTGATACAGTAGGCTGTGGGTTCTACTCCCACAAAGGGTGGATGCTGCCGTACTGAGAATATCCTCTTTGGCGAAGATACTAACTATGAACCTGTTATCAGTTTGCCATCCATTTCCTATTGCAATATTACTAGCTTATCATTTTTTAAATGTAATATAGGCAATGTATTCCTCAGAGGCAACAGACACTTTATTTTTTGATGAAACCATGAAATATAAATGTGTTTGCTAGCAGCAACCTCTTCATTAGTTACAGATTTCTTTAATGTGGAATTATTTAGATGACTTTTACTTCTTCAGAGATTGTGCATATTTACTGATAATGGTGGACTGTAGAAGTATGAGTAGACTTTTATGATGAAAATGTTCTGAACTGGGCAGTTTTGTCATTATTGGTGCATGCGTTTTGTTTCAGTTTACTGGAAAAAATTTCAAAACAATAAATTTAAAACACCCTCTAACAATAAAACACCCTCTAACAACTGTACTGTATTGTACAAGGAATATAATTTAGTACAATCAGGAAGGTGTATCAAAGAGCACATGTATGTTTCATGTGCAGGGGGCCTATGATTTGAAAACAGCCCAAAGTTAATCTTTATCTGCCACTGGCAAAATGTATTTTCTTTGAATGTGGGTTTCAATGCTGTTTCAATGAATGTGGGTTTCAAGGGCAGAGAAGTTTTAATGCTAAGTCTGTTTTCATTGTGAGACTGCATTGCTTTATTTAGCAGATGTCTTAGTGTTTGTGCTGTAAAATGCAAAATAAAACTTTCAAATGAAGTCCAAATCATAATAGAAGTGAAGCAGTATGCACATTAGTGTTTATGGTAAATGGAGTGAAATAGCCAAGTAATGGATCATTGGAATGACTGCAGGGGGGAGGCTCCATTCAACCATGATTTTGTGAGGGTGGAAGGGCGGCAAACTCAAAGACAGCCCCAGCTGAACTATACCTCCCAACTGTCCAGATTTTCATAGAAATTGATTTTTGCTTCTTATTTTTGGTTTGTTCCTCATAAAATTTGTGGTTTTCTGGCAAATCATTTAGGAATTAAGTCACTAAATAATGACAGACACTGAGTTTCAGACTTCATAACCTTCAGAAAAATACATGCTAAAGTAAGACCTGTTATTCTATCAACTGTCTTGTTTTATACAAGAGCAATTTTTAGTACTGTTTCTATTTTCCCCCAGTATATTTGGCCTTATCCAGATTTATTGCAGTAACAGGTTGAGAGGTACATGCAAATAAATTGCTTTATAGAATTAGGCATAGCCAAACCTCTCAACAGTTCCAGATTTTGGCTCAAAATGTTGCTCTTCCCCTAATAATCCCTCCCCAAAATAGCAATTTTGGAAAAAACATGGCGGGTTTACAACTAAGAAATAACTGTAATAATCAGAGTTATAGATTACTTTCATTTCAGAAATGCATGTAGATTCTTTTATTTTGTCAGCTGCTCAAGTTAGCAGTAGTAATATTAAAAAAGTGTCCCTTCTTTGACAGGTTCCCAGCTGTATTCTGTGGCTATTTTATATTTTTGCATCACATTTTTGGTCAATTTTTTTATAAAATTGTGTTTTATTTTTGGCAAATTAGTGGCAAATCATTAAAGACTGAAGTTAGAAGATAATGACAGACATTTGAGTTTCAGAATTCATACCCTTCAGAAAATTCATACTAATGCAAGACCTACTATTCTATTATCTTTCTAAGTTTATAAGAGCAATATTTAAAAATTGTCCTTATTTTTGGGCCTTTGTCCCACTTCTATGTCTGGCTTTGTCCAGATTTCTTGCTCTGAGGTTGAGAGGTATGACAAATGTGTCAGGGCCATCACAGTCAGCTAGAGACATTTAAAATTGTGATATACTTGTTGCACCCCACTCCCCCATGTAGTGACTCTGGATGTGTCCAAGAAAGGCAATGAGCAGTTATGTAGTGTAAATGTGTAGAGTATCCCCCCATCCAAGGTAGACACAAGTACTACAGTGGCTTTTCAACTGTCCTTGATTTTGCAGAATGGTCTGGTTTCTGTCATATTTTTGTAATGTTGATTTATGCTTATTACTCAGAAAGTGCCTGTTGCTCTGTGTTTAAGTAGCAATGCTTTAATGACCATCAGATAAGCTTGTCTGAGATCGTAAGATGCAAGTAAGCTTTAATAAGCATACTGTTAAAGAATTGCCAACATTGAAAGCCTTTCTGTTGTTGCCATGCAGAGAATACTTACATAACTAGATAATGTATAAGCCTTTGGTATTGAAATACATATGACAGTATTTGTAATAAAGGACAGGATTACATTATTTTAAGAAGCTTATTACATTTGTTGGAGACTTCCAGTCATCTCTGCAGGCTTTACCCGTAAACTAAACAGAATGTCAATCTATCATGTGTGGTCCATAACCTGTACAGTAATCCTTTAAGCAATGTATCTTGAGCTTGTTTCTTGTTTGCTTTTCATATTTTACTTTGATCATGTTTTCCCCATAAAACAAGTAGATAGTTGTCAGGCAGCAGGTCTTTTTTGGATAAGAAACATTTTTACAAGTGGGGGCATCACAGAGATTGCTACTTTCAGCATGTTAATTGATACTTTAATAAAGCTGAATATAAATTATAATTAGAACTGCAGTGCAAGGAGAAGTGGTTTGAGTTGAATGCTGCTTGTTTTTCTTTTACTTGATTTTGACAGGCATTCCAGTAATGTATTTAAAAAAGTAATTTATTTTTTCATGCCTCACAACCTTTTTGTTTCCACCTAGTTATTAAGTAAGATGTCATGCAGCCAATGCATTGAAATATTTTTATTCTTCTACACTTCATTTTATCTTGACTGGACTCTCATAATGATGGTTTGGCACCCAGGGCAGCGTATTTAATTAAAGTTCGTTTTTGTGGTTTTGAGCATAGCTCCTCCCCTTTCTAGTTGGCCGCATCCCTTCCCGTTGGCCCACCCATTCAGCTGTCTCCTGCAGCCCCCCTTTGATTTGAAGGCACCAGCCGCCACTGCTGCCTCTTATGTTAATCTGACCATATATCTCATTTCCTCTCTACTTTCACTGACTTGTGTGAGTAATCACTAAATCAAAACCCCCCTCCCCTTCAACTATTTAAATTTATTGGCCATCCTACTGTATTCCATAGTACCAGAATATAAAAGTGACCACCCCTTTCAACCCATCTTGCTGTTTTAAAAATAGTAACTCTCCACTAAACCTTAACTTTTTAAACAGGTAAAACTTAAGTTACCTACTTTCACGTCTAACTTCTCTAGTGCACACTGCAGTGTGCATTTTTTTTTCATCTTACCTTTAAGCATCCCTTTGACTAGCATTTTCTCTAATACCTGCAGGAAAGCACTAGGAAGCCTTAAACTGATACAAGCACTCAACTCTCCTTGTTAATAAGGAGAAATGTAATAGTAGGCACTAAACAGCCTATAACTGCAAAGTACCTTGCTAAGGTAAGGGAAAACAGCTCCTGTACTTTACAAAAAAAAAAAAAAAAGCACCAAACCAGGCATGTCCAAGGGTCAGCTTCCAGTGATTTCTCCTGTCCACCTGGCAAATCTGGGCATACTGGGGCAATGCAGCAATTGCCTCATGTACACAGCAACCCTCTCCTCCTACCACCCAATACTACAACCTGTGAGAGATGCACTTACATAGCCAAAATGAAAGCAAAGCTCTCTCCACCCAAGATTGTGCTAGACAGTCAAGAGGAGAAGGTTAACACCCACACTACACCTCAAGCAACACATAGCCCTTCTAAACCCACACCACCAACATCCACATATAGCAACACTAAATCCACATATGCAGAGGCCCTTAACTGTAACCTGCTCAAGCAACAAGGACCTCTGAAGCTGAAATGCAAACAAACACCAATCACAACCAAAGTGTCTCATAGCTCATAATACCAGTGTGCCACCCAGCAACAGCCCCTAAGGCAAGACAATGTACCTAACACTTTAGTCATAGGTGACTCTATAGTCCAGCACACTGATGTCCCTCTCACCAGGTTGAACAAGGAGAAAATTACAGTCAGCTGCCTGTCGGGTGCCAGGATCCGCCACATAACGCATGCACTCAAGTCACTCCACAACAAGTACAAATATGACTCTGTCATTGTCCATGTTGGAGTGAATGACTTGAGACGTACCTCCCTGGACTACATGAAAAGAGACATGGAAGAGCTCTCGGATCATGTGGCCCAGGCAAGTATGACCCTAGCCCTGAGTAGCATCCTGCCTTCGTCCAGAATGATACCACAATATAAGGACAAAATGATTGACTTCAACAATTGGCTAAGCTTCTGGTGTCATTCAAAGGGGATCCAATATCTGTCTGCCTGGGACGACATGATTGACAGACCACGACGCTTTGCCAGAGATGGTCTGCACCTGTCGCCCCTGGGATTCAGGTTACTAGCTAAGGCTCTTGCCACCCCTATAGTGCCTTTTTTAGGCAATGTTCAAAGGACAAAACCACCATCGTAGCAGGTACAATCATGCAAAATCTGAAGGTAATGCTACTCAATGCTAGAAGTCTAAACCTCAAAATGCACTCTCTCGAGGAACTCCTAAAAATGGAGAACATCGATATCTGTGCAGTAACTAAGACCTGGTTCAAGGCTCCAGAGAGCACCCCTGCAATACCAGGCTACAACTCTTACCACACTTTTCGGCCACCAAAGCAGGACCGAAACACTAAAGGTGGAAGAGTGTCAATATTCACCAAGGATATTCACACCACCAGGCTAGTTGCCCAACACAATGTGTCTGAAATTCTCCAGGTGCAAATAACACTAGGTAAGACTGCAATCCAAATTGTAGCTTGCTACAGATCCCCCACCATACCCCAAGATTCTCACTACACCTTTCTAAACATACTGGAAAATATTAAGATAGAACCAAACACCCTAATACTGGGTGATTTTAACTACCCTGCCATTAACTGGGAAAACTACTGATGTACCAATACCTTTGCCCAACGGTTCTTGGAATTCATAAATTCCAATGCCTTGGATCAACTAATCCATAGTCCCACCAGGGGCTCCAATATCCTAGACCTGGTCATTACCAACATGGGAAAGTGATGCTCCACACCTATGGTCACCCCCTTGTTAGTCAGGTCTGACCATAAGCTAATCACCTTTAACATCCACATCCCACCCCCACCCCCCAGTAAGGAAACCTCCATAAAAAACTTCTCCAAAGCCAACTTCATGCTACTCAAGTCAGAAGTGACAAACTTCATGACACCCATGCAGACGGGAACTGAAAGTTCAACTGCTGAATCCTACACTAAGGCACTGTACGAGCACATCCACTCATGCATGAATCATGCCATCCCAAATAGAACCAAGATGCTCTCATCCAAAAAAAGGAAGCCAATCTGGTGGTCCCCTGCCATAAACAAACTTTACAATAAAAGGAAGAAACTGTTGCAGAAAAGAGGAAAATCCCAGAATGCAAAAAACTTCCTTACCAGCCTCAGTAAGAAACTGAGATCCCTCATAAAATCCTCCAAAGCTAGTTACGAAAATAAAATTGCCAAAGATTCCAAAGACAACCACAAGGCATTCTATAACTATGTCAATAATCTAAATGGCAATGCTCAGATCTGCTCTGAGCTAAAACAGAATGGCATTAAATATACTGATCCCAAGGATATTGCCAATATCCTGGCAGATCGATTCAGTGCCAACTTCACCCCCCTCTCACCCCCTAAATGGCCCATCTCAATACTGGAAGATTGCCAAATTCCGGTAATAACGGCCATACAGGTAAAAAAAACGCACTCTCCAAAGCTAAGAATATAGCATCCACGGGACCAGATGACATCCCGGGCTGTGTACTACACGAACTACAATATGAACTGGCACCTCACCTAGGTGTCATGTTTAATCATAGCCTCACCTCAGGTTTCGTGCCCACTGAGTGGTGCAGAGCTACAGTTATCCCACTCCACAAAGGGGGATCCACCTTGGATCCTGGAAACTACCATCCCATCAGTCTGACAAGCCTTATCTGCAAGGCCATGGAGCGTATTATCATGGAACTTATAAACAAAGACATTGGCAACCTTCAAACACTGGACCCCACCCAGTTTGGGTCCGTGAAGGGCCAATTTTGTCTCCTGAACCTGATTGATTTCTTCGAATCAGTCTCCAGAGCCATGGACAAGACCTTGCCAAGGCCTTTGATACCATCCCCCACTCTGGAATCATAGATAAACTTACTAAGCTGGGCATTAATCCCTACGTCATCCAATGGGTTGCTAACTGGCTTACTGATAGAACCCATACTGTAAAAGTAGCCGACTCCAATCCCAGCTCCAGACAAGTGACAAGTGGAGTACCTCAGGGTTCAGTCCTGGGACCGCTTTTGTTTGGCATCTACTTCTCTGAAGTACAGGCCAACACTAAGGGACTCTGGATAATAAATTTCGCAGATGACTGCAAACTGGGAGCCATTATTGAATCCCCAAATGATGTGGATACTCAACAAAAGGGCCTTACAGAAACAGATGCTTGGTGCCAGAGCCATGGGCTCAAGCTCAATGCTAAGAAATGTATAGTTATCCCCTTTGGGAAAAAACATGTATCCGTGAATTACCATATAGGTGGCAGTACACTAAACACCGAAAGTGTGATAAGAGACTTAGGGACACAGGTGGACAGTGATCTCACCTTCGATAACCACATCGCCACAACAATCAGGAAATCCTTCTATGTGGCACACCTCATCACTAAGGGCTTTTCATCCAGAAAAAAGGAGGTCATTGTCCCACTGTACTCATCCCTCATTAGACCCATTATAGAATACAATGCCCCGTTTGGTATGTACCTCTCAAGACATCTGCAACAACTGGAAAGGCCGCAGAAATACCTCACTAAAAGAATCACAGGCCTAAAGCAGATGCCCTACACTGACCGCCTTAAAAAACTCCAGCTATACTCTGTCGCATATTGTCTACTCAGAGGTGATCTCTGCTTAACATACAAGGCCATGTCAAACCCAGAGCTGTTGGACATGCTACACTTAAAGAAATCCCAATCCCTCAGAGCCACATGCTCCAGGGATCTAAACCTTGTCATCACAATAAACAAAACATGCTGGAGGGATAGGTTCCTGACCCAGAGACCCCCCAGACTCTGGAATAGATTGCCCATACATGTCAAGCAGAGTGCCTCTTTGGTCCTCTTCAAAAGGAACCTTGACGATTGGATGGGAGAAAGGAAATTCACCCCGGAGATCACGTCAGTCGCCCTGCTAGAAGGGGTCCAGGGAAGTAAATAGTGTGGGAAAAAATAGCCAGGGAATTGTTCTGGCTAGGCTTGTATAGGCCCTAGGGCTGATAGCCTAGTACCAACCTATGAACCTATGAACCTAGTATAGGTGTGATTTAAAGCAACCATATAGGGGATAATCCTTTAGCACCCATCCTTAATCCCTGTAGTATATCTCATCTCTGCTCAGATTAAATCTCTTACTGATGTAGTAGTGCTTTCATCTTAATACCACATATGTAATTACAGACATCCAAGGTTCAAACCACTCATTAATATAACATTTCCCTAGAATACAGCTCACTTCCTTTACTTTAGTTACAAATAATATATCTAAACTATATCTCTCACAACACACCACTGAAACATACACTTTCAAACTAATTTTGGCATGCACTGCTTCATCTAACTAACTGTCTGTAATAAATCTAAATGAAGTGTAAATTAATTATTGTAATAAAATGTAGAATTCAAAAGTCCTGTTCTCTTAAGCACAAGCAGTCTTATGGAGATAATTTGCCCAATCACAAAGTAAATGAACAAAAATAATAATAAAAAAAAAATACAAAACCCACCAATTCACTTCCTAGCTGTTGAAACAACCCATTCATATGCTCTTATTCAATGTTGTTGTTGGTCTTTCAGCTTTTTTCACAGTAAGGGGTCGCCACAGCAGAACTCCGGTCCGCTAATGATTGGCAGTAGATTTTTACGAAACGCCAAGGTACCAGCTCGACACCCAACCTTCAACGAAGGCACGCCCATTTATGCACGCATGTCTTTTGAACGCTACCCAACCACAGGGAGGACATGCAGACTCCACACAGAAGGCACTACCAAGCCTAGCCAAGAATCAAACGGGAGAACCTCTTGCTGTGAGGTAACAATGCTACCGCTGTACCACCACGGAATATATGCTCTTATTCAATACTAGTCCTTAAACACTTGTCTATATCTTCAGCATCAATACTAGTCCATAAACACTTGTCTATATCTTCAGCAATAATTTAATCTTGTGTTGATGGTACCCTCACCAAAGTCAAATACTCTCAAATACCAGCCATTTATAAATTCATTCAAACAGGCATAGCCCTTAAAATTCAGAAAGATTCTGAAAGGTAATGTAAAGTGTCTATTGTATGTAGGTCAATTTATGCAATGCTGAGAAAATCTGAGTCTTAGACAGCTACGTCCATAATGAAAAAGAGCTAATTATCAGCTCATTAGCATACATTTGAATCATTCTTGTTTAACTCTAGACTTGTCAGACCTGTGACAGCAATAGAGCTTACCCTGGTGACCCATGTATTGCATTTGGCAAAGGCACCACTACATTCACAAACCCATATTCAGACACACACTCACACATGCACACACGTACAAACACACATCTGCCTAACATCAAGCAAGCCTCCTCACATTCGAGTGGATTTAAGGACACACTCACCCGTTCACAATTTATAGTCCATCTCTCTCTCACACACACACACACACACACACACACACACACACACACACACACACACACACACACACACTCATCTGGTTTCATTCATGCCACTACAGATAAGTGTGAATGCTTCCACAGACATACACACATTAACACACACCCTATTCCTACGTTTTCACTGAGCTTACCTGCACCTCAGCTGCGTCCTTTTTTTTTTTTTTTTTGAGGAGGTGACTGACATATTTTGATGATGTTAACTATTTCCTCCACTTATGGTAATTAATGCAAGGGAGCAATTATTTGATTTCCACGGCAGTTTAAACTGGGAGCTGCTAGCATTTCCAGGGGATAGCACATGGCTAATTAGCATTAGCTGCTCCCCTGGATTGTCTCATTACCTTGAAGTTCAGCCAGTGGAATTGCCTCCCAAGCTGGGACTCCTGCTAGTGGGAAACCTCAGCAATAGTGCAGTCTATGAATCAAAGAGAGGCGCTATGAGAGGGAAATCATTTGTGTTAAAACTTTCACTCACAGTAATCTTTCCTGAACCCCATCCAGTGTCTTTCTCCAAACAGTTACCTAATGTAAGTTATGTCAGCTCACTATACTACAACAGTGGAGCTCCCAAACCAGCATCAGTGTCATAGTCTAATATGACAGCATCATGACCACATTAAATGCATGTACCTCATAATATCTCATAAATGTCTGCTCAACACATACCTCACCTCGACATTACCACCAAGAATTTCAGCCCTTAACAATAATATATCCTCCTGGAGGTTCTCTGGAAATATTGTTACATGAAACCTACAAATCTGATCTACATTAATTATCACAAAAACAGCTTTACTACTACATTGCAACAGTAACATAGTACGACTTCTAAATATTTTGACAACTCTTAACAATAATCTTCACTATTGGAAGAAAATTTAACATTCTGACATAAACAATTATAAAGCCATATAAATCACATAAAGGTAGTACACAGTAACAGTGGAACACCTTCTCCAGCATTAGCTTCTCAGACAAGCACATAGATTCATAGGTTCATAGCTGTATACAAGGCTAATGACAATTAGGGCCTTTATAAGCTTAGCTTTGCAATCTAAATGTGTCTCACAAGTTATAGGTTTTAGATGTTTATATAGGGGCCATTGTTGGTTAAGACATGATTTAGTGACTGTCTCTGTCTACCAGAGGCAGAGGTGCCAGACTAGGGGTGAATTTTCAATTTCTCATCCAGTGCTCCAAGTTATGCTTAAATAGAGGGAGGGAGGGACTTTGTTTCACATGGATGGGGGAGCCTATTCCAGAGAATGGGAATTCTCTGAGATACATATCTGTCTCTCCAACATGTCCTATTTATGTTGCAAGCAAAATGTAGGTCTATAGATCTAGTAGTTCTGATGCTGTTTGTTTTGCAGATGTGCAAAAAGCTCATCAGAGCGGGATGTATGGATGCCTTGCATGTCAGGCACAGATCGCCTCTCAGTAGTCTGCAGGAGACTGAGTATAGAGAATGGGCTTTGAGCAGATCTGCATACAACACTGTGTTTATACCCTGTATTCTGTTTGTAAGGAACCTTTGAAGACATTCCAGTTGATGCATGTGTCTAGTCAGGTAAATACTGAAGGGGGCATTATACTCAATGATGGATCTGATGAGGACTGAGTATAGAGGTACAATGACTTCTCTGGACCTAGATGCCATGTCCTTACTTATAAATTGAGCAATATAGAAGAATTTCCTTACTACCTTGACACATGTTGACAGAATACTGGGTTATTGTCAACATGTATTTCCAGATCTCTGGCTAGTGGGGCAACTCTTAGAGGTGTCTTATCGATGACATAGGTTCCTGGGGTGGCCGAGTTCCCAATAGGTACTATAATATGTTTCTTGGCATTGAGTTTTAAGCCATGTCTTTGCCACCAGTCACTTGTCTGTGTTAGACCATCTTATAAGATGTTTGCGTCTTGGGGGAGATTCTATGACTACTCCCAGTTTGCAATCATCTGTGAACTTGGTCAGCCAGAGGCTTTTGACATTGGCCTTGACTTCTGAGATATAGATGCCAAAGAGGAGCAGGCCCAGCATGAAGCCCTGAGGGACTCCACTAGAGACCTGCCTCTGTGGGGATGGTCTTACCAATCCTAACTTACTGTGTCCTATTTGTGAAGCAGCTGGCTATCCAGCACCTTATACAGGGGGTTATTTATTATTTATTTATTTGACATTTGTTGACCAGGATAGTCTGACAGAGCAAAAGCCCTTTTCAGCAGAGGCCCGTGGAGAAAAGCTACGTAGTAAAACATAGCAAGAAAAATAACATGCAAGCAGTAAAATACAATAACATATATACAAAATTAGTTAAGTAAATAACCATTACAGTTACAAGCATGAAAACTTAGTAAAAAAAGACATGTAATCTAAGTAGTATGTATAGATTCAGGTAATAACAAGAGCAAGCAATAACATACTAGGATTATCCACAGCAAACAACTATAAAATTCAAAGCAGTAAGTTTTGTAAGCTACATGAGGTGAAGATATAAAATATAATTGCAAATAAGAGGTGAGAAGCATGTTTCTAGAACTACTTCTGTAAGGTGGTTAACGATGTCCAAGTGGGTATTATATCAAATGCCTTAGCAAGGTCAAGGTAGGCAGTATGAATTGTTTTACCCTTATCTATGGCCTTGGTGACCTTCTCAAAGAAGTCCATCAGGTTCAGTAGACATGACCTTCCTTTGATAAAACCAAACTATAATGGATCCAGTATAGGTCTCCTATGTCTTTGCTGATCATTTCCATGATAATTCTTTCTATGGCTTTGCATATAAGACTAGTCAGACTAATGGGTCTGTAGATTCTGGGATCTGTTGATGGTCTGTCTTTATGAAGAGGGACAGCCATTGCGGTGTTCCATTCTCATGGCATAAAGCCTGTTTTGTGACTATAAATAGTAACTCCAGTCAGACCTCTCAACTGCACCGAATTGCCTGGTATTTAATGATTTGGGGGGCAAAATAATGGGGTGCTACGAATTCTCGCATGGCTCCCTCAATTCCCAATTTTTTTTAATTTTTTTTTAATATTTATTTCCAAGTTTAAATAACTGATGATGTCACCACACATCGCCAGTGTATCCCACGACGTGTGTGATAACATCTGCTTCATGAAGCAGAGGACTGCCTGTCAGACTGGTTCACATAGATTATGTCTGTAATTTGGATGAAATTGTATTAGCAGCAGCAGGCAACGAGCGAACTCAGCAGACTCCAGATGGAGTTATACTGTGCTGTGTGTGCACAACTTTATTTAAGTTAACTTCTGCAGAAGTCAGTTGAGTCCACCCAGCAGCCATTTACCCATGTCTGCACTACATTAGTTAGCAGTTCAGTGGATATTATGGATTCCTTTCCTCCTAAGTCAGGATGAGAAGATGTGATTTCTTTCTTTCTCTGGTGGCTCAACCTCCTGCAGGGAAGTAAAAATACTAAAAAAGAATTAAAAAAAGCAAGTTATGCATATCTCAAACAATTGTATTCTACATTTCCCATCTGGGCAATAAAATTCCACTCTGCAGCGTGTTCAGATCTTGTACTGCTGTTAAACCCTGGTACAATGTACTCCAAAAAACTGAAAGTGGTAAATCATAAACTGTAAAACTCAAAGGAGCCAGGGAACTGATTAAACATAAATGATTGAGCCAGGGAACTGATTAAACATAAATGAATAAAAATAAACTAAATCAGTTCATTTTTTGATTAATTTATGTTTAGTTAGCTCCTCGCCTCCTTTGAGTTGTACCACTATATGCATTGTTTCTTTAAACTTTTCTTCTGTACCAGCCTGAGCACATGTACTGAATAATTTCCTCTATTACAGTTATTTCATGGACACCAGCACATCTATGAGTTCAGCGCGCTATACAACAACTACCTCTGAACAGGAAAAGAAAAACATGCTTGCTTGGCTATAAATAACATGATCATGGTAGGGCTGGGCCTAATACTTGAACTTGCTTTTACAGAATCATGACAGGAACCATCAGCTGCTAGTTACAAGAAATGTTATTACTGCTTTTATTAAAGGAAAAAAAAAACGACAGTAGTAACTATAAAAACAGAAAACGGTATCAGTTCATAGCTGTCTTTATGAAGAGTTAAAGTTAAACACGCCCACCCTAGCCTTTGGGAACCTTTAAAATATGACGTTCCTTTGTCTGCTACACTGTATGCTTCACTGGAACTTCCAGCAGATGTTACATTTCACATTTATTGCAGGTGCAGAATGAGCATATTAACTGGAGCAGAGCAGACTGTGCTCTGCATTTTATAACCTGAACCTGTGCAATATTACATTTTTCATGAGGGAAATAGCTTGCACATTTTGCTTATTTTAAAATTAGTTTACAATTAAATTAGAGGGTTAAGGCTATGATGAGCTGTTAAACTACTTCTTCTTGTGTAGGGTTTAATAAGTCATTTAACATGGTATATGCTCTTCAGTGGTCTAAGGACTGTATATCTAGTAGTTACCTTTTAACATATGAACATCATGTTTTGTTAACTCTTCAAAGTCCAATGCAGGACACATGTTAGATTGGTATAAGTCTGAGTTTGACAAAAAACGGCTCTGTATAATAAGGGTTATTTTTGTCTTTTGGCAGGATCTATGATAGTCAGCTGCTAATACATGGCAAACTTACTGCCAGCATTAAGGCATGATATTATTTTAGCTCAAATCAAATCATTAATCACTGGTGAATTTGTATTTTAGAGTTCACCTAGAAATTCAGGTTAGGTGATGGTGTTTAACTTTCTACATTTATGTTTTGTGCCACTGTTAAAAGTTATTAGAATTCTTGTTGTCTCCTGGTATCTTTTGAACTGACTGTAGTTCACACAAAAATGAAGACAAAATCTTTATGTTAACTGCTGGTATAAAAAAGAAATTGGAGATTTGTTTGCTTCTTTTAGGCCTCACTGACTAAACTTAATATCTTGAAAGCATAATAATAATCTGTATCTTGAAAGTATAAGGGGTCCATTTCCTACTAATGTAGCATGTGCACCTGTATAGGATGATTGGATGTTGTTGTGTCTTTCGGCTTATCCCGGTTAGGGGTCACCACAGCGGAACTCCGGTCCGCTAATGTTTGGTAGTGGATTTTTAAGTGCGGAGCTACCAGCCCTGACGCACAACCTTCAACGAAGGCACACCCATTCACATATGCCTCCACACAGAAGACGCTCTAGCTGAGAATCAAACGGGCCAACGTCTTGCTGTGAGGCGACAACAATCCTTGCAAATCAGGGGAGAGTTGTGAAAGTAGTTATCTGTGGGTGTTATGAGTGAATGAGTTATTGTTGTCATGCATAACTGTCATTAAAAACTGCATGTACATACTTGGAGACATACTGTTGAGGGATTAGTGGATGGAGGGTATGGGGCCATATTTTGGTTGTCTGTTCTTCAGTTTGCGTTTGAAAGTTGGTATCCCACAATTCCATTGGAGTGGGTGGGGTTACATAATTATGTATGCAAATTGGATGTTAGCATACAGATTTGTACCTATTTTTCATGGGCCTTTGTCCAGATTTCTGATGTTTCCAGGTTGAGAGGTATGATTCCAGTGGGCTGATGTCATATTTTATAGTGTGAGGATGCAGACCGGGATATTATTGAGGCCCAGTGAGGCTGTGTTCTTGGCCTTAGCAAGCAGAGCCAGGACGTGCTGTCTCTTTATAGTTGGAGGGGTTATGTTTGAAGGTATTTCTTGGAAGGTTGCTGAGGGTGAGCTGAGAGTAAAGTTGGAACTGAAACTGTCAGCCAGCAGAGTTGCTATATTGCTCGCTTGAGTGGATGTGACATCATTAACCACCAGTTCAGTACACTACTGTGTGCTGCCTTTGAGGTTCCTGACAAAGCTGAAGAAGGCCTTATGGTTTTCTTTTGCCTGGGAAGCTATGTTGACAGCAGAACTGTATTTATTGTACATAACTAACTCTCTTAGATGCCTGTTTAATTTGATGAGATAGTTCTTACCTTTATGGGAGATATACACGTCCTGATTTTAGCCATAATGTTCTTCCTTTTGTTGTATAGCCTGTTTAATTTGGGATGCCACCAGGGTAGTTTGTTTTTGAACTTAGTTTTGGGATTATTTCTGGTAGATACAGCAGCCTCTATGCAGCCATTGACATGGTTGTACCAAGTTTCTATGAACAATTCTGCATAGGCTGCTGTGATCTGTGGGTTTGGTGGGGCATTGAATTTTGACATATTATCACTTAATAAAAGGTAGTTTGTTTTGAAATTGTTTGTTACTGGGTTTACTGGGGTTACGGAGCTGATTTTGATTTAGAAGGAGACAGTTTTAAGCTATATACATTTACAAACCTTTTCAGAGCATGTACCATGAGCATCTTCACATAACTTTTGTACTACACATACAATGGTTTTAAATGTATAGCTATTATGTAGGATGAATGTCATCCACTTAGAAATAATCATTATTCACTTAAAACAAACAAAATAATAAACAGTAATGTGAAAGCTCACAACTTTCAAGACTTTCTAAAGTGACCATACATGGTTCAACATTTTCCTGCTGAGCAATTTCAGTTGTCCCTTATTGCAAAGTTGCACATTCAAGCATCCCATTATAACCCGTAAAGTGTGCAAGATCAGATACATTGAAAAAAAAAAATCAGAAAACCTATTACCCAAGCTGCCCTGTGTAACATCACCTTGATTCATTGTGATTCACTTTGCATTCATAGCCCATATTCATTTATATAGCATTTGGAAGTACAGTGCATCCACACCATGTAATACATCACCCTTTAATCTAGTTACTCAGTTGAACATGTCATAGAAATACTCAAAATATTAACATGTATGCTTTATCACTTTAACGATTTACACTTACACATTGTCAGAAACTTTGATTTTTAACATTTTCAAATAGTGGCAATAAACATTTCAATCGACTAACATTTGGAAACTTTTAAAGAATAAACCTTCCCATATACTGACACTTGATCTTTTGACTGCATTCACTTTTTCCCTTACCATTACAATTCACCAGTGCTAGCCAATATAATCAATAGTTCCTTAATTATTTATTAAGCACAAGTTTACTCAAGTGTCCACTGAATAAATTCTTAATTATACTGATGCAAAACATTGCCATTCACCCTTTCACATTCAGCAGCACAAGCCAGTAATATCAAAATCTCAAATAATGTGCAGATTCAAATAAATTTCACCTTCCACATTCATCATATAAAATTTATTTTACTATGAGTCATCCATCAGCCATCTTCATAATAACTTTAATGCACACCCCCGCCCTCCTGAAGTGACCATTGCAAGACTTCCTTTCCATCTTATATCAGCCAGAGAAGAGGCCACAACCAACTAATTCTCTCCTTGTTCAAGCTTTGCCTCCCTGATCCCCATTTCAACTAGTTTACAACCATCCTTACCTTTCCCAAAATCAAATGCTACTGATTTATTGCTTCAAAGTAGACAGTAGTCCATGCAAGCTATCTATCACAAGCTGAATTGCACTCCTGATAGAAAATAAAAAACTTGCAACATACTTGGAAAGGAAAACTTATATCTTATAGGTTCATAGTTAAGTACAGGGCTATCTGTCCGAGGGCATCTATAAGCCTAGCCAGAATGTGTTGGCTTTCGCCACACCCTTAGATTAGTTCATTGTGCCTCTGTCCAGCAGAGCCATTACTTCCCTGTGCCTCTGTCCAGCAGAGCCACTGCAGTGATCGCCGGGGTAAATTTTCTGTTTCCCATCCACTTGTCAAGGTTTCTCTTGAAGAGTGTCAGTGAGGGGCTCTGCCTAATGTAGATTGGAATCCTGTTCCAAAGCATGGGGAGTCTCTGTGACAGGAATCTATCCCTCCAGCAAGTCCTATTTATCATTGTGGTGAGGTTTAGATCCCTAGAGCGTGTGGCTCTTGGGGATTTTTTTTTTTTTATGTAGAGCATGTCCATCAATTCTGGGTTGGACATGGCCTTGTATGTCAGGCAGAGATCACCTCTGAGTAAGCGGTATGCAACCGAGTTCAGCTGGAGTTTTTTCAGTTGGGCTGCATAGAGCATCTGTTTGAGGCCAGTAATCCTGTTGGTGAGGTACTTCTGTGGTCTTTCCAGCTGTTGCAGGTGTCATAAGGTAAATGGGGCATTGTACTCTATGATGGGTCTGATGAGTGATGAGTAGAGGGGCACAGCAACCTCTTTTGTACATTAACTGTATTCCTTAATAGCATCTATAAACAGAGACATTTTCTGCAAAAAACAATTCTTTGAGAAAATAAGATCCACCAGTACTGGCCTTTCTTTCACTATTACTCTTTTTCCAGGCTGCCATGACTGAAACAGAATATGTTCCTTTCCATACAAACGGGCAAACTGAAACAGAACTACTCTCAACCAGCTGTACATCCTGTCTGTCAGAGATGAAGAAAAACTATAGGCCTTCTCAATACCTAACATCCTCTTCAAGAAACCAGTCCATTCCTCCATTTTAGTTTTCACAAATTCCAAATAGTCAAATCATTCCTCACCTTCTAAAATACCACTGAGTCATGCAGTTCACTTCCTAGCCTTGTGATCCAAAGTGGCCAGCTTCTGGTCAGTGTATGCAGTGTGACTGCTCAGCTTTTCAGAGGGTGCTATGAAATGCAAACTGTTTCTAGTAAGGATCATCTCAGAAATGTCAGGAGCCAGCATGTGGTATGGTAATCAGGTAACTCTATTACAAACAACATAACACAGCATAAATAATTTTAACACTTCAGCATCTCATACCCAACTTCCCAACAACTCAGTACTCTCAGTGCATTATGGTTCAGATGTATTCTTAAATGGGCAATACCATATATTTGTATTAAAAGGGCAATATTATTAAATACATGTGCATGGTGTGTGTGTGTGTGTGTGTGTGTGTGTGTGTGTGTGTGTGTGTGTGTGTGTGTGTGTGTGTGTGTGTGTGTGTGTGTGTGTGTGTATGCATGACTGTACACACATTTCAGCAGCTTCAGTTTACTTTCCACTACATTCCCCCATTTCCCACCTGTTTCAGAAAGAAAAAAAAATTACATTTTGCTAAAAGTAGGAAGAAAAAGCAGGACTATATTTGCATTGCATATTCAACATTCTAGACTGAACCTATGGAAGAAAAAACATTGACTATGAGCAATGTAATAACATGTCCAAAAGTGCAATTGCAGTGCATGAATGTACTGTAATTTCAGTACATGCATGTCCTAGTTAATGCTTTCATTACAGGAAGCACTGAAAAACATAGATAGGTCTCCCTTTGTGCAACCCTTGCAGACCATTTGCACTCAGGCTGTAACTACTCAGAGAATCTGCAAAAGTAGACCTTTGAGACACATTGTTATAGTATGCATCAGAGTGTTTGCAGTCACTAGGCCAAACAGAGCTCACTAGACCATGAACACTCAGTTATGAATGTTGTTCTAAACACTGGACAGAACTTAGTCTGCCATCACAAATAAATTCATTTGTACTTCTATTTTCGTCTTGGATACTCAGGTGAGGTAGATTAGTTCCTAGCACAGAAACAGACTTGCTAGACATGACCTTTATTATTTTCTGCTCTGTTTGACTGAAATGGTTTACTGAAATATTGCATTCAAATTGACACGCATCAGGATTGAGTGGATATGTGATCTGTTACATCAAATTATGGTACCACCTTTAGTTTGTAACACTTAAGAACATAGTTATGTGGCTTTCTGCACTATTACACCTATAGTGTTGAATTTTTGGGTCTACTTCACGTTGTCGTAAGCTGACAATATCGAGTCTGATATTGTCGGCACGACAATATCGAAAGTGAAGAACATCGTGCAAGCAAACGGAAATCTCCATAAGGGGAGATTTCTGTTTACCTCAATGTAGTGTGGTCTCGGAGTTGGAATATTTAGGTGGGGGGGGGTGTGGGGGATGCAGCCATTTAGTTTTTTATTTTTTAATTTTTTTTTTTTTTTTTTACATTATTCGATGTTTTAATTAATCGATCAATAAAGTTCGACCTTTATTGATTAGATTAAGTAAACTTTCGATAACGTGATATAGATGCAAATTTTTCTCCCCCTCTAACTTCAAGCAGACAGCTTGACCAGGTTGTAGAAAAAGTAGCGTTTGCAAAGAATGTCGATGGTCGTGAAACTAACAAAGCTTTATATTTTGTATTACTTTTGGTTTAAGTTTTGACTCTTAACCTTCACATGCCAGTTCATTACTGTCTTCCAAGCATTAAATGTGAAGGACTTACTCTGGTGGCACCATGTGGAGAAGCTCAATACACCATTACAGCTTTACAATGATCAGTTTGCCTTAAGATGCTTTTGACCATGTGCCCTGCTGTCTCAGCTTTATCATTTGATTTTGGATAGTGAGAACTTGACCTAGTATAGGTAAAACAGCAATTAGCCACAAGTTGCTGGGATTCGCTGGACATACGCAATACATGCATACCATTATATGTAGCTAATGTTAGTAGTATACCATACACCAAAAACATCGTCTTCAATCTGTCTGATATTTGTTAGCATTTTGTAGTTTATACTTGAATTATTGGAATGTCAGCATCTTGAAGAAGTGGGAATGCAGGCCCAAAAGTAAATAGCTAGTATACAATAAATATTTAATCAACTTAAGTTTAACACTTTCATACAAGGTTGGAGATTTTAATCGGAAATACTTTCTTAAACAATACAGCACCTATTTAAACAAAAACACCAATCAAGCAACATTCTCTGATCACATGATCAATAAACTCTTTTAATTTAAAATTTTTAAATAAACTTTCAAATTAATCATATTAAGTAGTAATGTACAAACAGTACTTATTATTCATTAACCATCTGAAATTGAACATTCTAAGTATAGTTAATAATCATCTAATAAAATCAAACAGCCACACTGTTTCACCTAAATAGCCAAAAAAAAATATATATATATATATATATATATATATATATATATATATATATATATATATATTTATATATATATGAAACCCTCTCAAAACACTTTTATAATCATGATAATTTAAATATTTATTTATTTTATTTATTGCCATTTGTTAACCGGGTTTGTCCAACTGCCAACTGGGCATGTGGCCCATTTTCAGTGGAGACCCGAGGAGAAAAGCTCCAGTAGTACATTTTTAAACAAGTACGATTTTAAACAATATTGATATAATAGCAGGTATAGCAAAAAGATTCACATATGTTGGGTTACATGCATAAAGTTAAAGTTGCATTAAAAAGAAGCTTAGTAACATAATTTTACATTGATATAGTTTAATAGGTCAACAATAAAAAAATGTTTGTTTGTATAAAATTATGCAAATGCATAGCAGAAACATTGGAGAGAGACAGTGGTTTAATGAGGTACTAAGTATGGACTTTTTGAGGGTACATAAAGAGAAGGAAGACTAGGTGGTGTCATGGCAAGAGCAGGTCCAGGAATTGAGAAAATAGGCTTTTAGTTCATTTTTAAAGTGTGAAGTGTGGGAGATTGAACGCAAGTCAAGGGGAAGTTAGTTCCAAGCATGGGCAAGGGAGTGTTTTTAGAGTAGTTTGCCTACTGACCTTTTTGGGTGGTAGACATCAAGTAATTGTTAGTTAGAAGTATGGAGGGTCCAGGATAGGATATAGATGGAGACTAAGGAAGACAGAGATGGACAGAGGAAGGTTTTATAAAGAATAGAGTGTAGCATATGAAATTGATAAGATAGCAGAAATTGGAGAATTTCAAACCATTGAAGAGAGTTTAAAGAAATGCAGTGGTGTGAGTTGTATGGGGAGTTAGTAATGAATCTGGCTATTTTATGGTAAGTCTGTTGGAGTTTATTTAGAGTGGAGGCCTGGATATTGGTAAGAACTGGGGCGGCGTATAAGAGGGAGGGGAGGAGGAGTGCCTGGCCCAGGGTAAGTCTAGATTCAGGGGTTAGGTATTTTTTGTTCCGATATAGCAGACCTAGTTTCTGGGGGGGGGGGGTTCTACACACTGGAGTATGTGTAGGTTGAACTTTAGTTCGTCGTCGATAATGACCCCTATGAGTTTTGTGTGGGTGTCAGGTTGGATAGTTGTATTGTTAGAAGATGTAATAAAAAAGGAAGTTTTGGGATGAGAAAGAGAACGGGGAAAGAAAAGTAAGAGTTTGGTCTTTTTGGGATTTAGGATCAGTAGGTTGTGAGAGAACCATTGTTCAATGGCTAGTAGGGCTTGTTGGGTCAGGGAGTGTAGTTCAGGAATGTTATTTGAGATGGATATAAGTGTAGAGTCGTCAACATACTGAATAAGGGAGGGTTTTTTGCATGAGGTGTAAAGATCATTGGTGAAGATGTTAAACAAAAGTGGCCCCAAGATGGAGCCTTGGGGAACACCAGTGGAAATGGAAAGGAAAGGTGAGGAGGATGAGAGATGTTTGACAGATTGTTCCCTGCCAGATAGGTAACTATTAAACCAGGCAAGCGCGGAGGGGGTTATGTGGAGATTTGCGAGTTTGGATAGTAGTAAAGGATGAGAGACAGTATTGAAGGCTTTGGAGAGATCTAGGAAGAGACAAGAAATGAGTTTGTTGCCTAGGGCCTCTGCAATGATATGAGTGAAGGAGAGGAGGGCAGTGGTCATGCTGTGGTGAGGATGAAATCCATGTTGGATAGGGGTAAGTGGCGCATGAGGAAATGATTGAGAAGCTGCGAGTGAATACGTTTTTCTAATTTCTTGGATACGGGGGACAGAATGGCAATGGGTCGGTAGTTTGAGGGGTCAGTGGAGTTTCCACCTTTATGAAGAGGGATAGTAAAGAAAGATTTCCAAATGGTGGGGACCGTTGATTCTAGAATAGATTAATTAATTAGTATAGATATAGGATAGGCAATTGAGTCAGCAGCAAGTTTGAGGAATGTAGGAGATAGATTGTCACTGGAAGGAGAGCAAGGTTTTAGCTTGAGTAGTAGTGCTTTGATGTAAGTAATGGGAACTGGCTCAAATGAAAACAAATTTATGTTAGTGGGTCTTGGAGGGGTGGGTGTCAAAGTAGAGTTTGGCTTAGAGGTTACCAGATTTTGGATGGAAGAGTTAAAGTGTTTATTCAGGAGAGTAGCTGTTTCCTGAGAGGAAGAGTTAGGGTATGGGGAGGGATTAGAGGGCTTTCCAGGATAGAGGATGTTGTTGAGAGTTGACCAAAATTTTCGAGGATTGGATTTGTTGTTAAGCTGAGTAGAGCTATAGTATACCTTTTTGTCATTAGTTGTATGTTTTTTACAAGGTTCCTCAGTTGCCTGTATTTTTGAAGAAAAGGTGGTTGTTTAGTTTTAGTCCAGGTTTTCCAAACACTATCCCTTTGTTTCATAAGGGACCTAGTCTCCTTGGAGAGCCAGGGAGCATGATTTGATTTTACTCTGATCTTCCTAGAGGGAGCTAAGGAGTTTACAGTACTCATGAACATGCTATTGAAAAGTCTTACACGTTTGGGGGGAGGTGATTTAGGATAGACCAATCTATGTTGTGCAGAATGGAGTTAAATTGGGATGAACTGAAAGTCAATAGTTTTCAACAGTCTTTGATAAGGTGGGGTTTAGGAATATGGGAGTAGTATCTTAAGATGGTGGTAGGGAGATGATCACTGAGGGAGTCAGGTAAGGTGGTGGGATTGTGGTATTGGTGGGGGGAATTGGTAAGGTTCCAGTCTATGATGGAGCTGGAGGTGGAATTGATATGGAAGCGAGTGAGAGATGTTATAAGTTGGTGGAAGCCATGTTGGTGGATACTGAGTTGGGGGGAGTCAGTTGTGAGTTTGGACCAATCAATGTTGACATCACCAAGGATAAGTGTCTCATATGGTATGTTGTGGGAGAACCAGGATAGGATGTTTTCAAGAATGGGCATATTGTTACCAGGAGGAAGGTAGATAGAGGCAATTGCAAGTTGTTTGTAGGGATTCAGATGGCAGTTAAAGATGATGATTTCAGCTGAGAGGAAGTCAGGAATTGGGGAAGGGTAAGGTGAGAGGTTGAAGTTGTTTGAGTAGAGGATGGCCACGCCACCCCCTTTTTTACAGGTCTGTCAGATCGGAAGATATTATAACCTGGTGGGAGTATTTCACTATTTGAGATTTTTGGCTTGAGCCAGGTTTCACATAAAAAGAGGATGTGAGGGGTATTGAGAGCTATCCATGAGTGCAGCTCAGTAACTTTATTTGTTAGACTCCGAATATTCAAAGAGTAAATAGTTAAGTATTTGGATGGAGATGATTGTTGTGACTGAGGTTGGTGACTATTAGAGGAGTAAGATAGGGCAGTGTAGAGGTAGTTTTGGGGAGAGTGTGGGTGGGGAGAGAAGAGGAGGGGCCAGGGTTGGGATGGATATCTCCAGAACAAAGTAGGTTTTTAGTGAGAAGGGAGTGTGTAGTAGATGCTAGATGGAGTTTGTTTAGTTTTGACTTAGTTTTGTGGGATGGTTTAAAACCCTGTATTATGGATTAGTATTATGTATTAGTTTATATAGACTTGAGGTAGAGGTAGTAAAGAGATTAGGGGAGATAGTAAAAGATGAAGTAGTTGGATATATGTTGTATGAGTGAGAAGTTGGTGAACATAGGAGTGGGTCAGAGAGACTGGAGTGGTAAGAGGTGGAGATAAAGAGAATAAGGAGTAATGTAGAAGATACTAGAAAAAAATACATGCTGGAATAAAATATGTTCAGATACAGTAGGTAGCGACAGTGGTATACAGGAAGTGGTGTTGACAAGATTGACAGATTAGTAAGATGGTTGTGGCAATAGGCAGGAAGTGGAAATGTAGTGGCTAGTGGGATGGGAAGGGGAGGGATAGTTAGGTATAAAGGTAATTGTAATGGGGTGGGTGGGAATGGGGGTAGGGTAAAGGAGTGAAGTGAGCCCGAGCGTAGCGAGGACGAATGGAGCGGAGCTAGCACCCTGTTCAAGATGAAGTCAGAGAAACAATCAGAAAAAGATAGTGAAAAACTAGCTTGAAAGACAAGAACACAGCAGTGTTTACACCTTTGCATAACGTAATGCAGAACAGCAGTAGTTAACAACTGCACAGTGTAGACATACACAAGGCAATAATTCACAAAGCAGGAAAACAGAAATGCAGGATACTGAGGACAAGAACAATTGGTACACTTTCAGGCAATAGATCTTCCATTTACTTTAGTACTACACCAAGAAATTGCAGTGAAAATACTACAGATACATCTAAATGTGAAGTTAATGTGCTGGTGCTCCTTGCAACAAGAAATGTAGGCGGTAAGTATTCACATTTGCAGTTGTCTTTCATTAAAAAACAAGAAATAACATGAGTAAAATTCAAAAGCTAAGCTACCTGTGATTGTAAGGTGCTGGAGCTTCTTGTGACAGAGAAAGTAGACTTTAAAAATACTATATGACCTAGAGCAGATAAAGCAACAGAAAAATCACCAAATATTGTATGATTTAAAGCAGTTAAGGCAACAGAAGGACATCGCAAAACAGTTAATGCCAAAGAATCAATATTTTACCTTACACAGGGCAGCAGATGCTCAGAAGCATGAGGGGGAAAAAAGGTTTCAAAATGGCTACAGCTGTTGTGAGGCACCTATGAAGACTAGGAAGAGGAAGTGAGGTGAGGGGGAGGGGTAATGGCTACTACTGGGCTGGGTTAGCACCCTGGTCAAGATGAAGTCAGAGAAACAATCAGAAAAAGATAGTGAAAAACTAGCTTGAAAGACAAGGATATAAAGTTTCTAAAGGTATAGTCACCAGAAATAAATAAAAAAGAAATAAATTATGAACAGAAGTATGCTTACAAAAAGACACTGGCCTCAAGCTACATAAGTAGATTTACTTGAAGCAAACCCAGTGCTGTATGGCTAAAATAAGCCACAATAGAGAGGGGCTTTGGAGGGGGGGGGGAGAAGTCTTACTAGCAACTAAAAGCAGGGCAAAAAAATAAAATAAACATTAATATGTAAGAGTCTGAAGACAGTAAACTAAGGCAGGTGCACTAACAAAGGCAGTTATGAGTGAGGCTAGAAATGAATCCAGGGAAGGGTAAAGTACAGAACAGGAGAATATACACAGAAACAGTATGAGGATAGTGGGTAACCAAAGAGAAAGGATAGGAACTGCTGATGTCTGCTTTTCGTGGCGGCTAGCAAAAAAAACTGTAAATTCCTGTTGTGCTTATAAATTCTAGCATTAATTAAAAAATTAGCTTATCATGTTGTAGTTATTCACTGGGACACATACTTCAGTGGTATTATTTTAAGCTTAAAATGGTGGCTTCCAGACTGATGGTTAGAGTTGCAGGGTATCTGTTAAGGTCCTCAAACCTGTGCTGCCTGTACTGTGGCCAGGAGAAAACAGCAGGGAAAAATCCACTAGGGCTATAAAACAGAGGAGGGGGATTAGTTATGAGCAAGTAATTCAGGAAAAGAGTGAGAGACAAAAATATCATGAGTAGAGAGAAAAAAAGTAATACAAGTAGGCAGAGGCAGTATGCCAAGCATTAATTTCCATTGTATGAGTGTCTTACACACATAGCTAGCTAAGAACACACAGTGTTTACACCTATGTATAAAGTAATGCAGAACAACAGTAGTTAACAACTGCACAGTGTAGACATGCACAAGGCAATAATTCACAAAGTAGGAAAACAGAAATGCAGGATACTGAGGACAAGAACAATTGGTACACTTTCAAGCAATAGGTCTTCCTTTTACTTTAGTACTACACCAAGAAATTGCAGTGAAAATACTACAGATACATCAAAATGTGAAGTTAAGGTGCTGGTGCTCCTTGCAACAAGAAATTTAGGTGGTAAATATTCACATTTACAGTTGTCTTTCATTAAAAAACAAGAAATGAGATGAGTAAAATTCAAAAGCTAAGCTACCTGTGATCGTAAGGTGCTGGAGCTCCTTGCGATAGGGAAAGTAGACTTTATATATTCACAAAACTAGAGTCGCAAGAAAAAGTACACCAGCGACTGCATATGCAAGCAATATTAATCTCAATATAACCCCAAAATACTATATGACCTAAAGCAGATAAAGCAACAGAATAATCACAAATATTGTATGATTTAAAGCAGTTAAGGCGACATAATTACATTGCAAAACAATTAATGCCAAAGAATGAACATTTTACCTTACACAGAGCAGCACATGCTGGTCCTCAAACCTGTGTTGCCTGTACTGTGGCCAGAAGAAAACTGCAGGGAAAAATCCACTAGGGCTATAAAAATAGAGAGGAGGGGATTAGTTATGAGTAAGTAATTTAGGAAAAGAGCGAGAGACAAAAATACCATGGGTAGAGAGAAAATAGTAATACAGGAAGGCAGAGGCAGTATACCAAGCATAAATTTCCATTGTATGAGTGTCTTACACACATAGCTAGCAAAGAACACAACAGTGTTTACACCTATGTATAAAGTAATGCAGAACAACAGTAGTTAACAAATGCACAGTGTAGACATACACAAGGCAATAATTCACAAAGCAATAAAACAGAACTGCAGGATACTGAGGACAAGAACAATTGGCACACTTTCAGGCAAATAAGTCTTCCTTTTACTATAGTACTACACCAAGAAATTGCAGTGGAAATACTACAGATACATCTAAATGTGAAGTTAAGGTGCTGGTGCTCCTTGCAACAAGAAATTTAGGCGATAAATATTCACATTTACAGTTGTCTTTCATTAAAAAACAAGAAATAAGATGAGCACAATTCAAAAGCTAAGCTACCTGTGATCATAAGGTGCTGAAGCTCCTTGCAACAGGGAAAGTAGACTTTAAATATTCACAAAACTAGAGTTGCGAGAAAAAGTACACCAGCAACTGCATATGCAAGCAATATTCATCTCAATATAATCACAAAATACTATATGACCTAAAGCAGATAAAGCAACAGAATAATCACCAAATATTGTATGATTTAAAGCAGATAAGGCAACAGAAGGACATCGCAAAACAGTTAATGCCAAAGAATCAATATTTTACCTTACACAGAGCAGCAAATGTTCAGCAGCATGAGGGGAAAAGAAGGTTTCAAAATGGCTCCAGCTGTTGTGAGGCACCTATGAAGACTAGGAAGAGGAAGTGAGGTGAGGTGGAGGGGTAATGACTAATACTGGCCTGGGTTAGCACCCTGGTCTAGATGAAATTAAAAAAACAACCAGAAAAAGATAGTGAAAAACTACCTTGAAAGACAAGAATATAAAGTTTCTAAAGGTATAGTCACCAGAAATAAATAAAAAAGAAATAAAATATGAGCAGAAGTATGCTTACAAAAGGACACTGGCCTCAAGCTACACAAGTAGATTTACCTGAAGCAAACCCAGTGCTGTATGGATAAATAAGCTGCAATAGAGAGGGGATTTGGAGGAGGAAAGGTCTTACTAGCAGCTAAAAGCAGGGCAAAAAAAATTAAAAAAAATTAATATGTAAGAGTCTGAAGACAGTAAAATAGGGCAGGTGCACTAACAAAAGCAGTTATGAGTGAGGCTAGAAATGAATTCAGTGAAGGGTAAAGTACAGAACAGGAGAATATGCACGGAAACAGTATGAGGATAGTAGGTAACCAAAGAGAAAGGATAGGAGCTGCTGGTGTCTGCTTTTCGTGGTGACTAGCAAAAAAAAAAAAAACACTGTAAATTCCTGTTGTGCTTATAAATTCTAGCATTAATTAAAAGATTAGCTTATCATGTAGTAGTTATTCACTGGGACACATACTTCAATGGTATTTTAAGCTTAAAATGGTGGCTTCCGGACCGATGGTTAGAGTTGCAGGGTATCTGTTAAGGTCCACAAACCTGTGTTGCCTGTACTGTGGCCAGGAGAAAACGGCAGTAAAAAATCCACTAGGGTTCAGTGGTATTATTTTAAGCTTAAAATGGTGGCTTCCAGACCGATGGTTAGAGTTGCAGGGTATCTGTTAAGGTCCTCAAACCTGTGTTGCCTGTACTGTGGCCAGGAAAAAACCACAGGGAAAAATCCACTAGGGTTATCAAAACAGAGAGGAGGGGGATTATTTATGAGCAAGTAATTCAGGAAAAGAGCGAGAGACAAAAATACCATGGGTAGAGAGAAAAAAGTAATACAGGTAAACAGGGGCAGTATACCAATAATTAATTTCCATTGTATGAGTGTCTTACACACATAGCTAGCTAAGAACACAGCAGTGTTTACACCTATGCATAAAGTAATGCAGAGCAACAGTAGTTAACAACTGCATAGTGTAGACATACACAAAGCAATAATTCACAAAGCAGGAAAACAGAAATGCAGGATACTGAGGAGAAGAACAATTGGTACACTTTCAGGCAATAGGTCTTCTTTTACTTTAGTACTACACCAAGACATTGCAGTGAAAATACTACAGATACATCTAACTGTGAAGTTAAGGTGCTGGTGCTCCTTGCAACAAGAAATTTAGGTGGTAAATATTCACATGTATTGTTGTCTTTCATTAAGAAACAAGAAATAAGATGAGTACAATTCAAAAGCTAAGCTAACTGTGATTGTAAGATGCTGGAGCTCCTTGCAACAGGGAAAGTAGACTTTAAATATTCACAAAACTAGAGCCACGAGAAAAAGTACACCAGCGACTGCATATGCGAGCAATATTCATCTCAATATAATCACAAAATACTATATGACCTAAAGCAGATAAAGCAACAGAATAATCACCAAATATTGTATGATTTAAAGCAGTTAAGGTGACAGAAGGACATCGCAAAACAGTTAATGCTAAAGAATCAATATTTTACCTTACACAGAGCTGCAGATGCTTAGCAGCATGAGTGGGAAAGAAGGTTTCAAAATGGCTCCAGCTGTTGTGAGGCACCTATGAAGACTAGGAAGAGAAAGTGAGGTGAAGTGGAGGGGTAATGGCTAATACTGGCCTGGGTTAGCACCCTGGTCTAGATGAAGTTAGAAAAACAATCAGAAAAAGATAGTGAAAAACTACCTTGAAAGACAAGAATATAAAGTTTCTAAAGATATAGTCACCAGAAATAAATAAAAAAGAAATAAAATATGAGCAGAAGTATGCTTACAAAAGGACACTGGCCTCAAGCTACACAAGTAGATTTACCTGAAGCAAACCCAGTGCTGTATGGATAAATAAGCTGCAATAGAGAGGGGCTTTGGAGTGGGAAAGGTCTTACTAGCAGCTAAAAGTAGGGCAAAAAAATAAAAAAAAAATAATATGTAAGAGTCTGAAGACAGTAAAATAGGGCAGGTGCACTAACAAAAGCAGTTATGAGTAAGGCTAGAAATGAATTCAGGGAAGGGTAAAGTACAGAACAGGAGAATATGCACGGAAACAGTATGAGGATAGTAGGTAACCAAAGAGAAAGGATAGGAGCTGCTGGCGTCTGCTTTTCGTGGTGACTAGCAAAAAAAAACACTGTAAATTCCTGTTGTGCTTATAAATTCTAGCATTAATTAAAAGATTAGCTTATCATGTAATAGTTATTCACTGGGACATATACTTCAATGGTATTATTTTAAGCTTAAAATGGTGGCTTCTGGACCGATGGTTAGAGTTGCAGGGTATCGGTTAAGGTCCTCAAACCTGTGATGCCTGTACTGTGGCCAGGAGAAAACCACAGTGAAAAATCCACTAGGGTTCAATGGTATTATTTTAAGCTTAAAATTGTGGCTTCTGGACTGATGGTTAGAGTTGCAGGGTATCTGTTAAGGTCCTCAAACCTGTGTTGCCTGTACTGTGGCCAGGAAAAAAACCACAGGGAAAAATCCACTAGGGAAATAAAAAATAGATATCATTGCAAATAGCAATAAAAATCTGTATTATTATTCCAAGTAAATTTTCTTAAAAACTACAGTCTATGCAGATGTACCAGTATATTAAATATCCTACAACAAATTAATTATTTTAAAGTTGTAAAAAATTATTACAGTTTGGCAGCACGTAATTTTAAAACACTAGAGCTGGAAACATGATTGTTCAATTCCAGTGAAACAGTAGCAATCAGCCTTAACTACCATAACATTTCCCTGTATTCAGTCTGATTTAACGATACTCCACCTCTAAGATCCTTTGTCACTTTGTGTAATGCCCCAAACCTATACTTTATTTTAGTTTCACCAGTGCATTTCTGTGTGTGTCTATATTGGGCATTATTTACATTAGCCTTATCATATAGATGTTCATATATTTTTTTCCTTAAATGTCTTTCAGTTTTTCCTATATAATAACTACTGCAATCTGGCCATATATTTGTATATGCTATATATCCTATGTGTGTGTGTGTGTGTGTGTGTGTGTGTGTGTGTGTGTGTGTGTGTGTGTGTGTGTGTGTGTGTGTGTGTGTGTGTGTGTGTATGTCATGCATATGCATGAGTGTTGCAAATAAAATTTATTATGATCTGTTACAACTGGGTATGCCAAATTCCATTGCTGTTCCTCCTGTTTTGGCTGCTTTAGAGAATGTTTCTCTTTCCACTTCTAACTTACCTGACAGTCAAGCTGTTACACTCAGGAAATCTTGCAAGTTATACATGGGTACCTCAGACTCATAAGTATTTGTTTTCTGTCCCTAAAGCAGATACAGCAGTGATTGCCCTGTCTAAAAACTGCTTCTGCTAAACAGATTGCTGCTGCGAATCCCATTCTTACTGACAAGGATAGGAATGCTTTGAACAAGTAGGGAAAGAAAGTGTGTTTTCTGTATTTTAACTTTCAGAATTTTAAACTGTCAGTCTCATAGGTTCATAGGTTGGTACTAGGCTATTGGCCCTAGGGCCTATACAAGCCTAGCCAAAAAAGGTACCCTGGCTTTCGCCACCCAAGAAAATTATTTTCCTATGCCCCTGTCAAGCAGAACCACAGAAGTGATCCCCAGGGTGAATTTCCTATTACCCATCCAATCATCAAGATTTTTCTTGAAGAGTGCTAATGAGGAGCTCTGTTTGACATAGATAGGTAGTCTATTCCAGAGTATGGGAAGTCTCTGTGACAGAAATCTATCCCTCCAGCATGTTCTGTTTATTGTGGTGACAAGGTTTAGGTCCCTAGAGCATGTAGCACAGAGGGATTGGGATTTCTTTAGGTGAAGCGTGTCCAACAGCTTTTGGTTTGACATAGCTTTGTATATTAGGCAGATATCGCCTCTGAGTAGGCGATATGCGATGGAGTAAAGCTGGAGTTTTTTGAGATGGTCTGCATAAGGCATCTGTTTGAGGCCAGTAATCCTCTTTGTGAGGTGTTTTTGCAGCCTTTCCAGTTATTGTAGATGTCTTGTGAGGTACATACCAAAAGGGGCATTGTACTCTATAATGGGTCTAATGAGTGGTGAGTAGAGGGGAACAATTACCTCTTTTTTTCTGGATGAGAAACTTTTGTGATGAGGTGTGCCACGTAGAAGGATTTCCTTACCACTGTGGCAATGTGATTATCAAAGGAGAGACTACTATCCACCTGTGTCCCAAGGTCTCTTATCACACTTTTGGTGTTAAGTAGACTACCGCCTATGTGGTAGTTCATGGGTACAGAGTATTTACTAAAGGGGATGACAATGCACTTTTTGGCATTGAGCTTGAGACCATGGCTTTGACACCAGGCATCTGTCTCAGTGAGGCCCTTTTGTAGGATGTCCACATCGTTAGGAGTTTCGACTATTGCTCCTAGTTTGCAGTCATCTGTGAATTTAGTTAGCCAAAGACCTTCTGTGTTAGCCTTTACTTCAGAGAAGTAGATACCAAACAGGAGAGGACCCAGGACGGAAACCTGTGGTACTCCACTTGTCACTGGTCTGAAGTCTGATTTGGAGTCTGCCACTTTCACAGTGTGGGTTCTGTCAGTAAGCCAGTTGGCAACCCATCTTGTGACATAGAGGTTTATACCAAGCTTAGTGAGTTTATCTATAATTCCAGAGTGGGGGATGGTGTCGAATGCCTTGGTGAGATCTAGATAGGCTGTGTGAACTACCTTACCCTCATCTATGGCTTTGGTGACTACTTCAAAGAAGTCTATCAGGTTTAGGAGACATGATCTGCCTTTTACAAACCCGAACTGTGTGGGATCCAGAGTTTGGAGATCTCCAATGCCTTTGTTTATGAGTTCCATGATGATACGTTCCGTGGCCTTGCAGACCAGACTCATCAGGCTAATGGGACGGTAGTTCCCGGGGTCTGTTGTGACCCCCCCCCCTTTGTGGAGTGGGATAACCGTCGCAGTGTGCCATTCAGTGGGCACAAAGCCTGAGGTGAGGCTATGATTGAACATGGTACTTAGGTGGGGTTCCAGTTCATTCTGTAGTTCATGTAGAAGGCAGCCTGGGATGTTGTCAGGTCCCATGGATGCTGTGTTCCTGGCTTTGGAGAGTGAGGTTTTTACCTGTGCAGCCATGATTACAGGAACTTTGCATTCTTCCCGTATAAAGATGGGCCCTTTAGGGGGTGAGAGGGGGGTAAAGTTAGCACTGAACCTATCTGCCAGGATGCTGGCAATATCAGTTGGTTCTGTATATTTAGTGTCATTGTGCTGTAACGCAGAGCAGATCTGAGTGTTGCCATTGAGATTCTTGACATAGGTATAGAATACTTTGTGGTTGTCTTTAGAATCAGTGGTGATTTTGTTTTCATAACTAGCTTTGGAGGATTTTATGAGGGATCTCAGCTTCTTACTGAGGCTGACCAGGGAGTTCCTCTAATCATGGGATTTTACTCTTTGTTGCAACAGTTTCTTTCTTCTGTTGTAGAGTTTGTTTATGGCAGAAGACCACCAGATCAGCTTCCTTTTTTTGGAGGATAGCATCTTGGTTCTGTTAGGGATAGCACGATCCATGCACTCGTGTAAGTGCTTATAAAGTGCATTTGTGTAGGATTCAGCAGTCGTACCTCTATTGTCCATCTGCATGGGTGTCGTGAAGCTTGCCACTTCTGTCTTAAGTAGCATGAAGTTGGCTTTGGAGAAATTTTTTATGGTTGTTTTCCTAATGGGGGGTGGGAGCAAGATGCGGATGTCTAGGGTGTTTAACTTGTGTTCAGATCTGACCAACGAGGAGATGACCTCTGGTGTGCAACACCGGTCATCCATGTTGGTGATGACCAGGTCTAGGATATTGCTGCCCCTGGTGGGGGGTGTGGATAAGTTGATCCAAGGTGTTGGAATTGACGATTGCCAAAAAATGTGAGTAGTTTTCCCAGTTAATGGTAGGGTAGTTGAAATCACCCATTATTAGAGTGTTGGGTTGTACGTTAATATTTTCCAGTGTATCAAGAAAAGAGGAGTGGGAATCCTGGGGCATGGTGGGAGATCTGTAGCAAGGTACAATCTGGATTGCGGTTTTGCCCAGAGTTAGTTGAACTTGGATAATCTCGGATGCATTATGCTGAGCAACTAGCTTGGAGGTGTGGATATCCGTAATGAATATGGACACACCTCCACCTTTAGTGTTTCAGTCCAGGTTTAGTGGCCGAATGGTGTGGTATGAATTATAGCCTGGTAATGCAGGGGTGCTCTCTGGAGCTTTGAATCAGGTCTCTGTCACTGCACAGATCAGTGTTCTCCATTTTAAGGAGTGCCTCGAGTGAGTGCATTTTGAGGTTTAGACTTCTAGCATTGAGTAGCATTACCCTCAGATTTTGCTTGCTTGCACCTGTTATGGTGGTGAATTTGTCATTTGAACCTTTCCTAAAAAAGGCACTATAGGGGTGGCAAGAGCCTTTGCCAGTATCTGGAATCCCAAGGACAACAGGTGCAGGCCATCTCTGGCAAAGCAGCATGGTCTGTTGATCATGTCATCCCAGGCAGACAGATACCGAATTCCCTTAGAATGACACCAGAAGCTTAGCCAATTGTTAAAGTCAATCATTTTGTCCTTGTACTGTGGTATCATTCTGGGTGATGGCAGGATGCTACTCAGGGCTAGGGTCATACCTGCCTGGGCTACAAGATCAGAGAACTCCTCCATGTCTCTTTTCATGTAGTCCAGGGAGGTACGTCTCAGGTCATTCACACCAACATGGACAATGACAGAGTCATATTTGTACTTGCTGTGGAGTGACCGGAGTGCGTGCATTATGTGGTGGATCCTGGCACCTGACAGGCAGCTGACAGTAACTTTTTCCTTGTTTAGCCTGGTGAGTGGAATATCAGTGTGCCTGACTATAGAGTCACCTATGACTAGAGTGTTGGGTACGTTATGCCTTATGGGCTGTAGTTGAGGGGCACGCTGAGTATGTGGGCTATGTGTCATTTGGGTTGTGTTGGGGGGGGTGGAGGTTTCTTGCATTTCTGCTTTGGAGGTCTCTGTTGTTTGGACAGGTTATTACTGAGAGCCTCCATGAATGTAGGTGTGTGTTTTGTGCTTCTGTGTGTGTGTTTAGGTGGTGTAGGTTTTGAGGGACTATGTGATGAGTGTGGTGCTGTGCAAGTGTTTACCTTCTCCTCTTGACTGTCAAGTCCAGTCTACGGTAAAGAGAGCTTTGCTTCCAGTTTGGCTATATAAGTGCATCTCTCACAGGTCATAGTGTTGGGTGGTAGGAGGAGAGGGTTGTGTACATGAAGTAATTGCTGCATTGTCCCAAGATGCCCAGATTCATCAGGTAGTCAGGAGAAAACACTGGGAGCTGACCTTTAGACATGCCTGAATAGGTGCTTATTTATTAAGTACTAAAAACTGTTTTCCTCTAGACAAGAGAAGAAAGTTGAGTGCTTTAGTAATTTGTAACTTATTTAGTGCTTACAATGAGTTCTGAACAAGTGCTGAGCTCAAATAAACATATTTGAGTGCTAAAACTTAAAAGCTGGCTAGTTGCAAGGGAAAATTTGAAGAACAGACTTTATGGCACCAGGAATAGTTTAACCCTAGTTAAGTGGGAGAGGGGACTCAGGAGCTCACAAACAGTCCTGGACACAGCAAATCCATATCTGGACAAGACCTGCCACAGGATATATACATAAGTATTTGTTTTCTGTCCCTATATGTTAAAGATTTTGCTTTGATCTTTTTAGAACATGCAAAAGATAATGGTAAACATTCTGTCATCTGAGGTAAACAATTCTTTGAATACCTCTTAAATATCTGTTTCTCATATTAATAAGCATGTTGTAAAACATGCTTATGATGCTGATTATATTACTTCCAGAGCTGCTGCTTTTAGGTCAGTCATGAGAATATTTACCCTTAGACAAGGAACTTATGTTTGGCTCTTCTGCAGCTGTGGTGCTCAAATGTGATGGAAGGGGCAAGTTGATTCAGTCCCCCTTTTTCAAAGAAAATCCAAATTTCCCTTTTTCCTCAACTCTTTTTTTTTTCAATAAACAATTCATGCAACAAGGTGCCATTAAAAAAAAAAGATTTTAATAAGCAATGACAAGGATGTTCAAAAACGAAAAGGAATGTTTAAAATAAACAAGTGCAGTTCTCCCAATCCACATGACAATTTACTTGTTCAGGCTTACCTCCCTTCCAATATGGGCATTCTCTCTCTTTCTCTTTGTCTTCATCTTTCCTTATTGCATCAGATTGTTCCAGATAAATGGGTTCTAAAGGTAATTCCGGAGATACACTTGGCAGTCGGAATCTTCCTTGCCCAGTAAAGCAAGTCATCCATTTCCTGCAATTCTGAATCAAAAGCTTTTTTCTGAGATTAATAAAACCATTGCCTGCCTGGATTTTTCTGATACCAACAAGGGAAGGAAATTGGAGGCCCATGTTAGATCTTTCTTTTCTATATCTTTCTGTCAAGATTCCAAAGTTCAGAATGTTACCCCTAGTCACTTTTGCCTCTACTCCTTTGCCAGATTTCATGGTAGAGTTATACCTGAAGGATGCCTACCATCACATACCCTTGGCAAGCAATTCAGCTATTTCTTAAGACTTCCTGTATATGGACTTCCAAAATGGCTGCACATCGAGTCTGAAAACAGAAACTTAGAACAGAGAGCCAGTAAACTTGTATTTTTGGGTAAATTTCAGTAACTGATTAGTAAGTGCACTGCCTGGATGCCAGCAAAAAAGAAATTCAGAAAACCTAAAAGAAAGTCAACCACAAAAGGTGAGAAAAAAACAATGACTGTGAAGAATTCTGCAGCTATTCAGCAAAAAGCAGTGCAAGCTCCAACTTTGGTGGAAGACATGACTTCTAGTAACCTACAGGAAAAGTAAGTCAAATGTACTCAGAGCTGATTAAAATAAATGAAACACTGATGGAGTATATCAGTTCAAATAACAAAAGGCTGAGAAATGGAAGAAGCTTTAAATAGATATTCAGATGAGGTGATACAACTGCAAAAATCAGAGGTGAAAATAAAGAAAAGACTGGCTGAATATGAGACTGCTCAAAAAGAGATGTTTAAAAAAATAACAGAATTAAAGGACAGTGCACGTAAGGAAAACCTGAGATTTTCTGCTGTACCAGAGAAGCTAGAAGGAACAGACTGTATTAATTTTATGAAAGCACAAATAAGCAACTGGACTGGTATTCCACAGCAGGAGTTGTTAAATGGAAGAGCATGCCATGTGTATGCTCCAAACTTGTCCATGAGAAAGCAACCTAAACCTTTAATAGTAAAGATGCAATCCTACCAACAGAAGGAGTTGATTCTGACAAAACTGTGACAGAAGGATAAAGTAGTAAAAGTGGAAGAAGGTAAAGTGCATGTGGAAAAATGATTACTCACTGTGCACCAGCCAGAAGAGGAGCAAATGTACTCGACTAATCAGTTAATGTTGAGAAGCAAGCATGAGATTCAAACTGTTGTACCTAGCTATATTCAGAATATTATTTCCTGGAGGGGCAAAATTATTTTTGATTTTGAATGTGCTAAGGAGGAAATACAAAAGTTTGTCCAACAAAAAGTGAGCTGTGAAACAGAAGGAAGTTCGGCTTCTTGTTCTTATGGTAATAAAGACAACAGAGAGACTGTGCCAATGAAACCTTTTCCAATGTTTCAATGGAAAATTCTTGAACGACAGAAAAAATTACAAGGGTTGACTAGAAGAACTGAGAGTATATTGGAAATGAAGCAGAGACTGGATTTAGGATGGAGATAAACAGGAATAAAACCACCAAATTGGAAATTGACAAATAAATGTGAGATTACAAAGCATTAATTATTTTTGTGAAACATGACAGAATGAAAATAATTGGAAATATTGGACTTTTCTGACTTTGTTAAACTTGTAGGGGACTCTAAAGTACATGCCCTACTTCGTGTCATTAATGTTTGGAAGAACACATAGGAGAGAGGAAGAGGAGTGAGAGAGTTAAATGTAAGTAAAACAAAATTGTGTTCTTAATAGTAGTATTTTATAATGCATGATATAATCTGCATATTATAAAGTAAAGCTTTCTCGGTTATTTTCAAGTGTAAGGGATACTAAAGTAAAAAGGGTGCACCTCTTCTTCTCTCTTCCTGTTCAGTTTTGAGAAATGTAGGCACTGCAATGTAAACTAAAAAGAAGAAAAATCTGGTCAAAAAAGCATGATATAAGAATAATTGATGTGCTTTCCCATTCTTGCATAGAGGAATGGCTGAATTAAGACCCTTGGTTTGATCTAGTAACACATTTTAAGAGAAAGCAAATACATAAAAAAGAACATTGAATATAAACTTTCCTAAATAAATACTTGTAGAAGTAATTTTCTATCTGGTTCTCATGTCTCAATGGAGACAATGTGATAAAGAGCAATAAAAATAGAATACTTATTTCTTTCAATGGCTAGGAGACATTAAAGTGTTTTCCCAATCTGGGAGAGCAATAAAGATAAGACAAAACCAGACATCACTTAGTAGAAGCACAGGCTGTGCCATGAATCTTAGCATGGATAACCTTCCTTTTAGGTTAACCCAAGTTGGTGTGTGTGTGTGTGTGTGTGTGTGTGTGTGTGTGTGTGTGTGTGTGTGTGTGTGTGTGTGTGTGTGTGTGTGTGTGTGTGTGTGTGTGTGTGGCTGTCAGTTTGGGACAATTGTTCCTGTTAGTAGGTTAAAACTTCAATATCTGAAGATGTACAAAGTTTGTGTGTTAATATTAAGTTAATAGGTTTTAGGGGGTATTGGGGGTGTTATTTGAGGGCTTTCAATAAAACAAAAAGTTTTGTAAGATGTGACATAGGCTGAAATGGATATGACAAGAAACAACTATATAAAAGATCAACCTGCCAAACATTAGTTTATTCAGAGAACACAAAAGCTGGAACTAGATACTTAACAAAAAAGCTGTTACACATAAAAGGTGGGAATAACTTTTTAACATAATGACACATTCTATATTATCTTTAAATGTAACTAGTCTCACAGATATATGCAAAAAAGAAAGAGTAGTGAACTATATTAAAAATGTAGAGTGCAAATTGTTATACTACAGGAGACACATTTGGAAAGAACTGAATACATGAATTTGATAAAGAACAGTTTCAGGATGGTTATTCAATGGAATACATGGGACAAAGGAAAAGAAAAATACTTATATTAATACCAAGAGGAGCTTCAATAGTGATAGAAGAGGATAAAAAAGATAATAATGGCAGATTTGTAGTACTAAGGGGCTACTGGCAAGAGATGAGGATTAAACTGGCATGCATTTATATTCCACCTAAAACTGCTGTAATGGAGTTTAAGAAAATTCTGGAAGAAATAATCAGCTTTCAGCAGGGAATATTACTTATAGGTAGGGACTGGAATTTGATTTGTAGCAGTGAAGATGTGTCTGGGGGGGGCAGAAGGAAAATATAACAAAGGAGGGTAGATTTTTGGAGAAATTTTTGAAAATATTTGACAAGAGGATATGAATTCAAGAGTAGGAGTTTGGAGTAAATTTACATATTGCCCCAAGATACAAAAATTGGGCCACACTAGACAGAACTTACATTTCACAAGAGCATATGCATTTAATTGAAAGTGTTGATATGCATGCAATAACTATTTCTGACCACACACCAATAATAACTAAAATAAAAACACGGGGTAATGAAATAAAAATGAGACACAGGCACTTTCTCACCTATCTGTTGAAAAGAAAAGAATTTAAGGAATGGGTAGTGGAAATTATTCAGGAGTTATTAGAGAAGATAGAAATTTCTTCTGAAAATATAACTAGGGAGTGGGATAAAATTAAAGTGGCATTTAAATATAGGGGAAATAAAAGAAAGAGAGATATGGTTAAAAAGTAAGAACAATTATTTAGAGGGACTAACAAATGTTAAAGTATTGCATAATAGGGAGAATTTCATAGAACAAGAACAGGAGCAACTGCAGAATGCTAAACAGAAAATTAGGGATTACCTCAATAATATGCATAGCTTTAGAAATATTACTGCTAATCAACTGTTTTTTGATAATAACTCTAGAGCACAAAAACTTTTAGCACAATGACTCAGGCAGCAGAAAGTAGAAAGGGTTATTGCCAAGCTTAGGGAGCCTATAAAAAGGAAGATAACAAGAGATCCTGTAGCAGTACTATAAATATTTCAGAAATTTTATGAAAGTCTGTATAAAGTAGACCGATACTGAAATCAAGGAAAAGTAGTTTGAGGAGACTAACCAGGTCTGAATAAGATACTGTGAGGGTAGACAAAACTTTGGCCAATGTACAAAAAACATGAGAGTAAAGGGGCAGGCCATCCCTAACAAAGGTGGTAGAGCTGTCAATCACTTCATCCCAGACTGATGTATACTGGATCCCCTAAAAATGATAGCAATAACTAAGTCAATATTAGATTATCTTTTGTCTATACTGTTGCATTATTCTTGGTGATAGTAGAATACTGCTCTGGACTTGTTTCATACTGATCTCAAACTCATGTTCTGAAAGTACTATCATGTCTATTTTCACATAATCCCATGAGATGTCTGAAGTCTTTAACCCTACATGAACACTGGCCAAGTCAGATGTGTACCTTGGGTGAAAGGCTTTTTGGCTGTAAGAAAATACTTGTTGAACTGTGACAGTCATTTCTGTAAATACTGATTGAAAACATTATACCAAAACACATTTCAGCAAATCATAAAAACATTTTTTGTAGGGGAGCAAGCTCCTCTGCACCCCAATGTGGGGGACAAGTCCCACCCTTCCATAAAAAATATACATATCTATTCTGAGGTCTCACAGCAGTGGAGAAAAGGGAAAACTCCATTGTCACCAAAAGATGTTTCTGCATAATTTCTTCAATCATTTAGTAGTCGAAGAAACAGCTGTTGATAAATGAACTCACACCCCTCTAGAGACATGTCAGATCCTGGCACGACAGACAACTTATTGTCATCCTTTTCTTACTTATTCTGGTGAGAGGTGTGTCTGTATGTCTCACTATGGTATCACCTACAACTAGGAAATTACTAGATGTGTTGCTTTGGCCCTGCTACCTAAGGGGAGTTGACTTGCCAGCTGGGTAACCTCCTTTTTATTTAATAATGTTTGTTTTTCTATAGATGCTATTTGCTGTAAGTGTGTTCCAAAGATCTTGTTTATTGACCCTACATTTTGGAGGCATTTGAGATTCAGGTAGGGATTTCTTAAGTACTTCAGTGTAAGGTGGCTTATTTGTTGATTTAAGACAAAGTGGGGCAAGGCTATGTGAAGTGGGCATCAGTTCTGATAATTCAGTTGGTACTGCCAATATGTTTAGATAAGAAGCTGGCCTCTGACATTAGTAAATGCCTACACTTCTTACATATCTTCATCTAGTGAAATAAGCAAGTGGTTATCAGTAAACATGAAGCAGTTGCTACACTGCTTCAGGATGCCTAGTACTAGTAGGCTGGCTACAGATGATGAGAGAGATTGAGATCTCATAGCGTCTGGTGTCTAAACAATTCACTGATTTTTAATTACATCAGAAAACTGAAATGGATAAGTTGTTAGTGTAAAATGGTATTAATAAACTATAAATTCATAACTAATTCACAGGACATAGAGAAGGTGTTTGCTGAACAAGTATGTACAAACTTCACAATAAGGAAATACATAAGTCAGAGTGCTATACAGACAATGTAAATGTTGCCACAAGAAAAATTAAAAACTCAAGAGTTTCACCATTGTTACTGCTGCAGTAGCCTAAGGACTGTATCCTGCCAAGGATAGAACACCCAGTCAGCTTCCCAAAACTTTAACCTTCTCCCACAAAGTCACTTTGGATGCCTATAGGCTAATCGCTTTTGGAGGGAAGAATAAAAGCGACTCAGCACAACTCCTCGTGGTGTCCTGCAGAGTTCTACAAGCAGCAGAGAGAGGAAGAGTGATTTTCCATTGATTTATAAGTATTTTTTCCTGGCTTTCTATTTTCGACTGCTGTATTTTGCCTAAAAAGTGAATTTTTATTATTAAACTAGCTCTGCAAGTTGATTCACTGTATTTCTGTTTGTTTCTAAACTGTTTTGCACTTTAAAAGTTTGTTTTTTGCTTAAATTATAGGCTACACACTCAAGTGCGCTAGCCGATTCAAAGCATTTACTGTTTGTTACTGTATCTATTTTTTATCTGTTTGTGAAACAAAACAAAAAAATATATATATCCTTGTTTTCCCGCCTTTACTGAACTAGAATAGTCCAGTCTTCAGATTTTGCTGATCTCTGGGCTGTGTCATAGTTCCTGTGTTGTACATATCCTTATTTGGATAGGAGGAAGCTTCTTTGTTCACCAGTGGGAGTGGGGAGCACTGAGCAGCCTATTTGTCCCTAAAGGAGTGGTTCCAGCCCAGCAACTTGTAGTTTATTGGCCGTTTTGGGCCATTTCCTAGCTCTTTCTAACCCCCTGCTATAAATCCCGCTTTAGCGCACTTTTGCGCTTGTATATGACTCAGCGCAGATCCTCGTGGTGTCCTGCAGATTTCTACAAGCAGCAGAGAGTGGAAGAGTGACTTTCCATTGATTTATAAGTATTTTTTCTGGCTTTCTATTTTCGACTGCTGTATTTTGCCTAAAAAGCGAATTTTTATTACTAAACTAGCTCTGCAAGTTGATTCACTGTATTCTGTTTGTTTCTAAACTGTTTTGCACTTTAAACATTTGTTTTTTGCTTAAATTAACTGGTAGGCTACACACTCAAGTGCGCTAGCCGATTTAAAGCATTTACTGTTTGTTACTGTATCTATTTTTTATCTGTTTGTGAAAAAAAAAAAAACAAAAAAAATCCTTGTTTTCCCACCTTTACTGAACTAGAATAGTCCAGTCTTCAGATTCTGCTGAACTCTGGGCTGTGTCATAGTTCCTGTGTTGTACATATCCTTATTTGGATAGGAGGAAGCTTCTTTGTTCACCAGTGGGAGTGGGGAGCACTGGGCAGCTTATTTGTCCCTAAAGGAGTGGTTCCAGCCCAGCAACTTGTAGTTTATTGGCCATTTTGGGCCATTTCCTAGCTCTTTCTAACCCCCTGCTATAAAGCCCACTTTAGCGTGATTTTGCGCGCTTTCGCGCAAAGTTGCGCATAGCGCACCATCGGGCAGCGCCGGTTAATCAAGTTTAAACTATTTCTGGCTCCGCTAAGTCTGCTCTTCAGTTTTTCCCTTAGAACTGCTCTACTTTCAATCTGAACAGTCTATTCTCTATCTGAAAAGCCCAGCACTTGCTCCTAAAGCATTTTTACACAGGTAAAGCACTCTTAAACAAAAAGAAAGCACTACATCCACCTACAATCCCCTTGAGTACCCATTTCCCTATAGGTCATTTCTGACTCAGTTACACAGCAATCCCTTACACTATTCTAGCATGTCGAAGGGTCAATTACTGGCGCTCTCTCCAGTTCAGTTGGTGAATCTGGGAATCTTGAGGCAATGTTACAACTGCCTCATGTACACAGACAACCCTCTCCTCCTCCCAACAAATACAAATATATGTGAGAGATGCAACTATATAGCCAAACTGGAGGCTGAGCTCCCTCGACTCAGTACTGGCAAAACCAGTCAGGAGGAGAAGGTAACCACACACACCACAAACCCAGTCTCACATAGACCTAAGACCATCCAGGTGCAACAAACCGTAGGCAAAACTACCCTACAGTTTGTAGCATGTTACAGACCACCCTCTCAAACTCAGTAACCCCACTCAGCCTTCCTGAAGACACTGGAGAGTATGAATGTCTCTCCAAATACCATCATATTGGGAGACTTCAACTACCCAAACATAGACTGGGAGCATTACTCAAGCCCCAACACCTTAGCCCAAAGGTTCCTAGAATTCATAAACTCAAATGTGATGGAACAACTAGTCACCACTCCCACAAGAGGAGATAATATACTAGACCTGATCATCACAAACATGGGGACACAATGCTCCACACCTGAAGTATACCCCTCATTGGTGAGATCAGACCATAAATTAATCTCACTGGAAATCCACATCCCGCCCCCACCTCCAGCACAAAAGACCACAGTGAAGAATTTCTCAAAAGCTGACTTCACACTTCTTAAAACTGAAGTGGTATCCTTCAAGGCCCCTGGGCCAGTGGAAACCACAGTCCACACCACTGAATCCTTTATAAACGCTTTCTATGGACACCTTCAAGAATGCATGGATCATGCAATCCCAAATAAAACCAAGACCCATTCCCCCAAAGGCAGGCATCCTGTCTGGTGGACCCCAGCCATTAACAAGCTTTACAACAGGCGGAGGAAGCTACTGCATGACAGAGCAAAATCCCCAAAAGGGAAGGCATCTCTGATCAGTACTAGCAAAAAACTACGATCACTCATAAAATCATCCAAGGCCAACTTTGAGAGAAAAATCGCAAAAGACACTAAAGACAATCACAAGGCCTTCTTTAGTTATGTTAGAAACCTGGGTGGAAACTCCCAGATATGCTCAGAGTTAGTCCAAAATGACAAAAAATACACTGAATCCACAGACATTGCCAACATACTGGCAGACAGGTTCAGTGCAAATTTCTCCCCCCCAAAAGGAGAAATATCTATCCCAGCAGAGTGTAGCCTCCCTGACATCTCAGATGCCCAGGTGAGAGCCGCCCTCTCCAAAGCTAAAAACACAGCATCAGTGGGACCAGACGGTGTCCCGGGTTGCGTGCTACATGAACTCCAAGAGGAATTAAACCCACACATAGGGCTGCTGTTTAATCTTAGCCTTACTACAGGATACGTACCCAAAGAATGGCATACAGCAACAGTGGTCCCACTCCACAAAGGAAGTGCTTCTACAGACTCTGGAAATTACCACCCCATAAGCTTGACGAGCCTGGTCTGCAAAGCTATGGAGAGGATCATTATGGAACTCATAAACAAAGACATTGTGGACCTACAGACACTGGATCCTACCCAATTCAGCTTTCTCAAGGGCAGATCCTGCCTTTTGAGCCTGGTCGACTTTTTTGAAACAGTCACTAAGGCCATTGATGAGGGAAAACAGTTCACACAGCCTACCTTGATCTTGCAAAAGCCTTCGACACAATACCCCACTCGGGCATCATAGACAAGCTCACCAGCTTAAATGTAAACCCATATGTCATAAGATGGGTTGCAAACTGGCTCAAGGACAGAACCCACAAGGTCAGAACTGCTGGAGCCATGTCAGACTCTAAGCCAGTCACAAGTGGTGTCCCACAGGGCTTGGTCCTGGGACCCCTCTTGTTCGGCATTTATTTTTCCGAGGTGCAAGCAAACATAGGAGGATACTGGCTGACAAAGTTCGCAGATGACTGCAAACTGGGTGCCATAATTGATACTCCAGCAGACACATGCATCCTTCAGAAAGGCCTCATAGAAATGGATAACTGGTGCCAGAGCCATGGCCTTAAACTGAACGCCAAAAAATGTATAGTCATACCCTTTGGGAAAAACAAAGTACCCACAAATTACCACATCGGTGGTAATCCATTAAGTACAGAAGAAGTAATCAGGGACCTAGGGACCCAAGTTGACAGTAACCTCTCATTTGACACTCACATTGCCTAGGTGGTTAGGAAGACCTTCTATATTACCCACCTTATCATGAAAGGATTCACATCTAGATCAAGAAAGGTCATTGTGCCCCTATACTCTTCCCTTATCAGGCCCATAATTGAGTACAATGCCCCATTTGGGATGTACCTTATCCGACACCTGCAGCAGTTAGAAAGACCCCAAAAGTACCTCACCAAGAGGATCAAGGGTCTCAAACATATGTCATATGCTGCCCGGCTGAAGAAACTCCAGCTCTATTCAGTTGCATACCGCCTACTCAGAGGCGATCTATGCCTGACGTACAAGGTCATGTCCAATCCAGAATTAATGGACATGCTCTACCTCAAAAAATCCAAATCCACCAGAGCCACGAGAGCGAGAGATTTGAACCTCAACACAGAAATAAATAGGACGTACTGGAGGGACAGATTCATAACCCAAAGGCTCCCTACACTCTGGAACAGAATCCCAGTCCATGTTAGACAGAGCCCCTCACTGACTCTCTTCAAGCGAAATCTTGACAAGTGGATGGGAGATCATAGGTTTACCCTGGGGGTCATCTCTGTGTCACTACTAGACAGAGGCACAGTAAACTAACCCTAAATGGGCATAGTATTCTCAGTCCAAGGGGTGGCGAAAGCCACACACACTCTGGCTAGGCTTATAAATACCCTAGGGCAGATAGCCTAGTATGAACCTATGAACCTATGAACCAACCACAGTAACTAAAACATCTTCAGTACTTTCTTGTCATCTCATGCAGATACATCACCAAGACTTCTCCAGTGCATCAGTCAATCAAAGCTTTCTGTCAGACAGTCAAGAACCCTTTTGAGAATCCCTTCCACATATATAAATAACATTTTTAATATTTTCTCATGTTTTACTGTTTTTTGGGGTAAAATAGCAGTATGTAACTTTAAGAATATAGCCTTTTTAGGTATGTCGCTAAACATTCTTCGATTAGCATTACTATCTCTCTCTAGGGATTGCTTTCTAGGATTTGGCTGTCATTTAGTGCTCTAGGCAGTATTTAAGGTTATTTCTTGTTATTAAAGTGCTTTTGGACAATCAGAAAATATTTTTCCTAGAGGATAGCAGGATTTTATGTGAATGCTTCTACTTACACTTGGTTTGCTTAGGTTTTATGTAATTTTACAGGACAGCTAATTGGACTGGAAGGGTTGTGTGTTTATGCTTACCAGTGGCAACTTACCTTCCAACTGACTCATTCAGGGATATGTTACTGGCAAACAAGCTTCTTCCCTGGCTATTGCATAGATACTTACCCCGGTCCTGCTGGCCCTTGTCCTAATGTACCTAAAAAGAACAAAAAAAACAATAGAAACATGAGTCCGTGCCTCCTGTGTTGGCTATTACTATGCCTCAGGAAATTATGAGTGACTCTCCAGTGGCAACTGCTGGTTCCTCAGGCCACTTACTTATGTACTTGAATCCGTCTGGTATAGCCTTGTCGACCACTACAGACTGAGGGTCAGACATGTCCTCTACAGCTGTTTCAATGGTTCAGACATTTCCTCTGCAGCTGTTCCATTACCAGTGGTTCAGACATTTCAAATGCAGCTGTTCCATTACCCTACTTGGGCAGGAAAAAATATCCAATCTGAGCTTGGGAAATACTTTGAGATCTTTTTGAGGTGCCAGGGGAAACAGACCTTTGTTTGGGATGATATACTGTTCCCTAATCATTTACCCCTAAAGGATGTACCTAGAAAAAAGAAACATAGCATTAATCATACTGAAAATAAAGAAATGGTTCCTTTCTGTAAAAATGATATTATTACCCTAGCCATGAGTTCATTACAGTCAGTCAACTCTCCGTGATCCTCTTTCAAAGGAAAAGGATGAGTATTCTAATGAATTTGATGTTGACAGAGACAGACCTATCTCATCCCAGCATTCTATAACTCTTCCCTGGCCCTTGTCCTAATGTATTCCATGCTGGTCAAACAGTATGATGCACTGGAGACACTCCAGGTGCAGTTAACCATTGACAAGACCCCTACTCAAATCATAGCTGGCTACCAGCCCCCAAATCTGACTCAAGATCCCCAATCTGCCTATTTGGACCTGTTCGAATCTATCAGGATTTAACCTTTTACCCTGATCCTGGGTAACTTTAACTTCCCAAACATAGACTGGAAGAACTACTCATGCCAGAACACAAATGCCCAGAGATTCCTTGAGTTTGTCAATGCGAATGCCTTGGAACAGCTAGTCGATACCCCCACAAGGGGTGATAATATCTTGGACTTAGTATTAACCAGCATGAGTAACCAATGCAGCATCCCTATAGTATCATCCTTCCTGGTAAGATCCGACCACAAAGCAGTCACTTTCAAAGTCACCATCTCCCCCAACCCCCCTCTAGCTAGGATCAGACATAGAAACTTCTCCAAAGCTGATTACAGCTCCTGAGGGATGGTATAAACAGCTTCACACACCCCTTCCCCTCTGTAGGAACTGCCACCAATATCCAAAACTACACGAAAGCACTATGCAAGCATTTATATAGATGCATGGAATTAGGAATACCCAACATGACTAAATCATCCTCTGCAAGGAAGAGTAAACCTGTCTGGTGGACATTTTAATAAATAAACTCTATAACAAAAGGAAAAAATTGCTGTCCAAGACCAAGAAGGAGCAGGTGCCCAACTAGAAGCTATGTTTCCTTAGCCTGAACCAGCAAATAAGAGCACTAGTGAAATCCTCCAAAGCAAACTTTGAGTTCAAATTGGCCAAATCAGCTAGAGACAATCAAAAGGCCTTCTTCACATGTGTCCACAACCTCAAAGGAAGCACCCAAATCTGTTCAGAACTGGTGGTCAAGGACACCACTTATGCAAATGCTGTAGATATAGCAAACTTGCTGGCTGACAGATACAGTGAAAACTTTACCCACCCCCCCCCCCATCAGTAAATCAGGAAATCCCCAGTACCTGCCGCCTTCCCCTTATATCTTGGGAACAGGTCATCACTGCTCTCTCTCAAAGGAAAAAGATACAGCCTCCATGGGACCTGATAACATACCAGGCTGCATCCTATGTGAACCCAGGCAGGTTTTTTGAACGTTGGCTCTCCACCAACCTCCCTCAAGAAACATTAGTTAACACTAAAATACCTCCCCCTTAATGAAGCAGTAGAATACTTCAGTTCCACATTCTTATCTATCCTGGACCACCATGCCCCAAGTCGTACCATCAGAACCAAAGCTAAAGCAGCACCCTGGCTGACCAACAATACTATGCAAAAAATCATTCTCTGAAACAAATCCTGGGCTAAATGGCGTACCACTAAGAATCTAACTGACCGCCAAAACTTCAGAGAGCTTAGAAACAGTACAAAAAAAGCCATCCTGACAGACAAAAAGAACTATTACCTTCAATTACAACAAACCTCCAAAAAGGAACCTAAAAAATTCTGGGCCAGTATTAATAATCTTCTATCCCCAGGCCATTCTATTACACCTAACCCTCAAGACTCTAACCCAGAGAATCCCACACAAATAGCTAATGACTTTAATTCTTTCTTCACAAATACTATCCAAACTCTTGCTAGTCACCTATCTCCCAACACCTCTAAGCTACTCTTACCTACTTCAAATCCACCTCCCTCCCTTCACTTACAACCAGTTTCTACTTCCTTTATCTCATCACCGCTCCAAAAACTAAAACCTACCACCCCCTCCGCAGACAAACTTCCTGCAGAATTCCTGCAAATAGGAGCTAAAGCCATTGCCTATCCCATTTCTATTCTGATAAATAGATCTATAAACGAAGGAATTTTCCCTTCTATCTGGAAGATATCTCATATCATCCCACTACACAAAAGGGGGAACTCCAATGACTTCTCTAACTTTCGCCCCATAGCACTTCTATCACCTATAGCTAAAATCATGGAAAAATGTATCCATAAACAACTACTTAACCACCTTCTCCATAACAACCTACTTGCTAACTGTCAGCATGGATTCAGACCTTCCAACAGCACCACCACTGCTTTACTCTCCTTTACAAACTCCATCAACTGTAACCGCAACAATAATAATCTATCTTCTTCAGTCTTCATTGACTTATCTAAAGCTTTCGACATGGTTAATCATAAACTTCTTCTGCACATACTAAAATCTCTCTCACTTGACCCTCCTTCCTTAACTTGGTTTACGTCTTACCTAGAAAACCGTCAGCAGGCAGTACTCTGGAAAAATTCACTATCTAATCTCCTTCCTATCTCTTTATTAATGACCTGCAATCAGCTATCCCAAACACTACCTGCATACAATATGCAGATGACTCTACTATAATCTGCACAGCTACCTCTCAAACTGAACTCCAGTCTCTTACCCAAAAAGCTTTTATCACTGTAGAACAATGGTTCTCACACCGCTGCCTACTCCTTAACCCCAAGAAAAACAAACTGTTACTCTTCTCACCTACCCGTAAGTCCACCCCACTAAACTTCACTCTCGCTTCCACTGACGGTACTCTCATTTCTCCTGACTCAACCACAAAATTATTAGGAATAACTATTGACAATAATCCCAACTTTGACTCTCACATCAACAACACAATAAAATGAGTTAATAGAAAAATAGGATCCCTATACAGAATCAAACCCTTCCTTACACCTGTGGCAAGGACCACCATAGCCAGATCTCACCTAATCTCTACTCTTCTCTATGCTTCCCCCATATACACTAATCTCTCCAAAAACAACCTCAAGAAACTAGTAACATCTTACTATAATATTGCTCGATTTGCTACAGGATCTCCTTTTAGAACTCATCACTGCCTGAATCTAAGACAACTAGGTTGGCTTGAACTTCCTAACCAGCTCGTACTTCAACAGCTTTTAGTGACTCACAAGATCCTATACCAACCTAGTAAAACACCAATACTCTCTAACCTCATTTCACTATGCAATAACCTGAAACATCTACGTTCTTCAAACGAACCACTGATCAATACTACTAAACCCAATAACTCTGCAGGTGACTGCCTCTTTTCCAACTCTGTTGGAAAAATATGGAACAAACTACCCTCTGATATCTCATCTTTGACCTCTCTCCCACTTTTTAAAAGAAAACTGAGAATGTATCTCAATAAACACTGGCTTTGCTCCTGCACTAACCCAGATTAACTTTCCTTCTTCCTCTCTCTCTTTTCTTCTTCCATAATTCTTTTTTCTCTTCTCCCTGTTTCCTTGATAGCTTTCCATTTTCATAACATCTATGTAGATATATGTTTTCACATATATACTGTATGACTATTGTAATCCACAAAAAAAAAAAAAAAAAAAAAAAATTTATTACACTTTTTGGTTTTTGCTCCTATCATAATACTTGTAATAACTTGTATTATCTACTTCTGTTTATAAATTATAACCTTGTATTGTCTAGCTCTGTTTAAATTTGTAATAACCAATGGAGCTTTTCTCCCCGGGCCTCTACTGAAAATGGACATATATCCAGCTAGACTAGCCCGGTCAACAAATGTAAAATAAAATAAATAAAATCAACTTGCTGCACCATTAGGCACCCTATTCAACCAAAGCCTGACTACTGGCTTCATCCCAGCTGAGTGGAGGACAGCCACTGTCATCCCTTTACAGAAAGGTGGATCGTCCACCAACTCAGGAATTATAGACCCATCACTCTAACTAGTCTGATCTTTAACAAGGACATTGGCAACCTCCAAACACTTGATCCCACACAGTTTGGCTTCATTAAGGGGAGGTCATGTCTACTAAATTTGGTCGACTTCTTTGAGACAGTCACCAAAGCCATGGACGAGGGGAAGACTGTGCACACCACCTACCATGACCTGGCCAAAGCCTTTGACACTATTCCCCACTCGGGCATAATAGATTAACTCTCTCAATGAGGCATCAATCCATATGTTACCATATGGGTAGCAAACTGGCTCACTGATAGAACCCATGTTGTCAAAAGAGGGAAAGCCACCTCAAGCAGTAGACCCGTAACAAGCAGTGTACCCCAGGGTTTGGTCTTAGGCCTATGTTATTTGGGATATGCTTTTCTGAGGTGCAGGCCAAAACCAGTGGGCTATGGCTGACTAAGACTGCAGATGACTGCAAGCTGGGTACTGTCATCAATTCCCATAGTAATGTGGACATCCTCCAAAAGGGTCTCACTCAGACAAATGACTGGTGCCAGAAACATGGCCTCAAGCTGAATACCAAAAAATGCATCATCATCATCATCATCCCCTTTGGGGAGCATGACATCCTCACAAATTATCACATTAATAACAACGTCCTAAGCACTTAATCAGTCGTGAGGGGTTTGGGCACCAAGGTTGATAACCTGATTTTTGACCACCACGTTGCTTCTGTAGTACGGAAAGCCTTCTACATGGCCCATCTCATAAGTAAGGGTATCTCATCCAGGAACAAGGATGTCATAACATCCCTGTATTCTTCCCTTATAAGGCCCATTATTTAGTACAATGCACCTTTCGGCATGTACCTCACAAAGAACATGCAGCAGCTGGACAGACCACAGAGGTTCCTCACCAGGAGAATCCAGGGCCTCAAACATCTACCATACACAGATAGGCTAAAAGCCCTATCCCTCTACTCAGTTTCATACAGACTCCTCAGAGGTGACCTCTGTCTGGCATACAAGGTGATCATGGACCTCACCCTGATGGGACTGCTGCATATCCGCAAGTCAAGCTCCACTCAAGTAACCCGCACACATGGCCTCAACCCAGTCTGTGACATCAACAAGACTTGTTGACAGAACAGACTTGTGCCCCAGAGACTCCCTTATCTATGGAATAGACTCCCTCTCCACATCAAGGAGAGTACCTCTTTACCCCTTTTTAAGCGCAACCTGGATAACTGGATGGGAAACAGAAAGTATACACCTGGACTTCCATCCATATCCCTGCTGGACAGGGGCATTGGGTGCTAATTTGTCTAAACATGGGTTTAACTCTTGGGCTTATAAGGGCCTCAGGACCAATAGCCTAGTAATGTTCTATGATCCTATGATCCTATAAGACTCTTATTTTATGGATAATGACCCCAAAGTGGTTCCAATGGAGGCTTTCTCTCTTTCTGACATTATTTTCAGACCGAGGGACTTATTTGCTTGGGAACAGACAGATGTTCCCTCATATTTTGATTTCTGCACCCATTCCTCCTATTTTGCTTGCTTTAGAGAATGCATTAAAAGTTTCCCATAATGCTTCTGCCTCTCAACTATGAAATCCTAAAAAAGCAGATACATTTTATAGCATTTCACAGGTAAATGCATTTCTTTATTTTTGTCTTACAGCTGATCTTGTGGCCATCACTCTTATAGCTCAAGCAGTTAAAAAGCATCTTGCCTCCTCTAGCATGGTTTCTAGGGATAAGGAGGAGAGGTGGATGAACAGACGGATATGTTCTTATTTCTTTTGTCATATTAGCATTCAAAATCCTGACCTACTGGAGCTATATGTGGACATTTTGAAGTGTGCTAAAAGCTTGGAAGAATTTTCTTCTAACCTGAAGTCCTGAAGGTAGGTCTTATGTGAATCATATTGTGTCTAACTTGTCTCAAGTTCTAAACATGCCTCTAAGAATGTGTATGATTGTGCTGCAATTGTTTCCAGGACGTCTTCTTCAGATACTGTTTTAAGGAGATTTGTATGGATATGTAAACAAAACTTTTCAGATGACAGAAATTTGAGTTCTCCTGTGGACTCAGAAGTCTTGTTTAGTCCTGGTGCTGCAGAGGTACAAAAACAATGGTATTATTGAGGTAAATCAGTGCATTTAGGTTCTAGGATTTTTTAGCTCTCCAAATTCTTCCTTTCTAAAACCTCCATCCCTTTCAAATGACAGAATTAGCAGATATCTCAACCTAATAACAAGCAGGAAGCCAATAAAAAATAGCAGGAGAGTAAGAATACCAAACCCAAAAAACAATGGAATTTTCCAAAAAGGGTCAGGAACTAACTTCAGAATGACTGTGCCAGAAACCTGGTCACCTTTCCTCCTCCTCTTACCCTATTCTCTCTCCATTTTCAAATCATCGGTTCCACAGTGCTTCAGCTTGTGTCAGATAATTTCAAACAGATGGACTTTAAAGGAGATTCAGGAGGGTTACAGCTGGCATTGGACAGACCTCACCACCACCACACCCTCCAAACCAAACCGAGTTGTTTCTTCAGGTGCTCCAACACATTAGAAGCAGGTATCATAGGGCATATTCCTGTAGAACACTTAGGAAGGGGCTTTTATTCCAGAATGTTTCTGTTCACCAAAAAGCATCACTTGTTGAGACCAGTCTTGGATATCTCCATTCTCAATCTCTATGTGAAAGTTCCAAAATTCAGTATATTGACCATCCAGTTGGTGTTAGCCCTTCCCCTGGACCACTTACTATCACATCCCAATGGCTGACAAATTCAGTACATTCCTAAGATTTTGTGTGTCTGAGTTACATTATCAATTCTATGCATTCCCCTTGGGCTATGTACTGCACCAAGTGTTTACAAAGTGCCCAGCTCCTGCACTGGCTAACTGCAGGCTGCAAGGTATCCACATTTTTCCTTATTTAGACTTACTTATTTGAGCAGAAACTTTTCCCAGATGCCAGGAATTGTTAACAAAGGATGCTCATGATACTGATCACTGCTGCAGTAGCCTTAAGTATATGAGTTATATCCTGCAAAGGATATAACATCTGGCCAGCCTCCAAAGCTTCAGGGCACCTTCTGCACACCCAAACTGTCTGGCAACTCGAGCTGAGCTGACTAAAAGACAAGTTTGGATGCCAAGCCCTTCAGAGCTTTACTGCCACCAAAGAATATGTTCATTTAAGGCTTTTGAGGATTGACTGTCTGCTTGGTGCTGTTCCTTTGCTGGACAGATAAGTTCCCTTTGAGGATAAACATTTCCATTGTATATTTTTGTTTATTATTAATACTTTTCTCTTCAGGAAAGTTATTTTAAAGCTAGGAGTTTGTTTTTAATGGATTGTCACAAGACTGTACTGTAATTTTAAACAGGAGTACTGTTTTTAAAACGTTGTATAAAGTAACTGAAAATTATTTTTTCTGTGTAGAAATTATGTTTATTTTATTTTGTGTGGCTGGCAAAGTGTTTTAAAGTGCTTTTTATTGTGTTTGTTTTTGAAAAAGTGACTGAAAGACTTTTGTTTTTTTACTGGCATTTGCTGCTTGTTTTCTCTGAGAAAGAGACACAATTTTCAGCTTGACCATGGCACAATCTTTCAGTCCCACAGTTGGTCCTTCTTCCAGCCACAACAATAAAAAGTTTAACAAACAGCCCTTGAAATCATAGCAGGCTAGCAATTCACCTTAGTTGCAGGTGGGTGACTTTGCTCTGGCCATTAATGTACCCTAGACCACTTATCTTTTGCTCCAGTCCCCTATGGTGTAGCACCTGCAGCCACTATGGCCAGGGGTTACCCACATTTTCTGAGGCTGTTGGAGTCCTCTATGTGGGAAAGGGAGAGCCATTCTTGTTGGTCCTGGGAGAGGGACTAGGGTAGGCTTCCCTGTTTTGTCAGAATGTTGTGCCCATCCCTAGAGAATCTGCTGCTGCCATCAGTAACAATGCTGATCCCATTGTTTTCCTGTCATAAAGAAACAGAAAACTAAGCATGCATATACTCCTCATATTTCCTTAGATAGGAGTAGTTTAATGGGTTTAGCTCAGGGTTTAATTCAGGCTACTGATCCTTCTTACAGTCTGATAGGTTCATAAGTGCTAGGCTACCTACCTTTACAGGCAATTTTAAGCTTAGCCAATTTTTCTTTTTGTGCTAAAATTAACTTTTCTCATTTGGTTAGAGATGGGCCTTGCCCATCCCATTAATTATATATTACCCCTAATGAGAATTACTGGCATCATACCCTAAATAATTTGAGGAGACCCGTGCCTGGGATAAAACATTTAGAAGCTGCCTCTGTCCATTAGTAGTGCAGAGGCCAGTCCTAGGGTAAATTTACTGCTTCCCATCCATGGATCCAAGTTGCACTTGAATATGGATAGAAATGAACTTTGGTTTATGTGTTTATGTGGTTTATCTGCTCCAGAACAGCGTTATCCTCTGCTTGAAGTACATTTCCCTCCAAACTCTTTTGCAGATTTTGCAGAAGAGGTTTAGATCCCTATACCGAATATATTTGATGCCATTTGACTTGCTGATATGCAGTAAATCCATCAGTATTGGGTTGGAAGATGCCTTGTATGCCAGACCCAGGTCAGCTCTTAGCAGTTTGTAGGATACTGAGTATAGTGATAGGTTTTGAGTCGGTCCATGTAGGACATGTTGTTTAGGCCTTGTAGCATCCTTTTAGTAAGGTATCTCTGTGGGCATTTCAGTTGATGCATGTGTCTGGACAGATATATACCAAAGGGGGCATTCTATATTCAACGAATGACCTAATGAGGGCTGAGTAAAGGGAGGGGAAATGATATCTCCAGATCTAGACACAATTAATTTGTTTATAAACTGTAATATAGAAGGATTTTCTTATATATTACATATGTTGTTATATATCATATAGTCAAAGTAACACTACATAAATTGTGATGTAGACATCCTACAGAAAGGCCTCACTGTGACCAATGACTAGTGTCGAAACCACGGCCTTAAGCTTAATGCCAAAAAATGCATTGTCATTCCCTTTGGGAAAAACTCAAGTTCCCACTAATTACCACATTGAAGAGAGCCCACTGAACATTGAAGGCATTATAAGAGATCTGGGGACACAGATTGACAGCAACCTCTCCTTCAACCACCACATTGCCACTGTGGTCAGAATGTCCTTCTATGTGGCACATCTCATTACCAAGGGTTTTGCATCCAGAAAGAAAGAGGTCATCATCTCTCTCTACTCTTCCCTCATTAGGCCAGTCATCGAGTATAATGCCCCATTTGGCATGTACCTCACTAGACACATGCAACAGCTGGAAAGGCCACAAAAGTACCTCACAAAGAGGATCCTAGGCCTTAAACACATGTCCTATATGGACAGACTCAAAAAACACCAACTATTCTCTGTCTCATAGTATCTTCTTAAGGGCGATCTCTGCTTGACTTACAAAAGCATGTCTGACCCAGCTCTGTTAAAAATGCTACATCTAAAGAAATCCAAATCCCTCCACACCACACACTCCAAGACCTCAATCTCATTACCACAATCAACAGAACATGCTGGAGGGACAGGTTCATAATCCAGAGCCTGCCCATGCCCTGAAATAGACTTCCCATACATGTCAAGCAGAGCACCTCACTGGCCCTCTTCAAGAGAAATCTTGATGAGTGGATGGGAAATAGAAAGTTCACCCCGGGGATCACTGCAGTGGCTCTACTTGATAGTGGCACTGGGAACTAGTGTTGGGCCACACAATGCCAGGGCACTTCTAAGGGCTAGGCTTGTAAAGGCTCCAGGGCCATTAGCCTAGTACACACCTTTGAACCTATGAATCTATGAATTGTTCAGTTCTTGCCTTCTCTTAAACCTTATTCCTCCTCCAGAACATTGTTCTGCATATACTGTTCCCATAATTTTCATTTTTTTTCTATGTAATTTGCTCCTACCGTTTTCTAAAGATCCCACTTCCTGTTCTTTTTTGTCTGTTACAATATTCACTACTTCAAGTACAGTTAGCTTACATTTTGATTTCCATTTTCTAGTAATTGCTTTTTATATAGCCGCTAGAATTAAACTTAACAAGGCCTTACTATCTCTAGACAATTCAGATCCTCTGTCACAACTCAAACAAATCATTACCTTAGTTACACTCATTTGCTCACCCAATATTCCTAACAAAGTACTCTGTAGGGAATTTTTGAAGTATTTAACTCATTGCAATCTGGGAACATATGCTGCTAGGTACCTCTTTCTTCCACATCACACTTTCACCATTTGCCATCTACCTGAGGAAAAATTCTGTGGAGTCTGCTTGGGGTATAACAGTGTCTATGCAAACACTTCCAGGCAAAAATCCTACATTTTCTAGATTTTTTGCATATTTGGTAGCTATACATATGTCCTGATATTGTTTCTTTGTTTATTGCATATCTTACCCCTCTTCTCAATCTTTTTGGACCTCTTCTGATTGATTTCTATAGTTATGGTGCAAAGTGTTATATGCCCTACTAATTATCCCTTTTAAGTGTTATATGCCCTACTAATTATCCCTTTTTAACAGCAGCTTCTGTTCTAGATTCATTTAAAAACTCACACAATGTAGGTCTTTCATTTAGGATTCATCTAGCCCTTTATCTTTTTCTATACTCTTTTATCAATCCCTGATAGGGAAGGCAATCACTAGCCTGCAATCTAAATGTCTTTGTGTCTTCTTCCCATTCTATTACCTGTGCCTTTCTAATTATTTGTTCCCAATACCTCAGTTCCTTTGCCAGCTGTCTCCAGCCCTCTCTTGCCTATTCTCTCTACTCCTAATTGCAGTCATCCCTACTGGCAGAATCTCCTTTCTCCATTACCATGTTGGCTTAGTACTTAGGATACGGTCTGCTACTTGACGAATATCATATTCTGTGTGGCCGTTGTTATTCTCCTTAGGAATCTGCATTCAGAATCCCATTCTTTCCTTATTTCTTGAATTACTCCCCTGCTTCATCATCATCCCTTTCCACTTTGAATTGTAGCTCATGTTATGCTTAAGAAAATCAGCTGTATAAGTATAAAATACCCTTCAACTGAGGTAATCCTAAACCTTCTTATCCCACTTGATTCTTGCCCTCTTCCCCTGCCAAATAAAATCCTTCAACTCTTTAGTAATTTACTATCCACAACTTCTCCTGTGGTTGATAAAATATGCCTACCTGTTTATAAAATTAAGGGGACTAAAACATTTTTATTGCTTGCATCTTGCTATTTATATTCATAGGCAAGAGCTTTCACTTTCTCAGTATTTATATTATCTTTTGTTTACTGTCTTCCCACATATCATTAGCTGCCATAACCTAATCATTTTAATCTATACTCCTAAATACTTAATTTTATCATTTCCCTGTAAGTATGAGTATTGCTGAACTAGCTCATGTGTGGGTACATATTTACAAAACACGTTTATAGCTATAGCTTTGTTTTATTTTCATTAATTTTATATCCTGAAAAACAAACGAAACTGTCTCAGAATGTTCCAAAACACTGAGATGTCCCTTTCTGGTTCCATCAGATACAAAATAATAGCATCACCAATTATATCCTTGAATTTCTTTGACAATGATTTTAAATATAACACAAATAACAAAGGGGAAAGAGGCTAACCCCTACCCGGTTCCTCTTTTCAGACACAACTTACCAGACAGGAAACCTCCAACCTTGATTTTTGCCTCAGATCCCTCTTTGATCCTTCTAATTAACCTTATTATTATATCAGGAATTGCAAATTTGTGCATTGTCCTAATCATAAAATCCCAGCTTACTCTGTAAAATGTTTTCTGTGCATCACGAACCCCCAACAACAGGGGTATTTTATTACATTCTACTTCCCTCTGGATCATCCACATTAGCACATGTCTATCAATTCTGACATCCCCTTTGCCATTCTTTTAGCCATTATAGACATAAACACATTATAATCATGCTTTGAAATTGAAATGGGGCCTTTATGAAGCTGGATCTGATGGCTCTTTGCTGTCTGTAGGTATTACAGCCACCACTGCTTTTTTTCAGGATACTAGTGCTTCCCCTCCTTTTAAAATACTGTTAAAGAAAACCTTCCTGATCTTTATGACTATCTTCCCTCTTAGCTCCCAAACTTCTTCTGGGATACCAGCTATTCTGGGAGATTTTCCTGAAGATTGGTTATATATCATTATTTTTATCTCATCTCCTATCTTAACTGTTTGTTGCTGAGCCTCATCTACCTCTAACTTCGACATATTTAAGTCTTAAATAAATATTTCCATTTGTGCTTTTTCTTGATTTCTCCAGTTCTCTGCTTTATACAATTTTTCATAAAATTTCCAAAATATCTCTGTACAGAATTTCTGGTTATTTTTCTGGTAATAGACTTCCTAAGTTTGGAAACTACCATTTCTGCTTTCTGTTCCCTAAGTCATCATGCCAAATGTTTTTGTGTTTCGGATGTCAAAACATATTTATTTAACAGCAACCTTTGTAAACTCATGCATAGTATCCATGCACTCTATTTTCTCTTTAGTACTTTGCAGGTTCTCCTCTTCCTGTTCTGTGAGATTCCACCTATTTTGTAATACTTTAAACTTTGTCAGCCCCTCTAAATAATTCTTATTGCTTCTCAACCAGATCTCTTTTTCTTTTATTTTTACCCCATTTTTAAACTCCACTTTCATTTTACCCACTCACTAACTTTAACTTCCGGAGTACTTTCCATCTTCCCTAATAATACCCAAATAATTTCCACTACCCATTCCTTAACTTCCTCTCTTTTTAATAGGTAGGTTGAAATGTGCAGTGTCTTATCCTTACTTCATTACCCTGCATTTTTATCTTAGTAGTTATTAATGAGTGATCTGAAATTGTTTTTGGATATGTGTCAAAGTTCTCAGTTAAATACACATTTTCCTGTGAAGCATAATTTCTGTCTAGTCTAGCCAAGCTATTGTACCTTGGTGAATAATATATAAATTCTGAATTCCTTCTGCTGAATTCATGTCTTTCACACAAAATATTTTCATAAATGTCTTTAGAAATTTACCCTCTTTTTCTGTATTTTTCCTTCTTGGTCCCACGTATACATCCTCATTGTTGCAAAGCAAATTCCATTCTCCACCACCGAGTAATATTTCCTGCTGAAAGCCAAACATTTCTCCCCAAAATTTTTAAGCTCCATAATAGCAGTTTCAGGTGGAATATGAATACATGCCAGCATAATCCTCATCCCTTGCTATTAGCCCTTTACTATCAAAAATCTACCATTATCTTTTTTCACTCTTCTATCACTACCTGAGCTCCTCTAGCAATTAGTATAACTACTCCTCTTTTCCTTTATTCCTGATATTCTGAAAGAATATGCATTCTGAAAGCCTTTCTTTATCAAATCCACTCACTTTCCAAATGTGTCTCATGTAGCATTGCCATTTGCACTATGCATTTCTTAACATAATTAAGTATTCTTTCCTTTTTGTCTATACCTGTGAGACCATTAATACACCTAGATAATATGGAAAGTGTCAACATTAGGTAAGAAGTCATTATTCCCACCTATTGTATTTGGCAACTTTTTTAAATGTCTATTTCAAGCATTTGTGTTACATGCACCCATAAGTGTTTGACATGTCAATCCTTTATACAGTTGTTTCTTATCAGCATTGAAACCTGTGTCACATTTTAGAAGACTTTTTTGTTTTACTAGTAACCCTAAACAAAAAACTAAACACACCCACAGGACACTCCATAACCTGTTACATGACTATGTATATCTTCAAATAAAGAAGTTTATCTTTCCCATCCACGGTGGTACAGCAGTAGCGTTGTTGCCTCACAGCAAGAGGTTCTCCCATTCGATTCTTGACTGAAATGTGGGGAGTGCCTTCTGTGTGTAGTCTGCATGTTCTCCCTGCGGCTGGATGGATGTTCGAAAGACATGCATAAATGGGCGTGCCTTCGTTGAAGGTTGGATGTCGAACTGGCACCTCGGCGTTCGTGAAAATCTACTGCCAATCATTAGCGAACCGGAGTTCCACTGTGGCGACTCCTAACGGGGAAAAGCCGAAAGACCAACAACAACGAATTTCCTAATAAAAACATTTGTGCCAAATAGACAGCTGTTAACAGAGGACTTAATTAACCTGAAATTGAGGTTATCCATGTTTAGATGCATGTTATTTCCTGTGTTTCTACTTACACTAATTGGTGTTGGTTCTTTTTTATCTTTTTGTGAAGTGCGGTCAGAAGTAATTAACTTTTAGCCTTGAAGACACAGTATTCTGTCTTTTATTGCTCTATTATCAACTTGTCTCAATGAAAATATGAGAAAAAAATAAAACAAAATAGTCCTCTGATGTGGCCTGAAAGAGAGTTTTAAACATTTATTGCTAAAGGAAAACTTTCCATTATATTCAGTGTTCTCATATTAAATTGTTTCCACTTAAAATTTGTTATTAGATTAAGTCATGGGTCTTAAACCAGACATATACCTATGCAAAAATAAGAGAAAACATATCAGCCCTACATATATTATGATCTATGACTTTTATACCCCATCACTCACCCAACAACAGCAACAACCCAAGTTTACAGCCTGTTAACTTAAACATGCTTTTGTTTAGATTTTCTTCTCTTTTTGCTCTGTAATACCCTCATTTCTAAACACCAAAAAAAGAAGAAATAACAAGAAGAAAGCATCTGTTTATTTTAGTAACTTAACATATACAAGAATGATCAAAAATACCTTACTATAAATGTAATTTATATTTTGAAAAGTTTCATGAGAAATACTGCTAAAATAGAAATTGCTTTAATTACAACTATTGCTCCCTCCTCTCCTCCTCTCAGAGTTCTTCCAAACATTAATAGCATGAAGTGAGGCAAATGCTTTTCAGTTCCTCACAAGGTGAACAAAGTCAACAAAAGTCCACTCTTTCCAATTATTCTTAAACAGACATATTTCACAAATGAGATTGATGCTTTGCCATCTCATATTCATTCACTAATTTTAGTGTAGATGATCTTCTTCCTGTTCATGTACCTCTCCCAACTCCAGATTCTGGTTCATTTCTAAGATAGTCCTGATGCTTCTGGACAACTCACATGCTTTTCTCTGTCCTTTGGAATAGTGGAAGAGATTTCACAGGCAATGTCTCTCCACATGCTTTGTTAGCAGAAGAATGAGATGCAGAGTCCCCTTCTGCTTGATGTCTCACTTTATGTTAGACAAATGTTTTCATTTCCTTTTTAGCCTGTTCTGCATCAAAAATTACTTTGATCCTCCAGGAAAAAATATTCTGAAGACAGTTGGTTACAGCAGCTTGAATCTAATACCTGCCTCTTGACATTCCCTGATAACTAGAATAAATCTGTTTCTCTTCTGCCTCATATACAATGAATAATCATTTTCCACAAACACTCTACTGTCTCTGACTTTTAAAACTTTCCCTTTTGTCATACTTTTGTTAAGGCCAATCCTTTCTGCTGGTAGATTTGCATCTTTACTAAGAAAGGTCTTGCTGCTTTCCTACAGCCAGATTTGGAACATACACATGGTGTGTCCTTTAAATTACAGTTCCTGCTGTGGAATACCAGTCTAGTTGCTTATTTGTGCCATCATAAAATTAATACTGTCTGTTTCTTCTAGTTTCTCTAGTACAGCAGAAAATCTCAGATTTCCTATACGTGCTTTGTCTTCTAATCCTACCATTTTGGAAACATCTCTTCTTGAGCAGTCTCATACTCAACCCATCTTTTCTTCATTTTGACCTTTGATTTTTGCAGTTTTATCAGGTCATCTGAATATCTGTTTTTTCCAGACTTTTGTTATTTGAGTTGATATACTCTGTGACAAAAGGAGCTACTGCCAGCTGGAATTTTGTAAATAACTATATGTCATTGGTGAATATTGAAATGATTTGTGTAAGACAAAGGTATTAGAGCTGTATATCATGTGTATATCAAACTGGTTTGTACCATACCTCTCAACCATAGCAAATTCCTCGGTAAATACCAGTTTTGATAGCAAAATATTGGGGTGCCACAAATTCCCGAGTGGCCCCTTTAATTTCTGAATTTCCCAGGGTTTTTTTTTTTTGGACGAATGACATCATAACATGCAGGGCATGCAATGATGTGCAGACTGACAGCCTGTCAAAATGCCTCCGGTTAATTTAACTTGCTGCAGACTGGTCCGTGTGTTATACAGACAGAGCATCTTCTTCCCCAGCTCCTCCAGGTAAGGCAAAAACAAAAAAAGACTGTGGGGATGTAAAGTTCTGTTTACTGGTCTTTTTGTTTATGTGTGACAGAAGCAGCCTCACTGTTTACTTGCCACACATTTTCTTTTCTTAATCTGTTTTGCTGCATTGATGTGCAAGGAGGAGAAATCTGTTACGTTAAGCTAGTGTAGAGAGAAACAGCACAGCAGTCATATTTCTGAAAGAGAAACAGTATCTATTAAGCTGCAGTAAGTGTATATTCATGGTACATGTGTGAGTTGGATGAATCTGTTAAGCTGTTTTATGTGCTGCATGGGCTCTACTTTCCAAAGGCAGTGGCAAAGAGAGAAATGCGGCATCTGTTAGGCTACTTTTTTTTTTAATCTGTTAAGCTACTAGAGAGAGAAATGGCTGTTAAGCTACTTTTTTCTGTTAAGCTACTAGAGAAAGAAATGGCAGACATATCTGTTAAGCTGTAATCCAAAGGTAAAAAAGCACTAATAAGCTGTAAATAACAAAATAAAAGACATAGAAATGAGCAAACCAAACTACTTTAATCAAGAAACCAGTAAGCACTTTCGTCTACATAAGACTTTTTCAAACTGACATACATTTCCTTGACCCAGCTTTTAAAACACAGAAAAAGTCACAAGACATAAAAAAGACATAAACAATCACATGGCATGAATAAATCACATGATATAACTTAAAGCACACTTATAAAAATGCTAATGCTTTAACTTCTTCTTTTTTTAAAAAAACAACAAATTCTTCCCTATTATTAAGTCCTGGTGGATGGCAAGCATTTAATTTTACCTGCCAAGAATATTCTCTCCACCCTAGTTCATCTTCAGCATTGAATAACTTATCATATCCCTGTATCTCATCGAATACAATAAATTTAAAATTGACTCTACATTTTCCTCTCTTGTAATTTAGCCAATGTATTTTCTTCATCACCAATACTCACTGCATGTTTACATTCATATATACATCTGAATAGCTCTCTAGAAGTATGCCCTACATAAAAAGCAGGGCATGACATGCATTTCACTAAGTAAACCACAAATCTAGATTTACACATGTAACAACCCTTTAAGATAATGTTAATATTAATGATTTAATGACTGAAATCAAAGCAACATTTCTTCATTTAAAAACTAGTATTTCAGCTGCTAATTTTGTCTCTAGATTCAGTTTAACACAGGAGAAGTTATTGAGCAAGAGAATGAGATCCTTAAATTTAATAGAGATAGATCGGACTATGAAAGGGGGATGATATATACTTATGCAATTAATGCAGAAATTCGCCTGACCAATTGTGAGCCTCAAGTGCATGAAGGAAATTATATCATTGAAGTAGAAACACCTCCTGATCAGCAAATGAGGAGATCTGAATGCCTAGCAGGCAAAGGTAATGTCCCTGCTAATAGCGTTGTAAGTAATGGCAACAAAGAAAGGGGAATTACAATGAAAATACTACAAATGCCCCTGGGGTTGTGTCTGGTGCTGCATCTGGAGTTGTTCATCAACAGTTTCACCAGTATCTGAACAACTAAATCATTCAGATATACCAGAAAGACAGCACAGATAATAAGAATTGGGCAGAAGTAGCAGGAGCTCTGAGAAAACAATATATGAACAACCAGAGACAGTGGGAAAAGAAAAAAAACAGAACTATCAGAAAAGGAGAAAGTAAGTGAGCTTTCTTCTGACTTTGTGCTGATTAACTTATCGTCTTTTCCGCTTTTTGACATAGTATGTAAAGTTCTAAGAAAAGGTTGGAACTTTGTGCCAGCAGGAAGAGCTTAAAAGTCTGATGTTGTTAATTGCCTGAGGGATTGTTTGTAAACTCATTTTAAAGACTTTACTTTCAAATGATAACAGAGATGTAAATTTGTTCCATTCTGTGAGTGTTTTTAATCCTCCTGTAAAAAAAGAACTAGAGATGTTTTTAAACATTTTTGAGTTACAAATTGTGGAATTACTTAATAACAAGATGGAATATAAATATAATATGTCAAGACAGATCTTTTTTTTGAAATAAGGAAGAATGAAGATTTGTTGATTCTCAAAGCTGACAAAGGCAATGCATTAATTCTAATGAACAGGTGTAGGTATAATGATAAAACATTACAATTGTTGGCTGATGTACAATTTTACAAAAATGTCTCATTTTTACAGATAAAGAAGGCTTATTCTTTGATTGATTCATAATAGAAGAATGTTTTTTTTAAGTGGGAGAATTACTGACATTTTGAAGAGAAAATATTTTAAGGTATGCAATCCTAATTTTAGTCATTTTTTTTAGTCTCCCTGAAGTTCACAAAGATCTGAATGATCCCCCTTTCAGGCCAATAGTAACCAGTGCATGGAGTAAAACAGAAGCTATGGCCATCTTTGTTGATAAACATCTTCAAAAGGTAGTGGAAAAGAATGACTGCTATATAAAATATACTTTTGACTTTATAAATAAAATAAAGGAGATTAAAGTTTTACAATCTGATTTATTAGTAACGTTGGACATCAGATCTCTGTATACTGTCATACCCAATGATGAAGGGTTAGAAACGGTGCATTTTGAATTAATTAATTCTAGAATATTTTCTAAAGAGATGGTTACAATACTGATGGAAATTTTAAGTGTAATACTCAGTTATAATTTCTTTGAATACAATGGAAAAGTATACCATCAGATTAATGGCATGGTGATGGGGGCAGCTATCACCCCCAACTACGCTAACTTATTCATGGCTGGATGGGAAAGAGTGAATATCTTGGGAAGTATATATGCCGAGAACAAAGTAGTATTCAGAAGGTTTATTGACAATGTGTTTTTAGTTTGGAGAGGGGGAGAAAATAAGTTTATTGAGTTTGTGAACTATTTAGATACTATAAGTTATTTTTAAAATTCACTACTAATCACAAGTTAGAAACTATTATGTTTCTAGATTCACTGTTTATAAAGAACATGATTCCTTATATACCAAAATTTACAAGAAATCTATTCAGAATAATTAATATTTGTACTACACCAGTATGCACTCCAAAAAGATGAAAAATAATATTGTCAAAGGACAGTTATTAAGAGCCAGCACTCTTACAAAGAATGATGATGATTCTGTTTAAGAAAGCTCTAATGTTATTCAGAACTTTGCTAGTAGAGGTTATCCTGGGAAAGTATTGACAGAGACTCTGAGTGAAGTCTCTGAAATAAGAAAAGTAATACAAAAACCTAGGGCTAAAACTGCTAGCAAAGATTTTAGACCTTCTATGTTAGTAATAGTGTATATGCCTTGGGAATAAAAATAATTATTTTGAACAATTGGGAAATATTCAATCATAATCCTGATTTGAAAGAAGTATTGGGAGACGGCCCCCTTTTTGTACATAAAAGAGGGAAGAGTTTTAAAAACTTCTTTCACACTAAGTTAAAAGCCCCTAGTAATGTTATTGTAAATAAAATAGGGATATACAAATATCTTAGTTGTAATTTCTGTGATTATCTTTGTTTGGGAGTACAAGAGATTTTAGTTAATAATATTAACATTATCTTAAAGGGTTGTTACACGTGTAAATCTAGATTTGTGGTTTACTTAGTGAGATGCTTGTCATGGCTTTTTATGTAGGGCGAACTTCTACAGAATTATTCAGATGTATATATGAACATAAACAGGCAGAGAGTATTGGTGATAAAAAAATGTATTGGCTAAACATTACAAGAGAGGGAAATGTAGAGTGAATTTTAAATTTCTTGTATTAGATGAGTTACAGGGATATGATAAGTTATTCAATGCTGAAGATGAACTAGTGTGGAGAGAATATTCTTAGCAGGTAAAATTAAATTCTTGCTATCTACCAGGACTTAATAATAGGGAAGAATTTGTTGCTTTTTTTTTAAAAAGAAGTTAAAGCATTAGTATTTTTATAAGTGTGCTTTAAGTTAAATCATCTAATCTATTGATGTCATGTGATTTTTTTTTTATGTCATATGACTTTCTGTGTTTTAAAAGCTGGGTCAAAAAATATATGTCAGTTTGAAAAAGTCTTATGTAGATGAAAGTGCTTACTGATTTCTTGATTAGAGTGGTTTGGTTTGCTCGTTTCTATGTCTTTTATTTTGTTATATCTGTTAAGCTTCTTTTACTTATTTTCTATTTAGCTGTTAATACTAAAGAGAAAAGCAGCAGTCATATCTGTTAAGTTAAGGCAGAATGGTGTGTGTGTGTGTGTGTGTGTGTGCGTGCGTGCGTGCGTGTGTGTGTGTGTGTGTGTGTGTGTGTGTGTGTGTGTGGGGGTGTGCACGCGTGTGCGTGTGTGTGTGTGTGTGTGTGTGTGTGTGTGTGTGTGTGTGTGTGTGTGTGTGTGTGCACGCGCGTGCGTGTGTGTGTGTGTGTGTGTGTGTGTGTGTGTGTGTGTGTGTGTGTGTCTGCTGAATCTGTTAAGCTGTTTTAGGTGCTGCATGGGCTCTACTTTCCAAAGGCAGTGGCAAGGAGAGAAACGCGGCATCTGTTAAGCTACTTTTTTACAAATCGGTTAAGCTACTAGAGAGAGAAATTTTAGTTAAGCTACTTTTTTCTGTTAAGCTACTAGAGAGAGAAACAGCAGTCATATGCAGTCATATCTGTTAAGCTAAGGCAGAGTAGAGTGGTGTGTGTGTGAGTGTGTGTGTGTGTGTGTGTGTGTGTGTGTGTGTGTGTGTGTGTGTGTGTGTGTGTGTGTGTGTGTGTGAACTGCTAAGCTAAGGCAGAGTGGTGTGTGTGTGTAAAGCTAAGGTAGAGTGGTGTGTGAGTGTGTGTGTGTGTGTGTGTGTGTGTGTGTGTGTGTGTGTGTGTGTGTGTGTGTGTGTGTGTGTGTGTGTGTGTGTGTATGAAGCTAAAGCATAGTGATGTGTGTGTGTGTGTGTGTGTGTGTGTGTGTGTGTGTGTGTGTGTGTGTGTGTGTGTGTGTGTGTGTGTGTGTGTGTGTGTGTGAAGCTAAGGAAGAGCGGTGTGTATGTGTATGTTATAACTGGTGGTTAGAGTTACTCAGACTCAGACCCTCTATCTTAGGTACAAGGAGCAAGATCCTAAATTCTCTACCCATACCACCACCACTTGCAATTTAAGGAGAAGTTTTACAGAATGTCTGGAATGTTTGGCTCATACATTTGGTCTGCTCCTCTTAAAATTTGTGGTTTTCTGGCAAATCAGTGAGAAATTAATTCACTAAATAATGATAGCCATTTAAGTTTCAGTCTTCCTATCTTTCGGTTATTGTATGATAACACAAAACATTTTATTCTAGTAACATTTCTAAGATTATACAAGCAATGTTTAAAATGCATTCATGGTTTTGGGCCTTTGCCCCCCCCCCCCAATAAATTTTGTTTTTTTCCAGATATCTTGTGCTGCAGAGGGAGAGAAGTTTAGTGTTGCTTACTCCAAATGAGTTTGTGTTGTTAGTAGCACAACTGGTAAAATGCTTGCTTTTGATGAAGAAGCCTGTAGGTTCTACTCCCACAGTATGTAGATAGAGTGCTGATACTGTACTGTGTTGTACTTTTAAAGGGGGTGAATGCTGCAGTCCTAAGAATGTCCTCTTTGCCGGAGATACCTAGTTACTATGAACCTTTTATCAGTTTGATATCTATTCCCTATTGCAATATTACTAGCTTATCATTTTTTTTTAATGTAACATAGGCAATTTATTCCTCGAGGGCAGCAGGCACTTTATTTGTAGATGAAACAATGAAATGGAATGGCTGCAGGGGGGAGGACTGACTGTGTATAGGGAGAGCACCATTCGACCATGATTTTGTGAGGGGGGAAGGGCGGCAAACTCAAAGACAGTCCCAGGTGGCACAAACTCTAGCTAGGCCACTGATCAATATGACATGGAGAATGACTTTTTGAGGTCCAAGCAAACTATAATATTCTTTGCTAAGATTAGAATATTAGACATAGACTGAGCCCAACTAGGGATATAACTGAGAACAAAGAGTGATTGATATCCAGCAACCAGCCACAATAACACTTCAGCTTTATTCTAAAATCACACAAAATCCAACGACTGAGCATTTTCACCAATCATTTGGCTTCATCAGAGTCAATGAGAAGTAAAATCCATCCATTTATATATTGCCATCGATTATTATATAAACCAATCAAACACGGTCCCTAAATTCAAATCTTCACATTCTTATATGCACAAATAAATAAATACTAAATACTATATTTCTAAAATATATATGCACAAATAAATAAATACTATATTTCTAAAACTATCTACTAATTGTTAAAAACATGTATATATGCTATCAACTATTAATACATAACAAATGTATATATAAGCTTATGCACATTTAAACATATAAGGGAAGAAAAATCATAGATTTGTATTTAACCTCATAATATAATCTAACCACAGGCTATATAAATGCTAATCTATAGTGTAATTCTGTATATATTTCATATAAAAAATATAAAAAATAATAATAACAATTTCTTAATGTCCCCTTAGGGTATAATATTAGCTCTTTGTTTCAATATTGGGGTAAAGGACACCCCTTCATTTAAACCTGGTAATTGTGTGGCATTAAGCCTCAATTGCCACTTGAGCTCTTTAGTTTCTACCAAAAGTTTATCATCCCCTCCCCTGTCATTAATGGGGACCCGATCAATTACAGAAAAGATAATTTTTTTAAAATTAGGGTAATTTTTACTATGTCCAAAAAGTGCATTATGTACGTTTCCAGTTTTTATAGCTCTCAAGTGTTCCCCTATTCTGTCTTTAAGTCTACGGGTGGTTTTACCCACGTAGAAAGCCGGACGGCTAACACATGTTGCTACATATACCAACATAGTGGTATTGCAACTGCATTTTCCTGGACATAAAATTGTGTATTTGTGTCCTTGAATGACTACGTATGGCCCATCATTTATGTAACGACAATATCTACACATTCCACATTTATACATAAGTGATTTGTGCCATATACATGTTCTACCTTCTAGTATGTTTTCAATGTTCTTACCTCTACTGTATGCGACCTTAGGTTGGTCACATATCTTATTTTTGGTATTCTCATCAAAACATACCTGCCATGAATTATTCATCACCTCAACAAGTGGGGGACTTAATCCATTAAATTTCAAAATGAATACATCAGAGCCTTCTTTTGAAATGACTACATTTCGTCTTACCTCTGTTTTTAAAACAGGTTGAAAAGGTGGTGGATCTCTTGCATATAATTTCCCGTTTTGTGTTCAACAATAATTTTAAGGGGTAGCCCCTTTCCAGAAACATACCCACTAAAAAATACATTTCTTTCAAAAATGTTTCATTATCACTAACCAACCCTGACAACCTTACCATTTGTCCCTTCACAACACTTTTGCTCTGGTGGTAAGGGTGACAACTGTCAAAGTGTAGTAGTGAATTTGAGTATGTCTTCTTTCTAAAAATACTGCTTTCCAGGGTCATATTACTTTTTTCCAAATGAATATCCAAAAAATATTTTTCTGATATATGCCACGTATACGTAAATTTCAGAAACGTAGTAGTATTATTTAAATATTTAATAAACTCATATATTTCATATTGTTCTCCTTTCCATAAAATTAGTATATCATCTAAAAATCTGTTATATAACAAGATTTTTTCCTTAAATTTAGACTGGAAAATAAATGTTCATTCCCAGTGTAACAAGACCAAATTTGCATACACGGGTGCACATCTGGCACCCATAGCTACTCCTGTGATTTGATGGAACAATTCCCCTTCAAAACTCAAATAGTTGTTTTCAAGGATCATTTCCATCAATTCTACTAATACATTTATTTTGGTCTTGTTAATCTTTTTGCTTTTAAGTAAGGATTCCCTAAAATAATTCAGACCTTCTTCATGTGGAATCACTGTAAATAAATTTACCACATCGATAATTAAAAAAGTATAATGTATCAAGGTGTCTATTGATTTCAACCTCTCCAAGCAGTGCCATGAATCTTTAAGTATATGTTCAGCTTCTTTCACCACTATTTGGGTACCTAAGTCCACAAATGTCGCCAAGGGTTCTGTTTTAGAACCCTTGGCCACCACTATAGGTCTAAATAGTGGATTATTGATATCTTTGTGGATTTAGGTATCCCAAAGATCACTGGTGTTATCGGGTGATTTACACTTAGAAATTTGACTTCATTAACTTCCAGGGCACCTTGATATAGGGCATCCGATAAATATAGATCCACTCTCATATAGGCCCTGTTCATTTCATTTCTTGAAACTCTCTTATATGTTGTTTAAGATGTCATGCATTTTAGATACATAATCTATGTCATTCATAATCACAATGCCCCCACCCTTGTCTGGCTTCATACATCTCAACTCCTTGTTGTTAGCCAGCTCAACCAATGTGAGCCTTTCTTCCTGATTTAAATTGTTATTAATGTTTGGGAAATATTTATTACTTTGTACAATTTTCCTAAATTCTGACTCACATAATCTTTCAAATAAATCCACTTCCTTGTGGGTTGGGGACAAAAATAAACTTTTCCTTTTTAATGTATCCATCATGTCACTAGTTGTTTTATTATTATCATTAAAAAACAATCTTAGATTAAGTTGTCTAGTATATAGTTTCAGACTAATAAGGACTTTTGCTAAATCCAGTTTATAGGATGGCACAAATGTTAGCCCCTTACTAAGTAACTTGAAATGTACATCTTGTATTTCTATGTTACTAAAGGTGTAGGTACAAAAAGCATGCTTTTTCAAAACATCACGTCATGTCTTCAAATTGTTCATTCAAGTTGTTCAAAACTCAATTGTCATTTACAACAAATTCACAAACTGTCTCATCAAAAACTCTGTCAGATGCAAGAGCATTTATTAATGTCTGTTGTATCTCGGCCCTTGGTATCACCTGTTGTAATAGTTCCTGCCCTGATAAAAAACATTGTTCTGGTTCCAGGGACCCCTTCTTTCTTGTTTTTAACCATTCCGACCTCCTCACATGAGGCTGCTGGTCCAAAAAATGGTCATGATTATTGTAGTTTGTCTCTGAGTCATTTTCAGAATTGTTGTTTTGCCCACTATTTCCTTGGTGTATTTGTACATTCTGCAAGCTATCTTTCACATTTAAACCTTCACCACTTCTCTCAACCTCATATACACAATTGTTTTTGTAGTCATTTTTATCTCTTAAGAGCTTTTTCTGCTTAGTTGCAACATTATTTTTCACAAAATTATCTATATTCTTTAGTAACTTCTGGTAACTAACAGCATATTGAGGAAATATAAGGTCATTGACAATATTAGCGTTCAAAACAGTTATTTCTTTTTCCAAGATTAGAATATTGCCTACCATTAAATGCCCTACTTTTACCACAAAACCCACACACTGCAAGTCACAAAAACAAAATCCTAAGGTTCCTCATCTTCTCCCTTCCCAGTGAACGTCCTTGCTACACATTTCAAAAAAATGGTTACCATTTACTACAGGGTCTGGGCCCAGGCCATATTTTGGTTGTTTGTTATTCAATTTGTGTTTGAAAGTTGGAATCCCACAATTTCATTGGAGTGGGTGGGGTTACATAATTATGTATGCAAATTGTATGTCAATTGGCGTACAGATTTGTACTTATTTTTCATGGGCCTCTGTCCAGACTTTTGATGTTTCCACGTTGAGAGGTATGGTTTGTACAGATGTATTAAAAAAGGTATTTTATAAAGTGCTTGTGCTATAAATGTGTGCCCTACTGGAAAAGAACAGAAATGTACATATACTATTGTAACTGTTTAAATGTATATATTTTAAAAGTGGAAACTGGAATACAGGATGTTTACTTCAGAAAAATAACTGAAATGAAATTACTTTATGGCTAAGGCATAAAAGATGGTATCTTTCAGTTTCAATGCAGCAAGGAGACACAATGTCTAAAACTAGGGAGCTTTCTGCATTGTCTCTAGGGTGAAATAATTACTAGTCTTGAAATGTGAAGGAATGTAATTGTTTTATGACTTCCAGCATCTGACAAATATCTGAAGTCTATGTATTTTCATAAGTATATGCTAAATACTGTCAGCTTCCAGCAGTGGGGATTTCACCTGGGATAGAGTCAGATGACAAGAAATGATATCATTCTGCAAACTATCCCAGCAGCAATATTTGAGATATTAATTTGAGAACTCTTTTTAGAGAGACAGGGCATTCTGTACTCTGTCTTGAACCTGACAAGAATCATTCGCCACATCTGCCTTGGTTTGATGAAGTAAGTTTCTAGGGAACAGTACAATTCTCTTGGATATAGTCAAGAATATAGCAAAGCTTAGTTTAGATATTTTTCTATATTTATTTGAGACTGTCCTGCAATGTTGTTTTAAATATTTCCTGTGATTTTGAACTCTGATATCACTGTATATATATATATATATATATATATATATATATATATACTGAGTATTTCCTTGTTCTTTTAGTATTTATTATTAAATATACTTAAAACTTTCATTGTGGCTGATCTGTCTAGATATATTTAAGTTTTGAGAGTACTTGCATATTTATTTGGTAACACTGTGTGTGCCACTCCTAATAGCCTTGCTCTTGATCAAACTGCCATTTGTATTAATATTAATATTAATATTAAATAGTAAGATTGGACACCCTTTGTTAAGGGCCTGAAAATAGCTGATAAGGAGTTGACTGATGGCAGTGATAATTACCTTATAGCCTGGGCAAAAGGGGGCATAGTTAGTAAACCTGTGCCAGCCTTTCCCATGTGTGTTTGTGTGTGTGTGTGTGTGTGTGTGTGTGTGTGTGTGTGTGTGTGTGTGTGTGTGTGTGTGTGTAAGTCAAACCTCAAAGAGTGTGTGTGTCAGTTACTTGGGCAGGGATACAAAGCACTGGTTGGATAGAGAGGGTGCTGTAGGTCTTGGCTTGGCCACTCAGCTGAGATCTCAACTTCATGGCTGTGCTAGTGAGTAGTCTTACTGGGGATTTAGAGAAAGAGGGAGAGACCAGCCCCAGACTGACTGTGGTCTCTGTGTGCTCTTAAGGGAAATTGCACTTGATGCTGAGAGCTGCATCTGGCAATACTGTGTGTGTACCTGTTATCCTCCCAGTGTACATCCTCCACTGGTGCCATTGGTGAGGATAGAAGCTCCTTGATTACTGGTCCAGTGGTGGGTCATCACATACTCCAGTGTTCAATTTATTTTAATCAGGTCTGAGCACATTTGGGTTATTTCCTCCCTAAATTACTGGAAGCTATGTCTTGCACCAAAGCTGGAGCTTGAGCTACTTTTTCCTAAACAGCCGCAGGATTCTTCACAGGCAGTGTTTTCTTTTCACCTTTTCTAGTTGATTTTCTGCCAGGCTCTCTTCATTTCTTCTTTACAGCTAGGCAGTGTACTTACTAGCCAGTAATTGAATTCTACATAAGCTAATAATATTACTGGCTGTTTTTCTCAGTTTCTGTTTTCACATTGGGAAAGGTAAAGTTAAGCTGTTAATCAATGTGCAGCCATCTTGGAAGTAAACCATGGACACATGTTTGTCAAAGGTTAGGTCACTGTCCACATAAGTTATCAACCCCCCCCCAACAATTTGTAAAGTAGTTTCTGTTAAAAGAAAGGATACCTCCTTTCCTGAAGATATTCATGATTCTGAATCTTGACAAGAGGATGTAGGGACAGATATAGGGTTTTCTCCTCAGATTTCTGATTCAGACTCAGAGGACAGCTCAGGTTCTGACTCCCCCTGGGGGTGGTTCTCTTTCTCTGAGACTGTTTCAAGAATGGGCCAGTGTTTTCAGAGGGTGGGACAACACTATGGTTTCTCAGGCTCTCAGAAAAATACTATGACATGTTGTAGAAGTAATTTCCTGAACCTGCACCTATTCCTCCAGTTCTATCAGCTTTGGAGACTGCGTGTGTTACTGCCTGCAATTTTCCTGACAGTCAAAAGGCTTCCCCTATAAAGGCATATAGAATATGTATTTTTCCTATATCATTTAATTTTTTATACACTGTTGCCAATCCTGATCCCGCAGCTATAGCTTTAGTTAATCCTTCTGCTGCTAAACACTTTATTAATTCCAATCCTCATCTGTCTGATAAGGATGGGCAGATCATTGATAAGTACGGGAAAAAAGTGTATGCTTCTACAACGCTTAAGCTTCAGAATTTTGAATTGTCAAGTTCATATGTTATGTTATTTTATCCTGAATAATTGTGTAAGTATGAGGAATGTTTTATTTGAAGTTTCTTTTGAGAGGAAAAATGTGCTTTAAGTAATCTAATTTCTTCTTTTGTTCAAGTCTCCATTCATTGCATACAGTGTGTGTGTATGACTCTTTGGATGCTTCTTTAAGGGCTATGGCCACATGTACTGTTTTGAGAAGGATTGCATGGCCACATTCTCAAAACCTCCCAGATGATGTTAAGAATGTGATTTTAAATTCTTCTTTGAATAGAGATTTAGTTTTTGGCCCCCATGCTGCAGAGGTGATCAAAATGTGTAATGAAAGGTACAAGCTGATACAAGGAATCTCTAAGATTTTTCATACGTGCTTTTCCAAGTTTTCCAATGGATTGTGTAACTCCTCATCCAGTTTTGGTAAGAAACAAAATAAACATTCTCATAAAAATACAGGTAAATGGATATTTAAAAAGAAATGGCAAGGGGTTCCAAGAAGAATTCTGAAAACTCCCAAAACCAAGGACAGCCCAATATGTCAGAATGACTATTTAAGAGACTTTGTTCCCCTCTCCCCCTCATGGGAGCCCATTTATTCTTCCAGAAAATGTAAATCTCTACTTTTCCTTTTTTTTTTTTGCAACAGATAGTTTCAGACAACCAGGTTCTGAAGATCATTCATCAGGGTTACAAATAGCAGTGGGAGGAAATTCCTCCTTCCCATGGGGTAATTCCTCATCCTTCAGACTAGAATCTTTTGTTTCCACCTGTCCTTAATAACATACTATCCCAGGGAGTGAAAGACTCTATTCACCTTCCCATGTGGGAAAAGGGTTTTATTCAAGGATGTTTTTAGTAACAATGAAAGAAATTCCTGGGATACCAGTTCTGGATCTTTCTTTCCTAAACCCATTAGTGACAGTACTGAAATTCAAATGATGTCACTTCATAACATGGTGCCTCTTATTTTTCTTCATTCAAGTTTCCTTGTAACATTAGTTTTAAAAAATGCTTCTAACATTCCTTTTCATCCAGAAAGCAGGTGTTTCTTAAGGTTTTGTGTGTCTGGATTACATTAGCACTTCTCTGCCTTAGTCTTTGGACTATCCAGTTCATTATGAATGTTCACACAGTGTCTAGCTCCAGTTACAGCTCATTGCAGGATATTATTTAGATGACTTGCTTATCTTTGCATAGTCTTTTTTTAAGTGTCAGGAATCTGTCTGTTGGGTGAGACATCTCTTTCACAAGCAGGAATTCCAAGAGAACATTCAAACATTTCTTGACTCCATCTCAAAGGATTGTGTTTCAGAGATGTCAACTAGGTACAGCAGTTGAAAATGCTTTTCTTCCACAGGATAAAAATAGTTCTATATCTAGATCTATTTCTAGTGTTTGCCACTCAGGCATTGATCACTGGGAGGGGATACCTCTGAATTTAGGGTCTCATGGCTTGTATGATTCTCATTATATCCCTGCCAAAACTCCTCATGAGAAAGATACAGTGGTATTTGAAGTCTCTTTGGTCCCAGCACCAGCACCCTTTGTTTTTTAGATCCCAGTGCTGGGATTAGTCAGAAGGGAAATCACTTGGTGGAGACAACAGATATCTCTAAATCCAGGTCTCCCCTTCTTCCTCCCTGTTCCAATGTAGTCAGTCCCTACAGACACCTCAGACTTTGCATGAGGAGCAGTTTCAGGAGGGATAAAAGTGCAAAGTGTGTGGGACACCAGGGAAGGTCACAAGCACATAAATGTAAAAAGATGATTGCCCTGATCAAGGCACTCAACTCACTAAATCATCTTTGGTCCCTGGAACCTCTTCAAGTTATTACAGACAAAACCACAGTCATGTGGTACATCAACAAGCAATGTAGAATCAGGTTGTACCCCCTCTGTAGACTAGCCTTGATAGCTTTGGATATAGTCTCTCTCTCTCTCTACAGGCATCCTACATTCTGTTGGAGCAAAACTGTGTGGCAGACAAGCTAAGCACGGCAAGAGAGGACTCTCACAAATGGAAACTAGATCAATGGGTCTTCCGAGATTTGATCCATCTGTGGGGAGGTCCTCAAATAGAAATAAATAAACATGAATGAGCATCACAGCCAAGTACTAAAATATTAAAATATTTATTAATGTAAGCACTTTCATGTAAAAACACTTCTTCAGACCAAATTCACAATAAAATTGAATAAAACACCTTTATATAATGAATCACATTAATCAAACAATTAAACAATTCACTGTTACTATGACATTTAGTCAGTCTTTCAACTTGTGTGAGAGCAGATAGGGCTTTAAAGAGACACTTTCATTTAATCCAAAGTCTCTATCTGCCTGTAAAGTAATAATCCATTCATTGGTCTCAGTCCTGTTCACCACACTACCCCCCCTCCAATATTCATGTCAATCAGCTGTAATGCCCTAAAAGAAAAAGTATGCCCATTGCACTGAGAGACATGTTTACTCAAAGCATTTGTTTGACCTGTTTCTTAATATCATCTATATGCTCCAAGACCCTTTCTTTAAAACTACAGTTAGTTTTTCCTACGTAAAATGATGGACAATCATTACATGTGTCAAGGTAAACTAAATCTTTGGTCCTACAGTCCACATAAAATTGAAATCTATATTCAACATTCATAGTTGGGTGAACAAAAGTAGAACAACTTGATATGTATATGCAGGCCTTACAAGTGCGACAGGGGTGTATGCCTTTCCTATCAGACCAAGGATGTTCTATAATCAGGGAGTTGCTACACTTAAAACATAATCTCTGTTTTAAATTTCTAGCATTCTTAAAATAAAAACTTGGTCGTGGACCAACAATCCTCTGTACTGCATAATCAGTCAGTAGAATAGACCAATTTCATTTTATGACCCCACACACTTTATCTATATTATTAGAAAATGTAAAACCTAACCTAGACGCCTTCATTTCCATAGTTCCACTATTATCAAGACTATTCACTTTCTCAGAGAAATAAGATTTACCCAATGTACATTTCAAATCCATAACCTCAGCTAGAATTTCCTCAACAGCTTTCCTCCCATACCCGAATAACATAAAAAAAAAACAAATAAAAAAAAAACTAAATGGCTTAGGCATGGGGGAAAGCCCTCCTCCACCCCCCCATACCCCCCCTACTTAAATATACCAACTCCGAGACCACACTACATTGAGGTAAATGGAAATCTCCCCTTACGGAGAATTCCGTTTACTTGCACAATGTTCTTCACTTTCAATATTGTCGTGCTGACAATATCAGACACGATATTGTCAGCTTATGACAACGTGAAGTAGACCCAATTAGGGTGCATGCTGGTTCGATACAATTTTCCCTTTCTCCAACAAGACTTTCTGTGCATAGATGTCCCTAATTGACCATTAACACCCTTATAAATATGAACATCAAGGAAGTCAATAAAAGCATTAGAGGATGAAATAATGAATCACAGAAAATCTGTACTATTATGCAGTACCTGGAGAAAGTCACATAACTCATTCATTATTTCCTTGTCATAAAATAAATATGTCATCAACAAACCTGACTCCAAGAAAACTGATGGCCCCACCTTGAAGTGATAATATTGTTTTAGAGAAGTAAACACCTGCTCCATTTGAACCAGCTAACCTGGCTGACTTGAGGTTCTTAACATAGAAACCAGTTTTACTTATTGCTCTGACCTTTGCAAGAAGGGTATCTGAGTTGCAAGCTCTTATTGTGAATCAACCTATCTCATTTTCCTCAGGGATAAGATTTTTTTGAGAACTAAGCCTTTTTTGCCTAAAGTGGTATCAGAGTTTATTTAAGCCAAAATATCCATCCCACTGTTTTGTTTCCTGAACCCAAAATGAGGAAAAAAGGATATGCCACACCTTGGATGTCCACAGACAACTCAGGTACTATCTTGTCAAAACTAAATCCTTCAGATCTTCATATCAATTGTCCATTTATTGTGAAGGTGGTGACAGCCCTGCAATGGCCCAGTAATCAAGGAGCCTCAGTCCTCACCACTGGCAACAGTGAGGGGATGTACACAATGGAAAAATTACAACTACACACACAGTAAAGTGCAATTTCCATTAAAAGCACACAGAGATCACAGTCAGTCTGGGGCTGGTTTCTCCCTCTGTCTCGCCAGATCCCCCAATAAGACTCCCAACTGGCACAGCTATAGGGTTGAGATCTCAGCTGAATGGTGGAGCCAAAACCTCCAGCACCCTCTCTCTCGAACCAGTGCTTCATGTCCCTGCCCAATTAGCTCACACACACACAAACACACACACACACACACACACACACACACACACACACACACACACACACACACACACACACACACACACATGCACACACACCCGGAAAATGTTGGCACAGGTTTACTAGCTATGCCCCCTTCTGCCCAGACTATAAGGTAGTTATCACTGCCACCAACCAACTCTTTATTAGCTACTATAAGGTCCTTACAAAGGGCGTCCAATCCTACTGTGTAATATTACTAATAATCCAAATGGTAGTTTTGACCAAGAGCAAGGCTGTTTAGGAGTGGCCTGCACAGTGTCACCAAATACATATGCAAGTACTGTTAGAGCTTAAATATGTCTCACAAATATCAGCCACAAAGATAGATTTAAATATGTTTAATAATAAATAATAAAAGAACAAGAGAATATTCAGTAAACAAACACAGTTACTTCAGAGTTCAAAATAACAGGAAATATTTTAAAACAACATTGCAGGAAAGTTTTATTTTTTTATTTATTTTTTTTTATTATTTATTTTACATTTGTTGACCGGGATAGTCTGACTGGATATATGTCCATTTTCAGCGGAGGCCTGGGGAGAAAAGCTCCACAGTAAAAACAGAGATTAATACATTGTAATAAAACAAAGACAGCAAAAATAAAACAAAAAACAACTTTATCTTCTATATTGGTAGATGCAACAAAGGAGATGCAGTACAGTGTGGTTGGACTCTCATATACAATATCAGGGATAAAAAATATAAACACAGATTCCAGCATACCAATTCTCCTTCTAGGCTAATCACTTTGGTTAAGAGGAGAGAGAAACAATAAAGAAAGAGGGGATGCTTCTAGGAAGGGATCTATACCTGTCTGAGAAAGGGTTAGTCAGGACTTGAGCATTGGCAGAGCCAATGTGACTTTAGATGGTGATTTAATCTTTTTTTAAAGAGGCTTAGGGAGGAAATGCAGGAAAGGCTGGGGGGGGGGGGAGTTCCAGATTTTACCAATGGCATTGGTAAAAAGTGAGTCACCCCCTACATTGTTGGCTTTGACTGTTTGAACTAGTATCTTATTTGAAGAGCGCAGACTACTGAGATTATTGTAGGGTCTAATTAAATTTTTCAGCCCTGGAGTTTTGTTAGGTTGGTTCAGGATTTTATATGCTTCAATAAGTTGGGTCTTCTGTAGTAGGTTTGTGAATTCAATCCAACCTAGGTTTCTTAGGTTAATACAGTGGTGTGTTCTGTAAGGCATTCCTGTTGCAAATCTAGCAATCTGATTATAGCAATGCGATAGTTTATTTAGTTCAGCTGTGTTAAGATTGGTGAGCATAGGGGAGGCATACAGGAGGGTGGAGAGAAGATGAGAGCGGGCCATGGTCACTTTTGCTATTGGAGTTAGAAAAGATTTAATCCGGTATAGTGACCCAAGTTTTTTATTAACGGCTTTAATGGTCTGATTGATATGGATATCAAATCTAAGTTTGTTGTCTATGGTGACTCCTAATAGTTTAGTATAGGAGTCTGGGGAGATGATTGTCCCATTTTTGGATTGGATAGAAAAGGATAGGGTGTTATCTTTTGAGTGGGATGGAAAAGTAGTAATTTGGTTTTGTTAGGATTCAGGATCAATTTACGTCCTAATAGCCAATTCTCTACTAACATGAAACATGATTGGGTTTTGGTTAGTAGGTTGACAGGAGATGTATCAGCACAGACTAATGTCGAGTCGTCTGCATATTGAATACAGGTTGCTTCAGGGATGGCTTTATACAGGTCATTTATGAAGATAGTAAAAAGAAGAGGACCCAGGATAGATCCTTGAGGTACTCCTATGGTATTAGGTAGGAGGTTAGAAAGCTTAGATTGCCAAAGTATGGCTTGTTTCCTACCAGATAGATAGCCAAGAAACCAGTCCAGAGCTTGTTTGTCAAGTTGGAGATTTTCTAGTGTATGGTGAAGTAGCTGGTGGTTCACCATATCGAAGGCCTTTGATAGGTCAAGAAATAGTGCTGAAGATATTTTTTTGTCATTTCGGTTGAGATTGATAGTGTCGGTAAAAGAGAGAAGAGCAGTGGTTGTACTGTGGTGGGGTCTAAAACCATGTTGTGAATTGGTTATTAAATTGTTCAGGGTAAGATAGTAAAGCAGTTGTTTGTGTATACACTTCTCCATGATTTTGGCCAATGGTGACAGAATTGCTATGGGCCTATAATTTGATAGTTCCGTTGATAAGCCACCTTTGTGGAGAGGTATGACATGGGATATTTTCCATATTGATGGGATTGTAGATTCTGCTATGGTTCTATTGATAAGAACTGAGATAGGGTACGCAATGGTATCTGCTGCTATCTGTAAGTATTCAGCTGGGAGAAGGTCTGCAGAGAGAGTGGTTGGTTTTAATTTCTTCAGTAAGGATCTTATATAGGCAGTGGAGACAGGTTGAAATTTAAAGGTGGATTTTAGCTGTTGGAAGTTTTCCGTTTTTATAGAGTTGGTGGATGGTAATTGATTTGCTAGGGATTGTATACTGTCAGTAAAGAAATTGTTAAAGGAATTAGCTACATCTTCAGGGGTTTTGTCACTTAGTTTTTTTGTGGTAGGGGTAGAGGATTTACCTGGGTGGAGAAGATTATTTAGTCCAGTCCAGAATTTTTGAGGGTTGTTTTGGTGTTTATTTTGAAGTTGACAATAGTAAAAGTCTCAAATAAATACAGAAAATATCTAAACTAATCTTTAATATATTTCTATCTATATCTAAGAGAAATACTATGCCCTGAATCTTACTAACAGGCAGGCAAGTGCAGATGATGATGATGCTGATGAGTGGATGTTCTTGCTAGGTCCAAGACAAAATACAAAATGCACAGCCTCTCTCTGTGAGAGTTCTTAAATTAATATCAAACATTACTGCTGGATTAGCTTGGATGACATCACTTTTGTCACCTGACTTCAGTTCTCAGGCTTAACAGAAATGTAACAAAATTTTAACATCTCTCAGAACTGTGCAGCTGCTAGGAAGTCATAAAGCAATAAAATGCCTTTTACATTTTAAACCTAGTAACTACTTCTCTCCAAGACAATAGAAAAAACGTCTAGCTCTAAACATCCTGTCTCCTTCCTGCATTGAAACTAACTTTTATAGCACATCATAAAGCACTTAATTTCAACTTACTTGAAGTTTTATGAATTAATCTTTTATGTTCCTGTAATATATGCTGTGGTTATATTCTTGACGCTCAGTACATAACATACAGTTCTGTACAAATCATATCAATATTCACAACTGACATAGAATTATTTACAAAATTCCAGGTAGCTGGGATGGCAGTGTCACCCCCCCCCCCCCCCAGAAAAGTCAAGCTAGTTTTTCAAGTGACCCTTGAGAAATGTTGCTTGAGATGGTTGAGCCTATCTGAGGAATACCTTACCCATTCCCTGTCTTGAGAGCCCATCTGTGTTGGCATTGCTAAACCCCACTGCAGGTCTGCACAGTCATATCATATGCTTGTAACCTTAGCCTCCACCTTAGTTACTTGGCATTTTGCTGGCTAGCTTGATGTAGCCATTTTAAGGGATCGTGATTTGTAACTACAGTGAATTTCCTTCCATACAGATAGGGCTGAAGTTTCTGCAGTGCCCACACTATGGCTAGGCATTTCTTTTCTACAGCTGCATAGCACTCCTCCCTGGGTTGGAGCCTACGACTGAGATATACCACTGGGTGCTCTTCTCCCTCTGAGGAAACCTGGCTAAGTACAGCCCCACCACATGGTTTGAAGCATCCACCTGGACAACAAATTATTTGCTCTAATCTGGACTGGCTAATACAGGGGGTCCTTCCAAAGCTCCTTTAAGCTTCTGAAATGCCTGCTCACATACTGGGGTCCACACTACATTATCTGTTTTGTTTTACCTTGTCAGATTTGTGAGGGGAGAAGCTATGGTGCTACAATTGGAGACAAACTTTCTATAGTGCCCGCTGTCCCTAAGAATACCATCACCTGCTTTTTGGTAACTTGGGCAGGCCATGCCTAAATGGTTTCCACTTTGGCAGGCTCTGGCCTGATCTTACCACTCCCCACTGTATGTCCCAGGTAGGGGTCCCCTGCCATACCCGCCTGACATTTACTGGGCTTAATGGTCAAACCTGCCCTCTGTAGGCTGCCCAGCATCTCCCTGACATGCTGAAGGTGCTGTTGCCTAGGAATGGCTGTAGATAGCAACATCATCTAGGTAAGCAAAGGCAAAATCTCCTGCTCCTGCTAGGATATGATCTACCAGCCTCTGGAAAGTCACTAGGGCATTTTTTATCCCAAAAGGCATCTTCATCTTCGTGAACTCATATAAGCCAAAATGAGTCACAAAGGCTGACCTGCCTCTAGCACTGGGAGGCAAGGGCACCTGCTGGTAACCCTTGGTAAGATCAATAGTGGTAAGATACTTAGCCCTACCCAGTTGTTCTAGGCATTCATCTGTCCCAGGCATGGGATAAGCCTCTGATTCTGTGTGACTATTTAATTTCGGGTCTATATTACATGATCAAAGTTTCAAAACTTCGAATCTGATATAGTCAACACCATATGATCGAAGTTTTGAAACTTCAAAAATGTAATACAAATGCAACAACCTACACAAACAAACCATTTAACTGCTCTAAGCAGGGGACAGACCCCCTGCACCCCCACACCCCCCACTAGTTAAGTATAGCAACTCCGAGATCGCACTACAGTGCAGAAAAGGGAAATATTTCCTTTCCGTGCTATACGGAGATCTCCGTTAAAAGATTCAAAGTTTCAAAACTTCAATCATATGATGTCGACCATATCAGATTTTAAGTTTTGAAACTTTGATCTTATGATATAGACCATTTAATTTCTTGTAGTCCACATGGAACCTGGTGCTGCCATCCTTCTTCAGTATCAGCACAACTGGGGAAGCCCAGGTACCACTGGACTCCTGGATTACCCCTAGTTCCAACATTTCCTGTATCTCCTCCCTTAGAATCTGTTTGACTTGCTCAGGCACCCTATAAGGGGCCTGCTTAATAAACCTTTGGGGTCCTGTGTCCACATGGCGGTGCACCAGATGGGTGCACCCTCTTTTCCCAGTGAACATGCCCCCAAACTCCTGTAACACTGCTTGGATTTCTCTAACCTGGGTAGAGGATAACTGCTGGGACACTGCTACCTCTTCCACTGATGCGTCAGTTCGAGTCTCACTAAGGAGATCAGTCACCAGATCCCCCTCAGACTCCTCCTGCCCAAGACTGTAAATACTCAGCACGAAGGCCTCACTATCATGGTAAGGTTTCATCATGTTAACATGGTACAAGTTGTGCCCCTGCCTCTGGCCTAGCAGTTCTACCTTGTAGTTAACATCACTGACCTTCCTTACCATATTGTAGGATCCCTCCCAAGTTGCCTGCATCTTGCTTTGTCTGACAGGAATGAGAATCATTACCTGTTGCCCTACAGCATGCTCTCTAGCTCGAGCATCCCTGTTATACCAGACCTTTTCCTGCTGCTGGGCTTCTGCCAGGTTCTCCTTGGCCAAGCCCATGAGTTCCCTAAGCCTTGTCCTGAGGTTTAGGACATATACCACAACAGACTCCTTAGGGGATTCACACTCACCCTCCCACTCATCTTGAATTAAATTTAGAGGTCCCCTCACCTTATGCCCATACAGCAACTCAAAGGGTGAAAAACCTGTGGATTCCTGGGGCACCTCTCTCTTAGCAAACAACAGATGGGCAAATATTTGTCCCACTCCCTCTTAAACTGGTCTGGAAATGCCTGTAGCATCATCTTGAGTGTAGAGTTTAACCTCTCAACAAGACCAATAGTCTGGGGATGGTAGGGAGTAGTCTTTAAGTGCTTCACCCCACAATATTTCCACAGAGAAGCCAACAGGTCTGACATGAAATTGGCACTTATGTCAGTCAGTAATTTGTTTCAAAAACCTACCCTGCTGAAAATCTCTAACAAAGCATTTGCCACCTTTTCTGCCTCAATGGAGGACAGAGCCACAGCCTCAGAGTATCTGGTAGCATAATCTACTGCCACTAGGATATACTTTTTCCCTGTGGAACTTGGGGTACTCAGAGGCCCCGCAGTATCCATAGCTACCTTCTAAAATGGCTCCTCAATCAAAGGCAAAGGCGTCAAAGGAGCTTTCACCTTGTTTCCTGCCTTGCCGACCTTTTGGCACTGCTCACAGGTCCTGCAGTACCCTGTTACATCTCTAGAAAACCCAGTCCAATAAATGTTCTGCATAATACATCTCTTTGTAAGTTTTATGCCCATATAACCTGCAAAGGGAATATCATGGGCTATGGCTAGAAGTGCCAAATGGTAGGGTCTGGGCACTACCAACTGCTGTATTCTCTCACCCTCTAGTCCTCCCTCAGGGGTCCACTCTTTATTCAGTAACCCTTTGTCCAAGTATACAGATTCCCCCTTCTCTCAAGAATCAGGTGCCTCACTAGCTACCTCCCTCAGGCCTTGTAATGTAAGGTCTGAGAGATGAGCCTGTTTAACTCTCTTAGTAACCATTCCCAGCTCCCCTTCCACAAGAAGTCTGGTATTCTCTGACAGCGATGCCTCTCTGCCAGCCTGGGGACTACTACTACTCACCTCTGCCCTTGCAGTCACTCTGTCCAAGGGAACATCAGTAGCCACAAGCAGCTGTGGCTCACCTTCAGTCTCACTGCTGCAGGGTAGCCCCCTCCCTGAAGTAACCATCTCACCAGTCCTGACTACAACTGTGTGTTCTGTCTGGGTCTACCCCAGGCTACCAGAGCCACATGCTTGTCTCCAAGCCTGACTGTATGTAACTGCATGCACACACGGTACTGCATTATCAAAATCATTCCCTATCAGGACATCTGCAGAGATATCCTCAAATACACCTACTTGATGGCTTCCTTTTCCACCCTCCCAGACAAGGTGAACCCTAGCCAAAAGGTATTTGGAATGGGGTCCCTCCTAAAGCTCTGTCTGGAGTAGACTGCCCAAGCAAGTAGTGCTCCTCATTAACCATTGCAGGCCTCACAATGGTTAGGTCAGAGGCTGTGTCTCTCTTAGCATTGGCCTCTTTCCCATTCACTAAGATAGGATATAACTTCTTATAGTAGTTTGGTACCCTTATTGTCTTAAGACAACTTACTGCTGGCATTTTGTCATTCCCACTTACTGGCTCTCCCACCTTTTGTTCCCCACCTTGCCTCCATTGACATTTATATGCTACATGGCCCTGCTGGTTGTATTTAAAACATTTAACCCTTGGTCCTGGACATGTATCTGGACTAGCATCTTCCATTGCTACTGGTAGACTCTGTTGGGGCAGTCTGGGCTGCCCACCATGGGTTCCCTTTAACCCATGAGCAGCACTGGGTGTCCCTTTCCTGTGCAGTGATGCCCTACTTGCTAGGTATAGGTCTCCCTTCTTCCCCAATTCATCTGCAGTATTGCATTGTCTATCAGCTAACCAGATTCTCATGTCCTGAGTGCTAAGGGCTTCTTCCCTCACCAAATGGTCTGTCAGCCCTTCAAAAGTGATGACCTGACATCCACTCACCCACCTATGAAAATAAGTGCTTAGTTTAGCAATATATTCACACACACTTTTATCTCCCTTGCGCCTATACTCACAAAACTTTTTCGTATAAGCTTCAGGTGTTAACTTAAAGCATTCTAACAAACACATTTTGATTATATTATAATTTAAGCAATCAGTATCAGACAGTTTAGAAATTGCAGTTACACCTTTACCATGAAGTAAGGGGGTCAGGAACCATACCTAGAGCCCTTGGTCAACATTATACTGTTTACATACCCTCTCAAACATATGAATGAAACTATCAAAATCATCTCCCTGTAAGTAGTGGAAGAATTTACTGACCTTTGTTGCTTCTGGGGTTCAGTTACTCCCTTTCCCATTACCTCCATGACTCTGTCGAAGAGTCAGCATTTCCTTTTCATATTGCCACTGTCTCTTATTCTCCTCAGCTTCTAGGCATCACAGTTTCTCATTTTCCTCAGGCTTCAGACATTGCAGTTTCTCATTTTCCTCAGTCCCTAGATGTATCAGCCTCTCTGCTGCTTATATTTCCAAACACTTGGCCTCCAGCTCAAGTCTCTTTAACTCCAGATGGATTTTTAACTCCTCAGTGAAAAGGTTGAACTGTCCATTTTCTGAGAGTCGTACATCTCCAAGGCCAGTCTGATTGCCCTCCTGGTTGCCATCCTGTGATGCAGCTGTGACTAAAGCTGTAATCCTTTCTACTTTAGTCTAGTTGGCATGCACCAGTCCTTTAGCCTGGCACATCTTAGCCAACTGGCTCCTTGTCAGCTTGCCATACTCCTCTTCTGACATGCTTGCCTGCTCTCCCAGACTAATTAAGCTGAGGAAAAAAATACAGTTGTGATATGAACTCTGAATGTTCACTGCATGGCTGATTGACAGTACAAACACCTTCAGTGATCACTGTACACAAGCTACAGGAATTCAATATCCACACCACTACAAGCCAATTAATATGTGATGTAGCTATCTCACTACTGTCAACCAATTAATATGTGATGTAGCTATCTCACTACTGTCAACCAATTAATATGTGATGTGGATATCCCACCACTGTCCAATTAACATGTGACACCCCTGCACTGACCCAGTAATCAAGGGCAACAGTGAGGGACATACACAATAGGAGGATTACAAGTACACACACAGTAAAGTGCACACAGAGATCACAGTCAGTCTGGGGCTGGTTTCTCCCTCTCTCTCCAGATCTGCCAATAAGACTCCCCACTGGCACAGCTATAGGGTTGGGATCTCAGCCGAGTCATCAAGCCAAAACCTCCAGTACCCTGTCTGTCCAACCCATGCTTCCTGTCCCTGCCCTAGTAGCTGACACACGCAATTTGAGATTTTATTTACACACACAAACACACACACCACGCACACATACACACACACACTCATACACACACACACACACACACACACACACACACACACACACACACACACACACACACACACACACACACCTGGCAAAAGCTGGCACATGTTTACTAGCTATGCAACCTTCTGCCCAGACTATAAGGTAGTTATCACTGCCACCAACCAACTTTTATCAGCTACTATAAGGCCCTTACAAAGGGTGTCCAGTCCTACTGCGTAGTGTTACTAATAATCCAAATCGTATTTTTTACAAAACAGCAAAGCTTTTTAGGAGTGTCCTATACAGTGTCACCAAATGCATTTGCAAGTACACTAAGAGCTTAAATATTTCTCACAAATAGCCACAAAGATAGGTTTAAATATATTTAATAATAAATAATAAAAGAGCAAGACAATACTCGGAACACAAACACAGTTACTTCAGAGTTCAAAATCACAGGAAATATTTTAAAACAACATTGCAGGACAGTCTCAAATAAATACAGAAAACCTCTAAACTAAAGGTTGGGAGGGTGGCTTAATGGCTAAGGTGTTTGCCTTACAAACACAAGGTGTAGGGTTTGATTCTCACAAGAGATAATTGGCTAGGCTTAAAATGGCTCGCAAGGGCAGTTAGCTTAGTACTAAACTATGATCCTATGAATCTTTACTATATTCCTGTCTATATCTATAAGAGGTACTATGCCCTGAATCTTACTTACAGACAGGCAAGTGCAGATGGTGATGATGAGTGGATGTTCTTGCTAGGTCCAAGACAAAATACAAAATGCAGTCCATCTCTGAGACAGTTCTTAAATTAATATCAAACATTACTGCAGCGTTAGCTTGGATGACATCACTTTTTATCACCTGACTTCAGTTTTTAGGCTCTACAGAAATTTAACAGAATTGTAACATCTCTGTGTTAAAAATACATATCTCTCAAAACTGTGCAGTTGCTAGGAAGTCATAAAGCAATAAAATACTTTTTACATTTTAAACCTACTAACTTCTTCTCCCCAAGACAATACAAAAAAACTTCTAGCTCTAGATATCCTGTCTCCTTGCTGCATTGAAACTAACTTTTATAGCACATCATAAAGCACTTAATTTCAACTTATTTTCTTGAAGTTTTGTAAGTTAATCTATGTTCCAGCGGGGTATGCTGTGGTTACATTTTTGAAGCTCAGTACATAAGATACAGTTCTGTATAAATCATATCAATATTCAGAAATGACATAGAATTATTTACAATATTCCAGATAACTGGGCTGGCAGTGTCACAAAAGTAAAAAGAAGGGACAGTCTGTGTCTAAACAAACTATTTCCTAATGGTTTTCTAAGACTATTATTAGTAGTTATATTCACCACAACAAAAGTGTTCCAAGCAAGGTCAAGGCCCACTCTACTTGGGTCTTGGCTTTATCTCTCACTTTTTGGAAATGGTTGGATTCTAGAAATATTCTAGAAGGTACAACTTGGTCCTCTGTGCATACATTTACAAAGCACTACAAGCTTGATTTCTTCAGGTCTAGATCAGGCTTTGCAAGGACAATTCCCCATGTGCTCCTGGACTCTTCTTCCGCCTCCAAAATGTAGTAAGCTAGGGTAATCTACCCATAAAGTTAAGGCGACTTCTGCAGTGATCAGTATGAGAAATAAAGTACAGTTCTGTAAGTAAACTTACCATAGCAGTAGATGTTTAAATGATCACTGCTGCAATAGCTATTCCATCCTCTTGTTTTTGGGTGTGTTATTAATGCCAAAGCTGTTCCCTCCCTCCACCTCCTTGTTTTTGGATGTATTATTTATGTCAGAATGTGCACATTTATATTTTGTTCTTCCTAGCATTGTCCTGTCTGTCTCTATCTCCCTCCTTCTCTCTGTTGGCAGGAAAGCTCTGAAGGGCTTGGTGTCCAAACTTGTCTTTTGGTCAGCTCAGCTTGAGCTGCCAGACAGTTTGGGCATGTTGAAGGTACATGAAATTAGACCCAGGGGCCAGTCCAGTAATCAGACCAGTGAGGAAAGTTCCGATAGCTATGCAGGACAAAGTCAAGATTCAGTTAGATAAAATGGTGCAACATGGTGTGATTTGTCCAGTCACAGAACTAACTGAATGGGTATCTTCCATAGTAGTTGCTCATAAGAAAAGCTCAGAATATGTATTGACCCAAGAGACTTAAATAAAGCATTAAAGAGGCCCTGTCATTCTATGCATACAGTCAAGAAAGTTGCTACCCTAATGCCAAATGCCACTGTTTTTTTGTCTTAGATGCAAAGAGTTCATTTTGGTAAGTAATGCTTGATGGCAAATCTTCACTACTGACTACATTCAGTATCCCATTTGGTAGATACATATTTCTCGGAATGCCTTTTGGAATAAATTCTGCCAGTGAAGTCTTTCAGCGTGCAATGGAGCATTTTTTTTCAGGTTATTGCATGTGCTATAATAGCAGATGATTTACTAGTTGGAGGTAATGGTTAAACAGAGCATGACAGAAACCTCAGGAAAGTTCTGATCAGAGCACATGAAGTGAATTTAAAGCACAATCCTCTGAAATGTAAATTCAGGCTACCAGAAGTTACTTATGTAGGTAATTTACTTACCAGTACAGGCTTATGACCAGACACTTCCAAACAAACAATAAACCACTACAAAGACCTCCACACTCCAGATAAATATAACAACCAAAAAGATCCAAATTTGGAAGAAAGTAAAATATGCTAAAAGTTCTACATAAGACAACCGAACAGTAAAAATCCAATGTTTTATTCTAGCACCTCGGTGTCACCACCTTATTGGAATGTGAGAAAGTATCCATAAAACTTCACCTTTATACAATTTGAACACAGATTACATCCAATCAAACAATTAAAACCACTTCATTCTTAAAGCATACACTTCCACTTTAGTTCATTATTCAGTCCCTTAGGAACCAAAGTCTTATATTTTAAAATATATACACATTCCTTATACAATAATTTCTGTTTCAATATACCTTCATCCAGGGGTGTAGCTAGGATTTTCAAATTTGTACTCACAGCTCTCAAACTGCTACCCCCCCCCCTCCCCAGCCAAGCTACGGCCATGCTCGTAATTCACAGTTCGCTCTTTTAGTGTCGATGAAGAGACATTCGCTGTAATGCCTCTTCAGTAATATAATATAGATTCACTCAAACTCGGGTCCTTGAATTGAAAATGAACCTGAAAGTCAGTTCTTTGAAAAATGCAGCATGGTAGTTGGGGTAGAGGATTCATGCTTTTGTTTTCTGTAATTAAGGTACAGGTTTTGAGCTTGAGTAAATTACTAACCACCTGGCTACCCCTAACTAGAGTGTTTCATTCACAACCACACCCCTACCTACCTCTTAGTGCAAGAAATATGGACAAAGCCTAAAATAAACAGGGACAGATATTAAATAATGCTCTCATGAACTTAGAAAGTTGCTAGAATAACAGGATTTGTGCTAGTATGAGAAAGTTGCTAGAATAACAGGATTTGTGCTAGTATGAATTTTTCTAAAGAACATGAAGTCTGAAACTCAAATGTCTGTCATTATTTAGCAACTTCAGCCTTCAATGATTTTCTAGAAAATCACAAAATTTATGAGGAACAGACAAAAAATATGGGGCAAAAATCTGGACATTCTGCAAAATTTGGACAGTTCAGAGGTATGCTACCTACCTACCTCACACACACACACACACACACACACACACACACACACACACACACACACACACCTCTCAACCTCTTAGAGCAACAAACTCATAAATAAAACTGAGGCAAAGGCTCAGAAATAAGGACATTTTTTAAATATTGCTCATAAACTTAGAAAGATAATAGTAGGTCTTGCATTAGTATGAATTTTCTCAAAGGTATGAAATCTGAAACTCAAATGTCTCCCATTATTTTCTAACTTCAGTCTTTAATGATTTGCCACTAATTTGCCAGAAAACTGCAATTTTATTAAAAACTGACCAAAAATGTGATGCAAAAATATAAAATTGCCAGACAATACAGCTGGGAACCTGTCAAAGAAGGGACACCATTTTAATATGAGCACAGTTAACTTGAGCAGCTGGCAAAATTAGAGAATCTACATGCATTTCTGAAATAAAAGTAATCTATAACTCTGATCATTACAGTTATTTATAAAAGTAAACCCTCCACGTTTTCTTCCAAAATAGCTATTTTGCGGAGAGATTATTAGGGGGAGAGCAACATTTTGAGCCAAAATTGGGGACAGTTGAGAGGTTTGGATATTCCTAATTCTATAAAACAATTTATTTGCACATACCTCTCAGCCTCTTAATGCAGGAAATCTGGACAAGGCCAAATATATTGGGGGAACATACAAACAGTACTAAAAATTGATCTTGTATAAACTTAAGACAGTTAATAGAATATCAGATCTTGCTTTAGCGTGCATTTTTCTGAAGATTATGACGTCTGAAACTTAACGTCGGTCATTATTTAGTGACTTCATTCCTAAATGATTTGCCAGAAAAGTTTTATTTTGCATTTTACAGCATCAACACCAATAAATATCTGCTAAACAAAGCAATGCAGTCTCACAATGAAACTAGACTTAGCATTAAAACTTCTCTGCCCTTGAAACTCACATTCATTGAAACAGCATTGAAACCCACATTCAAAGAAAATACATTTTGCCAGTGGCAGATAAAGATGAACTTTGGGCTGTTTTCAAATCATAGGCCCCTTGCACATGAAACATACACGTGCTCTTTGATACACCTTCCTGGTTGTATTAAATTATATTCCTTGTACAATACAGTATAGTTGTTAGAGAGCGTTTTAAATTTATTGTTTTGAACATTTTTCCAGTAAACAATGAAACAAAATGCATGCACCAATGACAAAACAACCCAATTCATAACATTTCCATCATAAAAGTCTACTCAAACTTCTACAGTCCACCAGTATCAGTAAATATGCACAATCTCTGAACTAGTAAAAGCCATCTACATAATTCCACATTAAAGAAATCTGTAACTAATGAAGAGGCTGCTGCTAGCAAACAACTTTATATTTCATGGTTTCATCTACAAATAAAGTGCCTGTTGCCCTTGAGGAATAAATTGCCTATGTTGCATTAAAAACAATGATACACTAGTAATATTGCAATAGGGAATGGATGGCAAACTGATAACAGGTTTATAGTTACTACTAGATATCTTCGCCAAAACAGACTACAGCATCCACCCCCCTTTACAACACAGTACAGTATCAGCAATGCATCTATCTACTGTGGGAGAAGAACCCACAGCCTTCTGCGTCAAAAGGCCAATACACTACCTGTTGTGCTATTAACAGTACAAGCAGACTCTTTAGTTCCCCTGCAGCTCTCAGCTCCTTGTAAAATGTCGACACTCAGCTGTATCTCTGAACTTTACAGCACAAGAAATCTGGAAAAAGCTAACATTTATTGGGGGGGGGGGGCAAAAGCCCAAAAACCAGGAACACATTTTAAACATTGCTTGTATAATTTTGGAAAGTTGCTAGAATAAAATGCTGCATGATCACCATGCATGTCTTGAACTCAGAACCATATCCACTACAGTCAGTGCAACATACCACTATGCTAAATCAGCAGTTTGAAAAATAGGAAGACAAACTTAATGGCTATCATTTAGATAGCTCTCAACCTCTTAGCACAAAAAAACTGGACAAACAAAGCCAATAATGAGGGAATACAAATTCAGTTCTCACTTCACACCTTAGCACAAAAAACCTGGACAAACAACAAAAACAATAATGGGAGAAATACAACTTCAGTTCTCACTTCTCTCCATACTTAACAACCATTAGAAAAACAAATCTGAAGAAAGTTCAGAAATGGTGGTGGTTAGGGACTTTAGGCTCTTCTTACCCTGAAGCAAAGGTACAGGGTTTGAGTCTGAACACTTATAGCCAGCAGGTGTATTATTTGGGGGCATTTACACACACACACCCACACACCTCTTTCCAAAAAGGTGGGTAAATGATTCTTTCTACATCTTTTTGCCCGCATGGCTGCCAACCATCAGACCACCCACACTGAACTTAAATGCATCCTTTCCTTAGAAGTGAGTCATATCCATTAGGGTGGGAGCCACCAGTGGGGTGGCATCATTCAGATAGACTTCCGGGTTTCTTGTGCCCTTGCTGGCATACCAGGTATAGGGAAGGTTTAATCCAAACTATGATCTCCCACAGATGGAGGGACATGTCACCATGTGGTTCAGAATGCCTACCTGTAACACAAATACATGTACCTCTACACTTATTCAATGAAAGCTACGGCCAGCTGTCAGTTTGATGAACCACATGCCTACCTTCCAGGTCATTGTTCCATCCCTTCCTCTGAAGGATCACTTTACCATGTGACTTACTTCACTCTTGTTTCTCAACTTAGGCATTCCCATCCTTCGTGTCAGCTCCATCATGCACCTTGGTTGCCTACATTGCAATTAGGGTTTTATCTCTCTATGCTAGTGGGCTGGCTAGAAAGAGGGTCAGATGGTAAGGTTACAGTAGCAACACCCTCTATAGCAACACTGCCAACAAGCTAGATTACCCAAGACAAAACCAAACACATATTTTTTTTTCATAACTTAAGCCATGATTTAAGCTCTGAACAGTCACTATTCGATAGTCAAATAAACAGTAGTCATTACACAAGATTCAATATACATGCATTTAAGCTCATAAATTAATTACTAGCCAAAGTATTTAAAACTGAATAATAAAGTTGTTTACTTGAAATAAATTAACATATTTAATATGCAGACTGGAATAAGCTTGTACAAGAAATTTCATCTAAATGTTCTGAATAAATAGATGACAGACAGCAAACACTATCATCTAATCTAAATCCTAACTAATTTTAGGTAAAGATATGTCATGCTACTAGCTTGCAAGATCAATACAATCAGTATAGAACTTGCAAACGTTTTACAGGTAGCTGTGCCTTTTTGGGTATATTCCATCAAGAAAATCCAGCAAATCCCTCACTCTCAGTCTCTCTCTGTCTCTCTGTGTCTCTCTCTCTACTCTCTCACATAGCGTGCACACACACACACACACACACACACACACACACACACACACACACACACACACCTCTCTTACCTGATAATCAGTTTGCGATTGCCTTCCACGCACTACATCTTCAGATTTCCCACTCGTAGCGATAATCCATTTGCAATTGTCTTCCTGCATATTTCCCGCTCGCAGCCAGCCGGACATGACGCAAAGTCACTTCCAACTGGCTGGTATGCTCCTTAAAGGAGCCAGCACTGTTTTAAAAAAGAAAAAATATGTACGTACGTTTTTTTTTTTTTAAAAAGCTACCCCCTCTTCTAAAGAAGTTGTACTGATATCAGTACAGTGCGTATGCCTCCCGACGTCCCTGCCTTCATCTTCCCAAATACAATTAACTTGCTCTAAAATAATACCCTGTAATAAAGCAGCATCACTGTTGTGTTTTATTTTAAAATGTGAAGAAATTATGTTATCCTTTCTTTGGTGTTTTATATCTCTCAGATGTTCCATTAACCTAGTACAGAACATCCTTTTTGTCTCCACAATGTAAAACAAATCACAGGGGCAGCATAGAGCATATATTACCCCTTTGCTTTCACAAGTAAACACACCCCTGGATTCAAGTTTACCATTGTTAATAAATCCAACAGTGTTAATAATATGTGAACACACCCCACATTTACCACATTTCAAAGTCCCTGGATTTTTTAAGGCCCTTTGCATATTGGCCACTGGCATAACAAAGGCTCCATGCACCAACATTACTTTTATGCTTTTGCCCTTTGTATATGAAAAAGAGGGGTGTTCCAGTAATATAGCTGCTAGAAATGTATCCTGTAACAAATATTTCCAATAATGCTTAACTAAACTTACAATTTCATCACTTTTAATATTATATACAGACACAAAATATATTGGATCTTTTTTGTGCTGATCAAGCACTGTACCTCGATATTGTACTCAACCCCCTTTCCTTTCAATTATCTTGTGTCCCATCAAACGTTTAACAACTTTAACTTCTCCCTCTTGTACTTTTATAGGGTCAAACAGCCATTCTTGAGATGCCAGCTCCAGACAATGTCCAAGCCTTACAGCGTTTCTTTGGTATGGTTAACTATTTGGGCAAGTTTATACCAGACTTCAGTGAATTATTAGTGCCTTTTGATGTGCAAAAATGTTGCCTGGTAATGGTTGGAACAACACCAGAGAGCATTTGATGACTTTAAACAGAAGATTGCCAGTCCACCTACGTTAAGATACTATGATGTGCACAAACCAGTAATTCTTTCTTGTGATGCTTCAAAGTTTGGTCTTGGTGCAGTTATTCTTCAAGAGGGTGGACCAGTAGCCTATGCATCTAGAACTCTTACCCAAACTGAGATGCAGTGTGCTCAGATTGAGAAGGAACTTTTGGCAATCATGTTCAAATGTTCGAAGTTCCATGATTATATTTATGGCCGAGGTATCCAGAGTGAGACTGATCATCAGCCTCTAGTCATTATTTTAAAGAAGCCTATGCATACAGCTCCAGCAAGACTGCAAGGAATAATGCTCAGATCACAAAAGTACAACTTCAAAATGGTCTATACAAAAGGTAAACTTCTTTATCTGGCTGATACCTTATCCAGATCACCCAGAAATACCACAGAAAATTTTGATGCAGAGAATTTTGACTTTGATGTCATGCAGGTGCATAATTTTTCTACCGCAAGACTAGATGAGCTAAGAGATCATACAAAGACTGATCCAGTTTTGCAAAAGCACAAGCACTTCATCAGTGTTGGATGGCCATCAAAGCAATCTTGTGTACCAACAGAAGTGCAACCTTATTTTCTTTACAGAGATGAGATCTTGATGGAAGATGGTATCATTTTCAAAGGTCCTAAAGGTTTTGTTCCCATTTCCTTACAACATGAGTACATCCAGATTTTGCATCATGGCAACCCAGGTTCTGAAGCTACCAAATGAAGGGCAAGAGGACTAGTATTTTGACCTTCTCTGTTGAAAGACATTGATAAAGTATTTTAATTTTTTTCAGTATGCAATAGTACTAAACCAAATTTGCAAAAAGAGCCACTTCAGCTAAGCCAGATTCCTGAACTACCTTGGTCTTCAGTAGCCACTGACATATTTGAGTGGAACAATCAGAATTAATTAGTGTTGGTAGATGCTTATTCAAACTGGTTTGAGATCGATCTTCTACCCAATCTAACATCCACTACTGTTATTACTAAGTTGAAACGTCACTTCTCAGCCCATGGTAGTCCACACAAAGTTATTTCTGACAATGGTATCCAGTTTACCAGTTAGTTATTCCAGAAATTTGCAAAAGAGTGAGACTTTATCCATATTACCAGCAGGCCGGAATATCCACAGTCAAACTGACTGGCTGAGCTTGCAGTATGAAATGCAAAGCAACTGCTAGAGAGGTCAAAACTTGACAATACTGACATCTTCTTGAATTTGCTTAATCTCAGAAATATACCCCGTGAGAATTTACTTGGCTCGCTTGCTCAGAGACTTCTGTCTAGGCAAACCAGAACAACCTTGCCACTTCCAGTTTGTTGATGCCTAATGCTAAAAACACCAGAGCAATCAAAGCCCAACTATTTAAAAAGCGTTCTTTTCAGAAGTCCAGCTATGATAAAATGAGCAGATTTCTTTATCCATTGAAAGAAGAAGAGATAGTGAGGATGCAAACAGTGAAAGGTTTTGATCAAATTGGTCAAGTGAGAGGTATATGTGCCGAGCCAAGATCTTACTTAGTTGAATCTAAGATAATAGAATACAGAAGACACTGCAGGCATCTTCTTCCAGTGTCTGAATCAATATATCAGCATCATACCTGTGATACAGACTCTAGATCTCAGAGCAACCCAGACAATGTTCCTGTTGAAGGATATGTCTCAGTACCTATTCCCATTCCTGATGATGTCCCAGATGCCCCTGAAGTTGAACATTCATTAAAGGCAGTCCCTGTTGCTAGACCCAGTTCTAATGTTTATGTCAGACGATCAGGTTGTATTTCCAGACCTAGTTTAAAATACACAGCAACCTGCACATGATGGTTTTATTTGTATTTAGTTCCATGTGATTGTATGTCAAGGAATTAGTTCTGTATAATTTCATGTGAAAGGATCATTTCTGTACAATTCCATGTCAATGAATGTTGTTATTCTCAATACATGACTTATTTCTTAAAGAGGGAGAATGTAGAACAGAGTGTGTGTTGTAACTTTAAGAAGCATCTCAAAGTGAGGGCATGTGCATATATATAGAGAGCACATGCAGGCAGCAGTGCCATTGTTTGAGAGAACAGCCAGAGTGTTAACATGTATGGGTGCAGTAGTCAGTCTGTTTATAAGTTAATTTAAGTTTAAGTTACTAAGCCTCAGTCCTAATGTGTTTGTATATAATAAAGCTGTTTGAACTGAACCCACAACTGTTCTTCTCTTTTATCTTGACCGGACGAGCGACACTAATGTATATGTATTGTACATTCCACTTTGCTTGACTGTACATTGCAATGTTATTGTTCACTATAACACATATACAAATTTTTTTGTCTATGTAATTAATCTGAACTATTCTGTTATCATTTACATTTCTGTATTTTTTATTTGTGAAATGTTTTATGTTTCATCCAGGCTGAGCCTGAAATTGGTCAATATTGATCAGTACCCCAGTAAACAAGTATAAATAAATAAATAAATAAACAAATAAATAAACCTACCCAAATCAATCCAAACATTGCATCTATCCATTCTCAACCCTGTCACTTCAATAATGACAGTAAACTTATATAAAGCCGTTGTGCTGGCTCGGCATCAGACTTCCCTGTATATCACTGTGAAAACTTTACTAATAAGCCTGTGTCAGTCAAAACTCCCTGCTGTGTGTACCATGGCTGTTGCTCTTTATCATTACATTTAATAAACAGTAAGGCATGGCTCCTAAGATGACCATGATTGGTATAATAGTCCTACATGCCTGAAATAAATGCCGACCTTTTCTAATTTTGTAATATTAACCTACTGGCTCAGCTATGGTATCTGGCTAAAATAATTAGTGGCTGTATTATGTGCTCGCAGTCATCACAGAACTGGTCCGTAAGACCTGTAGCTGCTGCCTTGATCTGATTTAACAGTTACCTATGCTTTGTTCCTGAGCCCTGGAACCTCATAGTACAGTTTCATACTACTAGTGATTGTACCCCAGGGACCTACTGGGTAAACTGCAGTTTGTACTCTACAATGCTGCTTTTTGGAGCAGGATTACATAAACCAACTGTGTGTACTTGAATGCTACCTCGTTCCATGTTTCTGATTGTTTGTTGTATAAACGACATTGCCTGATTAGTTATACTGACTGTTTTACTGCATTGTAAGCCTGATTTCGTAATACTCTTGTGTAATTATCCCCTACGTAATCTCACCTTCACCTCAAGCTCTCTTCTAGTTTACCCTCACTACAGACACATCTCTAGTCTACCCAACTATAGTCTGTTAGAACAGGTTTTACAAACCAGTCTTCGACCCTGCTATCCATAGATTGCAGACTTGTCTAACATAACCTATTTCCTTCCTTTTTAGCCTGCTGTGTGTTGCTTAAAAACCCCAGGTGTTTCCAACTCTTCTAAGGGATTCCCCAGCTTTTCTGCCTCTGAAATAACCTCCTAAAGGGAAACTGAAGTTGCCTACTGTTACTACTATCTCACCCCAAGACCTGTCTACAATGTGTATGTACTCTACTGTGCTACATATTACTCAATGTACTTTAATTGTATTATCCCACTGCACACATGCTAGCAGCCTACCCTAGACTCTAAGTACCCCTATTATACAGCTCCCGTATCCCCATATTACAAGCCTTGCTATTTCTCACATAAGCCACTACATGGCAGCATTTACCTCCTTTTTCCATCCTGGTTTTTGCTACAGTTACAAAATATTTTCTCTGTATCTACTACTCCCCTGCATTAGTTCATATATAAGTTTTTAACCAGCCCTTTACCCCTAGTACCTCCTCACTTCTGTGCCTGCTCAATGTTCCACTGATAGTTTTTCATTGGCTTGCTCTGCCTCCTTCTCCTTGGCTCTGCCCTGCTCAGTTCACCCTGCGGGCTCACTCCGCTCCCCTACCCTGCCCCCACTTCCCACCTGCCCCAGTACCTCTACACTTATACTCTTTAGACCACATCCTCTTCATCATTATCCAATACACTCCTACCTCACCAACACACATCCACCCTCTTACACCCACCCCTAGCTCTCACCAGTCACCTCCCATATTACTATACCTAACCTGATCCTCTACCAACTAAATACCTTATACACCCTCACATTACATCTAATTCCACCATGCTATCAAAACCTACAGCCTTCGGAACTCAAATGCTACTTCTTCTAATACTACCCTATATCTACTATCTTACACAGCCCCTTATATCTCATCATTCCCCATCTTATCATATTACAAACACACTTCCCATACTACACTCACACTCACCCATTCCAATATCCCCCAATCTATGCCCCATCAATAACTATCTACTATTTCCCTATAAACTCATTTCACCTTACAAGCATTCTACCCTATCCCTAACCAACCAATCCCTTAGAAATCTAATAACACTCAACTCCAATAATAAGCAATTCAAATACCTCCCCAGCATTTTTCAACACCTAATCACTATCCTTATCCGGTGACATACACCCAAACCGTGGCCCCCATACCCTCCACCCTACTTCCAAATCTACCCTTTTCTCCTTTCTAAATGCCCAAAGCATAGCTACCAAAATTCCCAATCTCTATGCCTGGCCTCACCACAATAAACTAGATATCTTGTCTATTTCTGAAACTTGGCTAAAACCTCATATAAAAGACTCAGATATAGTACCACCCAACTATTCCATTATCAGAAAAGACAGAACCCACAAAAAGGGTGGAGGAGTTGCTCTGCTTTATTCATCCTCCTTATCAGTTACCCCCTACACTAAACCTATCCCCCAATTCACCAACGCTGAATTAATTCTGGCCCTGCATAAAAAAAAAAAAACACGAACAAACCACTGACAAAACAAAACAGGCAGGCACCGGTGTTTTCTTTAAAAGCTTTAGTACTTCTGGTTAGCGCTTTCGTCAAGTCTCAATACACTTAACTTCATCAGACAATACATAAAAAGTAAAAGCCATATTTAAAAGGCTCATTCATAGTCACATGCTCAACAAACCCCACATGTTTACATATCACATGATATAATCCCCATTTTTTATGTAAAAAAACAATACATAACCATTGTTTAGTAACACATCCAAATTATATAAGGCCAGCTAAAACAACCTAAAGCCTATGGATATAAATGTGTATATATAAAATGTCCCTATTTAACATAATACATTTAATTTGATCCAATATAAATGAATAAAGTGTAAGATAATAATAAAATACACGTTGAAACTAACCATGTATACTATATTAGGAAAGCAAAGGCAGAGAATGCATTGGCCAGATATGTGGTCAAAAACCCTGGCCATTCCTTTACATTCAGGGTGATCGACCAGGTTGATTTTGATATTGGGGCGGCCCATTGGGTTTAAAACTAGAAGTAAAGGAATTGATTTGGCAGCTCAGGACTAGGGCATACATGGCACCAGGACTAAATGATGTATGCTCTTTGGCATGCGTCTTGAAATTAAGGAGCTTGAAACGATGATGTCAACCTAACACAAGGTTAAATTGCCATATTTATTGTGTTTGGTTAGTTTCAATGTGAATTTTATTATTATCTTACACTCTATTCATTTATACTGGATCAAATTAAATTTATTATGTTAAATAGGGACATTTTATATATACACATTTATATCTATATGCTTTAGGTTGTTTTAGCTGGCTTTATATAATTTGAATGTATTACTAAACAATGGAAATTGTATAATGTGAGATGTAAACATGTTGGGTTTGTTGAGCATGTGGCTATGAATGAGCCTTTTAAATATGGCTTTTACATTTTATGTATTGTCTGATGAAGTTAAGTGTACTGAGACTTGACGAAAGTGCTAACCAGAAGTACTAAAGTTTTTAAAGAAAACACCGGTGCCTGCCTGTTTTATTTTTCAGTGGTTAATTCTGGCCCTTCTTCAAGTAAATAGACACAAGCACATATGCATAGCCTCACTATACATTCCCCCAGGAGACAATATCTCAGAACTCAAAGATATCCTATCTTGGCTGTCCACTAATATTAGCAATGAAACTATAATACTGGGTGACATGAACATCAACTGGCCCTCTAGTCAGTCCCTCTCAAACTCCCTAAATATCAACCTTTATAATTTCTCACAACTTATCAACTCTATAACCAGACCCTCCAAAGATTACTCCAGCGGTAGTATCCTCGACTGGATCTTAGTCTCTCACCCTCATTATTTCTCTGACAGTGGCATACTTCCTGACTCCCTCAGCGATCACCTTCCCACTTTTGCTCCATGCCTTACTTCTTCCCTACAGTTATCTCATAACTATATCTCCACTCACTACCAAAAACATTTCAATCCCACTACTTTTTCTAACTCTCTAAAATCAATAAACTGGAGCCCTCTAAGAACTCTACCCCTAGAAAATGCTGTTACCTACTTCAACTCAACTTTCTTAAACTTGTTAGACAGCTATGCCCCCCTAGAATACAAAAGAATAAAAAGCAAAACAGTCCCTTGGCTAACCAAAAATACACTAGCTGCTATGTGGCTTAGAGATAAAGCCTGGTTACAACACCAGAAAAATAAGACTCCCTCCACCCTCTATGAGTACAAATCACTTTGCAATAAAGTCAAAAAGCTTCTTACAACAGACCAAAAAACATTTCTTTTCATTACAAAATAACCATAAAACAAATCCACAAAAATTCTGGAATGATATCTCCACTCTCATTAACCATGGCAAAACAGAAAACCTTTGTCCAGATCCCGATGTTCTAGACATAGAATTAGCTACCCAATTTAACTCTTTTTTTATAAACTCAATTTCTAAACTAACCTTGTCCTTCTCTACCAACACTACAACCCCTACCTCCACATCCCCTCCCCTGGCCTCACTTTCACCATTACTCTCTAATACCTCCACCTCCCAACCTCCTCCTTTCTCCATAAAACCCATACCCATTTCTTCCATAAAAAACTTCTCCAAAAACTAAAGCCATGCTCCAATGCCCCTGATAACATACCCTCACACTTTCTAAATATAGCTGCTGAAGCCATTGCCTTACCCATCAGTATACTAATCAACCATTCTATCCAAGAAGGTGATGTACCCCAACTATGGAAAAAGGCCTTCACTATACCCCTGCATAAAGGGGGTAACAATAATAATATTACAAACTTCCGCCTTATTGTCATCCTATCCCCCATCTCTAAACTCCTTGAAAAATACATCAATCTAGAACTTCTTCCCTACTTTACCAACAATCACTCACTTACTCCAACACAGCATGGATTTAGACCTGGCCACAGTACTACCACTGCCCTTCTTTCCTTCTTGGAAATTGTTAATAAAGTGCGCAACTCTGGCTGCATAGTATCCACCCTCCTACTTGACCTCTCTAAGGCCTTCGATACAATATCTCACAACTTTCTGCTAGCTAAACTCTCTAAACTAGACTTATCCCTTTCCACCCTCAATTGTTTCAATAGTTATCTCTCAAATAGATGCCAAGCAGTCAAATGGAAAACAGCTACCTCCTCTTTCCTCGTTACCCCCACTGGAGTCCCACAGGGTCCATACTGGGTCCCCTCCTCTTTAATATATTCATAAATTATTTCCATCGCTTAATCCCCAATGAAAAACTTACCCAATATGCCGATGATTCAACCATAATCTGTTCTGCCAACTCCATCACCACACTCATAAAGCTCACACAAGAAGCTTTCTCTACCACAGAACAATGGATGTTAGATAATCACCTAGCACTCAATGCCTCAAAAACCAAACTAATGTTATTTACTCCTACAAAAACAACCATCATTGACAAGAATTCATTTTCCATCAAAAGCCATAACAATACATCTCTCGAATTAACATCTGAGACTAAATTACTAGGTGCCCTCATTGATGACCAGCTCAAATTCACCTCTCACCTACAAATAAATATAACAAAAACACCAAAAACGTGGCATGCTATACTGCCACAATCGTTACCTTACTCCTTTTACTAAGTTCATTCTCTCTACCACGTATCTCATCCCTTCTCTTCTTTATGGCGCTGCACTTCTAACAAACCTACAATCCTCTCTTAAGACAAAATTCTCCTCTTGCTATTAAAAAATTGCAAAGTTTGCCACAAGCCAAATGTCTTCTACCCATCACTTTCTAGCCCTTTGTCAATTAAATTGGTTAGAGCTTCCCATTTACCTATCCTTTATTCAACTTACCCATGCCCATAAACTTATTTTCACCCCCTCCCTCTGTCCCTCCCTATCCTCAACCTTCAAAATGCACCTCCCTGACAGACTATTAAGAACTAACAATCAAAACCTAATAGAACTGCATAAACCTATCTGCCCTCTGGCAAAAATCTCCTATCCTTCGCCCTCGCGTGCCAGTGGAACTTACTACCTCCATCCATCCATACCACCACAAACCTCTCTTCCTTTAAAAACTCACTCCACTCACACATAATTTCTCAGTGGGAATGCTCCTGCTCCCAACCCTCTTAATCTCTTCTCCTCTCTTCATCTCAGTCTTCTCGGATTCCATACTTGGTTTTAGCAGGAACCGATCCATGCATAAACAATCTACTCTTGATTTACAATGCTAATACTTTTTATCTCAGAAGTTGTCTCTGTTAAATGAAATACTTTATCTGTAATTAGTATAACCTAAACTTTGATTGTCATTTTTCCTTTACATATTGTATGTTTAAATGCAATTTTATACTAGTACTTTTGTACTTACTATAACAAAAGCTTCTATTGTAATTTTGTTGAAATTATTGTTTTGTTTCTGGAGCTTTTCTCCCAGGACTCCATTGAAAACGGGTTCTACTTGGCCCAATGGGTTATCCTGGTAAAACAACTGCAAATAAATAAATAAACTAGAGGCAATGTTCATACCAACAGGTAGATAGCACCGCAGCTGCTCTTCTTCCATAACACACACACACGCACATTCACACATATGACCAATTGGCCGATGTAGAGTATCCAATCCACCTACTGCATGTCTTTCAAATGTAGCAGGAAAATGGATTACCCAGAAAAAAACCTAAGTAAACAGAAGGAGGACATGCAGACTCCAAAGAGAAGGCACCCCAGCCAAGAGTAAAAACAGACAGCCTCTTGATGTGAGGCAGCAACATATTCTCTGAAGAATAGAAGAGTCATATATCCAAAGTCCAAGCCATATAAACCCTCATGTCTCAGGCTGAATTGACAGCAAATCCAGCTAAGTACAACTTAAGAATGGCAATTTCTTGCTATCTGGATTAGATAATAGCTGACAGTTATAAAACTGCAAGCAGTACAGGACTGGTTCACAATGACCACTAAAAAGCAAGTGAAATTTTTTTTTTGGTTGGGGGGGGGGGGCTAGGAATTATTGGAAGCATGGTCCTTATTTTTCCAGCATTGCTTATCCACTGAATGAGCAATTAAAGGTAAGGCTCCAATGAAGGTGAAACAGAAAAATAAAAGGAAACAAACTTTTAGGTTGGTAAACTCAGTTTATTTATTTTATTTTTATTTTATTTTATTTTACATTTGTTAACCGGGCTAGTCTAGCTGGATATATGTCCATTTTCAGTAGAGGCCCGGGGAGAAAAGCTCCACACATACTAAATTACAAAGAGACAATTTACAAAAAATTAAGTACGAAAAGAATATACATTTAGTAACATGAAAAAAAAACGAAATACCTAAGGAACATACTAAAATATAGTTGTTCAGTAAAAGCATTACAAAAAGTCAAAATTAGCAACATGGTTTCGATAATCTGTTGGAGAGAAGAAGTAGAACAGGAGATAAGAAGGGAATACAAAGGAAGAAGAGAGAAAGAAGCAATAGTTCCCATACTCATAGCGTCTGACCTTTTGAAACAGTTGCTACTACTTAGTTGCTTTGGAGGCATGCATAGGTCTAGTTTTGTCGCAGGTTATAGAGGGAGAGAGGCATCCCTATTTACTATATAAGTAGGAGGTTTAGTAACATTAAGAAATCCTGCTTAGGTATAAAAAGACAGTGCTTAGCTATTAAAACATTACAGCCAAGTGTGCCTCCAGGCATTTCTGCAGTTACCTCCTACTGACACCTCTAGGCATCAGGGATTGCTTGTTCATATATGCATTAATAATTCCAAAACCATGCTACACACAAGATATCAGAATATTTCATCTTAAAGCATACATGATGACAAACACAAACGTATTGATATTTGAACTCTGTCTAATACAGCTAGACAGATATTGAATATTATTTGCATACTGTTTATTTGTATTGTAATCATTTTCATACTTCTCTAAGTATCTCCACATTCAGGTGACACAAATAAAACTGCATAGTCTCGCACGAAAGCTCATAGTTGCATGAAGAAAATCCACTGGCAGTATATGTCTTGCTTGAGTGGTTTAGAGATATCATGTTTATACAACATTACAAAATTAATATTCACTGCCTTTATTTTGGATTACAAAATCCATTTTAAAGCACTGAACTAAATAAATGTTACTAATGTAAAGATTGATTTATTCTATAGTTTCCTAGTAAGAGTTATGACTCCAGGGATATGAATATTTGTTTGAACTGTAAGGTGATAACTTCATAGTTTAAAGGCTCAAGCCACACCCACTGGGAGTTAAAAGTAGACACCCGAAAGAGCTGTACTGAAGAGAATGAATCTTCAAGAAAATTCCAGAACCATGCAACACACAAGGTATCAGAAGATTTCATCTAAAAGCATACATGATGGTGGGATGCCACCTCCCTGAAATATTACCTCTTTGTGAAAGAAATTGTCCTGATAACAAATCATGTTCTCCTTCAATGGTTGTTGTAACATAAGGACAGCAAACCAAAACTATCTCAGTGTGCACTGACTCAAAGCCTTTTAATGCTAAGATAATGCATCAGCCAAGTCTCAGACACCTAAATGCGAGATGGGCTGTTGTAGGCCTATAATCCATCTGATTAGGCTCAAACCTAGAAGGGTCAGAAGAATAGTGATGGATAATCCCATTAAGGAGTTTAATGCAGAAGCAAGCAAGTATGTTAAAAGTAATGGGGGACAAAAGTCTGGGTCTGTGACACAGAGTTATGGAGCCCTGACTGCTACCCAGGTGGCTGGGGTTTGATTAGCAGCTGTGACACTGGAAGAACAAGACAGAGAAAGGGAGAAGTGAAGGGGCATGTGCTGCTGACCTCTCCATGGGGTTGAAAAAGGTAGCATGCACTCTGGGGCACAAACAGTTGGTTCAATTTCCAAGTTAATGACTCGTGCAACTACCATTCATGCTCCAAGAGAAGGGCATAACTGCTTGGAGGGACACCTCTTGGTGAAATGAGGGACATCCCCCATAGTCAGTCCATTGTACATCTTTGCTTGGAGGTCTGATAAGAATATGTGAGGGATAACTCCAGAACACAACAAAACCTTGAACCACCCCTGGTGAATATCCAAGTGGTGGCCTTTCCTGGTCAACCACCACTGTGGTGCTGGAGAATTAATAGGACAATTGGCCAGAGGTGATGATGACCAACAGACAGATAATGGGAGCAAACAAAAAAAATATATAATAAAGGACAACTGCAGAGAGAGGTATTTGAAGTACAGTGCACTAGTGAATGACAGGTTCATGACCTTTGGGTCTGACGAAGGTCTGAGCAGACTATAGTTGGAGTTACATAGACCAAACGGAAGGAAGGATGGTAATTTGGGGGTATCCCTTTGAGGAACGGGATCTGACACTTAGAAGAGAATCCAGCTAGATTTATTATGGTCCAGATAGAAGGTTGAAGCTGTTTTGCTGCTCTGTATAGAGGTCTTTGTCAGTGCTATTTTATTTTTGCCAGCTACTCTTCCAGATTCCTGCTAGAAACAAACACTGCATTTCAGATCAACAAAGGATAAATAAATAAACAAATAAATAAATAAGTGTAAAAGTTTGTGGTACTGTGAAAAAGCCTGCCTGAAAGGTGAATTTATTTATGTTGTAAATGCAGACCACCTAGTTTGATAAGAACTGCATTACATTTCTGAATTTTACTTATTTGTCAATAATCTTTATTTTAAAATTCAAAGATAACTCCAGTGACTTCTTGGTTAGTCACAAACCACCCAACATATTACTATTGCAGAGATATATATGGCTACAGTTTGTAAGAGCGAACATTTAACAGACTGCTTTTTTAGCCTGCAGTCTGCTTTACATGTGAAATCATGTCATATTACACAGGAGTACAGGAATTTGCCCTTACCCCACTGTTGTGTGATCTTATAGTTCATATTTATAATTAGCAGTGGTGGCTTGTTCCCACCTACAATTTTTTTTTCTTCAGTCTTTTTACATTCAATCTAAAAAGAGCACTCTTTTTGCATGTGCTCTTTTAAGCATTTGCTTAATGATGAAATTACGTGTGTGTGTGTGTGTGTGTGTGTGTGTGTGTGTGTGTGTGTGTGTGTGTGTGTGTGTGTGTGTATATATATATATATATATATATATATAGAGAGAGAGAGAGAGAGAGAAAGAGAGAGTGATACATGGGACCACAACATATGGTGAATTTTACTTAAAGTCGACATTGTTTAGTTGACATAGTTTGGTTGACTAATCAGATGGTGAGCAGATGTCTGAGATTGCACAATCCCAGTTTTGGGGAATATGCCCTTTCCCCTGTGGTGGACAATCTCAGAGTTAACATATATGAGTAGCAGGTGGTGTTGGGGTGGGGATGTACTGGGGGCTGTTATCCCCTGCATAAAAGTTTGCTTTATGTGGGTTTTTTTGTTGTTGCATTTGCATATGTCAAGAAATACCCTTGATACATGTATATTGACATGTCTGCCTTTGCATTGTCAGCATTAAGGATGTTGACATTTGAGTCTGCTGATCATATGTAGTAGAACCATAGTTATATATCCATATAGCTACAGTTAAATGTCACTGATGCATTTGTGGACAAGTAGCTTTAATTCAAAACATTAATATCACGGTGACTTTCACCACAATATGTTGTATTGTGCAAGCCAACAGTGTTCTTTTCAGGGATTTTTCCCCTTTCTTCCACTGAATGTATAAGTCTGCCAGATTTGATCAAATATCTCTTTTTATGAAAATGTTCTTTTCATGGAAGAGTTATCAAGTGCACATATTACTGAATGCACTTTTCTTCAAATGCTGCAGTTTTCAAAAAGAAGACGATGGATGGTGGCAGGTAAGTGTGAGTTTTTTTTTTGTTATTGTTGAATCAGTCGTTTATGCTTGGGCCGCACAGTGGCACAGTGGTTAGTGTTGTTGCCTCACAACAAGAGGTTCCCCGGTTTCATTCTATGCTGGGGTGCCTTATGTGCTTAGTCTGCATGCCCTCACTGTGTTCACATGGGCTTCCTTTGGGGTGCTCTGGTTTCCTCCCACATTCCAAAGACATGCAATAGGTGGACTGGAGACTCTAAATTGGCCATAGCTGTGGGTGTGTATGTGATTCTGTGGTGTGGCCCAACTACTTTGGCAGGGCTAACCACCCAACGGTGTAAACCTTGTTCTAGATCATTGTCACTGAAGTGACACCCTTACCCCATGTGCAAAAATGGGAAAAGGGGTTGGGGATGGATGGACGGAAGGATTCAGATATTCTAAAAGCTGCAGAATTAGGGATTAATTGTGTGTGTGTGTGTGTGTGTGTGTGTGTGTGTGTGTGTGTGTGTGTGTGTGTGTGTGTGTGTGTGTGTGTGTGTGTGTGTGTGTGAGTGTTTGTGAGTTAGGGATTGAGTGAGGGCTAGGTAAAGGGACAGATTTAGTGTTGTCCATGCATTTACATGTTAGGGTTAGAGTAAAAGCTAGGTAAAGAGGTGCATGTGTTACTATAATGGTGCACCGCAATAGCTACTTCAGCACCTACAAATAACTGGTACATATTTGTGTTTCAGACACTCACCACATAGTTAGGGTATCACAAAAATTTAACCTTAATTTCCACATTCCACATACTACTAATGTGAACAATTGTCTTAATTTACATAAACATTGTAAATATTTTAAAATGTGTTTTTGCTGAACACTATGTGTAACCTGATGTTATTGTATTGAATGTTACTATTCAATACCCTAGTCATTTCACATCTCA
>NC_056735.1:966752899-966782899 GCF_019279795.1 Protopterus annectens
GAGCTCATCAGGAGGCAATAATCCACAAACAATAATACCTTATTAAAGAAACCATCTGAAGCTTGGCTACATTAGATTTCCCTAACCATGAATGTGAACTCCTCCATAACTACAAGAAATGGCCCCCAGGATAATGGGAAACCTTGTCTGGTCCCCCTTGCAATTGGACCTTAATTAGCTACCCCACCACTAATGAAGATTCTGAATGGAAGATAATAAATACATTCATTTAATCTAACCCCAAAACTGATTGCCACTGTCTCTGAATTGAAAAACTGGAAAGAAAAAGTCCTACTCCACTGAATTAAATGATTCAAAGAGCAGTACCACAATCCCACTATCCCCAATACTACCTTACTTAAATAAGACCGTAGCAAGATCCCACCAGCAATCCATAACTTCTCTACCCTTAACAGAACCATTTTCACCATTCACTATAAACTGGGTAAGGAACATAAGCAATCTGCTAGCTATGAATTTAGCAAAAATTTTCATACCAAGAGTAATCAGAAGAATGGGATGGAATTCACCTAATGGCGATCCGATGCCTTCCTTTACTTTCAGGATAAGTACAATAATTGATCGGTTGACTCCTGCTCCCAAAGAGGTCTTTGCAAAGTCTGAGTTATAAACTATAACACCTTAACCAATAGTTCACCCCCTCCACGCAGAATTCTGCAGGGAATCTATTTATTCCTGGGGTCTTCTTGGCTTTCAGTTGGGCTATAATTCTGCACTAAATCTGATATACATTCCTGCACTAATTCTGACTAATTTTGGAAATACTTGTGTACTAATACTATTGTCTTAAATGTGCTACACCATAAATTTGTTAGAATGTTCATAGGTTCATAGATTAGTATTAAGCTAACTGCCCTTGCAAGCCACCTTAAGCCTAGCCAATTATCCCTTGTGAGACTCAAACCCTGCACCTTGTGTTCGCAAGGCAAACACCTTAACCATTAGGCTAGCCCCCCAACCCAATGTATAACTAAAATGTCAACTGAGTCTGTACATTTTGCTAAATGTGAATTTGTGTCATGTTTGCTGTTGTAATTATCTTTGGAGCTTTTCTCCTCAGGCCTCTGCTGAAAATGGACATGTATCCAGTCGGACTATCCCGGGCAAAAAATGTAAAATAAATAAATAAATAATGCCTGTCACTTCATGGGCAGTAAAGTCCCTATTAAGAAGGTCCCATTCCTTCTGTATAAGCTGGCAACTCCTAGCTACAAAAAAGTCCCACCCTGCAGAAACCTGTATATGGGTTATCCTACAAAAGGAAGGTGAAATGTCTTTAAAAAAGACTCCCTGAGATCCTCATCCCAAATCAACACCTCCTCAGTGTCTGACTTTACTGAGGAAATGACATTCTGCATATGTCAGTCTTTGAAAATCTTAGCCATGCATCTAGGATCACATTCCTTGTTTAACCACCAGAACTGCCCTCTCAGAGCTAACTCATCTTCTGCCTTAGATACTTCCAGAAGTTTAAGTTTCATTCATAATACTTTAAATGATAAATGTCTTTTCTCAGAATCAGGTTCTGTTACACCTGACAAAGTTTGCTCATCTTCTGATTAAGAAGATCAGACCAACTTTTACCCCAAAAGGCTTCCCATTCTAAAAGATCGTCCCTTAGAGCCACTTGCAACCCACCCATTATCTAGGATTGGGTTGTGAGTCCAGTGTAAGGTTTCTACCCACCACCATCCATTATTAAAGTCTGAAGAGACTCCACGGTCTGCTTCAAAGGCCATCTGAAGTGAGCCCACCTCCAAACCTTCAGTCCTGGAGCCTGGCAATCTAGGTTAATCATAGCTGTTTGAGATGCATAGTCTGAAAGACCAAACTCATACATTGGTGTGGGAGTAGACTCTACGCTTGAAATGCACAAAAATAAGAATTATCTTACTGCACTGCTTCATAAGATTGCTGGGCCAATCATAGCTGGGTTAAAGTTGCGCTAAACATCCAACCACCCTTTAGGTGACATCTAAAAACATTAGACTTTCTGACACTGCATGTGGTATTTTCTTTCATTATATATCCTCTCAATTTGGTCATCGAGAACCATGTTAAAATAGCCCATTAATAAGCTGAAGTGCTATGTATCTGTCATGTTAGACCTAACCTTAAAAAAAAATCCTCCTACTAACACTTTCCATCTGAACTGGGGGCATATAACTTACCAATAACCCAGATTTCCTTACTGATAGCACCTTGACAGGTCAACCTCCTCCCCCTTCCACTACCTTTACTTTTGGTTGTTGTCGCTGTAAGGAAATGGTAGAATATAAGCATGACACCCCCCCCCCTCCAGGTTTATGATCCATTATGACTACGGGGAACTGCTTTGACCTAAATTTGGTGATGTCATGCCGTTTCACCTGGTTGCCTATAAACACAAGATTTGCCCCCTTCTCACTTTATACACTGAAAATTTCTGGAACTCCCTCCTACCAATTTTACTGACTCACTGGTTGCTTGTTGGTTTGAATTTATGTAACCTATGGTGCTCCCCAATCCATGAGGTAGCTGGGATAAGAAGTCTTACTTCCAAAGAAACATACTTCTCTCTGACTAGGGATGGATGAAGTCACACTTTGGGTAACAAATTGCATGTATACCCAGCCAAAAAAGCTTGGTGGGCCATTCAAAAGAGTAAAGGACCCTAGAGGGAAAAGGAAAACCAACCCCATCCTGATACTCTGATACCATGAGTCCAAGGGAAGTGAAAGGAAGTAAGAGCTCATCAAACTAATTTAATCAAACTAATTAATGTAATACCCTAGAGGTTCAAAAACATCCAAAAAAATTAAACTGCTAATACACGCATGTACTCTAATTCTCCAGACATAGTCAAACAGTCAGATAACACCATTCAACTCTCTAGACTTGAAGGTTATAATGGTTAACAATACATGGATTAAATGTAGTACAACCCTTCTAAATGCAACCTAAAAACTCATCTATATGATATTGCATTCAACTGCCTAGTGAAATGGTGAGTGCGATCCATAACTACCATATAAAAATAAACAATATGTTAACACTGAGAAAAAGAAACCAATGAAAAATAAAGGTAGCATGGGCATCACCATCACCAAAGTAGTAAAGAATATAAATCTACACCTATCACCATTTGAGCCAGAGCTCATTAGTTTGGCCTCTGTAAGAGAAGGAAAACATTATTATTTTATTTATTTGCCTGTTAATTTAGATAATCCCACCACCACCACCACCACCAACCAAACTAGGCATGCTATCATTTCCAGCTTGGAAATAAATTATCAAACAAGTTAAACACAACAAAGTAAAATGTGAGTACAGCATTAGAGGCACATATCATCCAGTTCTGAGTCTGAAAACCAGCTAATGAAAAATGATGAGCAACAGCCTTTCCAGTCATCAGAAGGGCTACTTAAAATTGAGACGAGGAAGGTTCAACCCCTTAAAGCTACTAAAATCTGCAGAGAAAAGTGACAAGAGTCTAACAGCAAAAAGTATATATCAACATGAGTACTCAAACAATTAGTTAGCTTTGAGTTTCTGTAAGACAATAAACAAACAAGTGGTAATTTACAGGGTGTCTTATCTTAGTCGTTCATAACAGATGCTTTTATCCAGCCACTGGAGGCCTTCTTGTCTCCATCAGAGTTCATTGACTAAATCCATGGAACCTGAAAACATTTCTGACCAAGATTTAGGATTATTCCAAAAACGGACACCCAAAAGGCTGAAGTTGAGTAAAAACAGTTTTAATAACAGTAATAGATGTACACAAAACAAACTGGTGAGCGCTTTCGTTTTGTGATCGAAGAAGCAGGTAAGCCATGAAAGAGCTGACCAGTTTGTTTTTTGTACATTTATTACTGTTATTAAAACTGATTTTACTCAACTTCAGCCTTTTGGATGTCCGTTTTTGGAATATTACTGTGTTGGACTTAGTCTGGGTTCCTACTGAGCTTTCGTTATAACCAAGATTCAGGATTGCCAGGACATGAACTCTGTAGAGAGCCTGACATAGACAGAGATTTTTTTTGCCCACCCCTCCACCCCTCACTCCCCACCCCCATGTAGAACCTGGCACTAGGTCTCCACCTTTCACCTTGGAAGCAGGTGTTGCCAGGGACTCAGGTTTGAAGCAGGGGACTCAAAACCTTTTGAACATGCTTCCTATGGACATGTGGATGAAACTGCTTTAGGGATCTCAGAAAGGTATGGAACATCCTGAACCTTAGAGGTTAAATGCCATGCAGTAGGTGAAAAGTATTTAAGGTTACTGAGTAGCTTTGATTTATTTAGATTTGGTGGGAGAGCCCGGGCACTGTCTCTTCTTATGTAATGCCTCCCACTGCATCTTTTTTCTCAGACCAATGGCCAGAGCCTTCCCCATCATCTGCATGTTGCATCTGCTCTTCAGTTTCATTTGCAAACCTGTCTGCTACAGCTGCATCAGAAAGTAAAGTTCTATTGCTTCCCAGTTCAACAACTAAGGCTGCTTAGTATGACAAAGAATTTCAGATGCCATTATTATCTGAAGCTCTCTTAAATGTGATAATTTCCTGCCTCATGGAAATTACTTTTGTTTTTGGAATAATCTGCCCTGAAGTAAAGCTGACTCTTGCCCCAAAAAATACCTCCATTCCTCCTGCTGAAGCCCACAAACCAGTCCTCGTTCCTAGCCGATTACAAGGTCATCAGCATATGATGCAATGAATAAGGCTGCCTTCCTGACCTGCTGACACAATGGCTAAGTTAAGATGAGTGGGTAATTTTCTAACCTTTGCAAGTATATAATCCATAACAGTTATTAAATCCCCGTCTTTCACTGAATCCAGTATACCCACAATCTTTATGATGTCCTGTTCAGTAAGATTTTCTGTATTATCCAGCTTATGAGCATATGTCAACAAATCCTTCGACAATCCTTCATATGTCTTAATGTAAGAATCAGAAGTTGTTTTGTAAACTATAAATCTGTTCTTTTAAGTTCCTTACCTTTGACTAGAACCATGTAATACATGAATGCTGAGTAGTCCGCAAGGCAGAGGCCTCTGAGAAGATGAGGGAGAGCTGGTCAAACAACACCAATTTTACCTAATTAGATGCATTCTTGAAATTATCTAACTGCTCCATTCTATTACACTGTGGTAGCCTACTTGAATCCATGGTTATAAAAGTATTTTAGGGTTATAAATCAACCTGCATGCAGAAAGCTGGGATCAGAGAATGAGAGATAAGAAAACACGTTAGGCATTATACTGCTTTGTTCTAGCCACGTCCCCCACTGTGTCCAACTTACACTATAAGTGCATGACATGTCATGAATAAAGAGTTAGTTGACTGGAGAAAGGTTCCATACTTGTTAATAGCTGTTCAAACTGTATTGAAAGTCATGCCTTAGCTGGGTGGACATGCATACATCTACATGCCATCAGCATATGCCACAGAAGTGATATGCTCCCTACAAAACATGTAAAAGCAAATGCCCTGTTAAGTAAAATCAATAACACTCTGAACTGATGTGACAACAAGGAGATGTGAAACATTCTCTTCAAACTCTGCTACTTAATTCTATATCAGCCCTTGACAGGATCAGCTAGTTCACTAATGTGGGAAAGAAGATGACTGTAGTAACCTGGATTACAACATAGGACTCAAAACATATATATATATATATATATATATATATATATATATATATATATATATATATATATATATATATATATATATATATATAAAAAACTGCAAATTCCAAAACTGCACTCCAAGCAACCCTCTGTAGAATCAGAATGGCTAAATAGATGCTGTGGAAAATAAATCCACCACGAAAAATGCAGAAAAATGCTTTTTTACTTAAGTTCTTTGTTTCAATTAAGTGCAATAAAGTAAACAGCAAGCAACAGCTAACAGCTCACAGCACAGGGCTGCAGCAGTATACCAGTTTCACCCTCTGTGCAATACACACAAACACACACACACACACACACATATATATATATATATATATATATATATATATATATATATATATATATATATGTAGGGTCTATATTATATCATCGAACGCTTAAAAAAGGGAATGCTGATTGATCGACCTAATTTAAGCGAAAGCTTACAATCTCAAACTGTCAGATCAGCGATTTTTTTTCCCAGGGAAAAAAATCACTGATCTAAAACACATACACACAACACAAGCACATCAAACAAACAGAAATCCACACACATACACCTAAAATCTGATACCTAACCCTACACTAAACTATGCACACACCACTAACTACCCACTTACCTTAACCCAAACCCTAACTCTAAGGTCCGTCACTATCGCACACTCACCTCACTCGCTCCCTAACCCTAACTCACTTAAATCCGCCCTAACCCTCATGTCCATTCAATCGCACACACACCTAGCCCGAGCCCTAACCCTAACTCACCTAAATCACCCTAACACTCACATCCACACAATCGCACACTTACCTGAATCCGACCGCTAACTTTCCACCATAACACTGAAAATACCGAAGCAACAGAAATGGACAACCAAATTCTTTCCCTAGGAAAAAATTCGAGTTTCTGTAGCTTTGATATTTTGCAGTTTCGCGAAAATAAGTTCGATCAATCAGCGTTCGCTTTTTTAAGCGTTTGAGGATACAATATAGACCCTATATATATATATATATAAATGTATATATGTGTGTATATATATATATATATATATATATATATATATATATATATATATATGTATATATATATATATATATATATATATATATAGAGAGAGAGAAATGTATTTTTTAATTGTCTTTGCTGCGATTGCTGAAGAAATTATCTTTGCCTTAACTGCTGTTGTCGAAGAGGAACTTGCACTAACAAACCATTTGCTGGTAGCAAAACTCCTCATTAACAATACAAGTCACATCTTACACCATGGAACTAGCAATGGCCAACATTCTGCCATGTCTCTCTACTTAGCCATTACCTTTGATTATTCAGCGGTGTCAGTTCTGCAATCTGCCTTTGGTGCAAAACACTTTGGGTTCTATTTCCACACCAGCTAGATGGATTTCTGACCCTGCAAAGCAGCACAGGGGGGGGGGGGTCAGCACCCCTAAATATGTTGCGTTTTCGATTAAACTGAGACTCCCATCTGCTTGAGCTGGTTATGACACAAGTGAATTTAAAACATCCCCAGCACTTATCAAAAAGAGTAGGGGAAGTTCCCCAATGCCCTGGCCAAATTCCCCCCAAGTAATGTAAATACCACTTTGGAGTTCTCCTGGAAAGAAGCCACTATCCTAGTGGGACTAACCCAGTCAGCAAAGGATAGGTATATAATTGAAACTATCTCACAACCATTGCTATACTTTTACATCGTTTTCTTTTTCAGTTCAGTCACTGGAAGCAAAGGTTACTCCTCTTTAAGACCTCAGGAACTCCTCATTTAGTGGCCCCTCCTGTACCCTTTTTATTCAGTTTATGTGTTTGAAGGTGGGACTATTAGTACATCTGAGTTTGGTAAAATTTTAAAAGGTCAAAAGTCAGTCTGTGTACTGTGGCTTACATGATTATGCTTGAATAAATTCATGGTTTGTGATGATTCCTGTCTTAAAACAGTCACTTGTATCCTGTACAGTAATAGGCTGGAAAGCAGATACAGCAAGCATGGGTTTGTGGGAAGAAGACAGGAATGCCCAGGAGTTTTGAGAGAAGCAGATGCCTAGGATGAAAGATACAGCGAGACAAATTAAGGAGGAGTGTGGAAATGAGAAAACATGTGGTCAAGGCTATGTAGCATCTTTTTCTTGGGGAGGAAGTTGAAAAGGAAATCATGGGTACCACTTAGGATTTGACACGTATCTCCTATAGCCATTTTTGTGATTCATCTGGTTTCAGCCTTCTTTGTTTCAAGGCTTCAAACTAAGTGTGCATTTACAAAAAAAAAAAAAAAAAAAAGACTGCACTAGCCTAGCACTAGCTGAATGGCTCATGCTAGAAAGCCCCTGCTCCCATGATATGGTGTTTTGGGATTCAGAGATATGCTAGCTGTGATGTAGAAAGACTTCATTATTGGCTAATTTGCATGTGCCTGAATTTCTGTTAAAACCGAGATCTTGTGGTAGTTAACTGTTGGGGCCACATCGTTTAGCCATAGGCATCCCCACACACACACACACACACACACACACACACACACACACACACACACACACACACACACACACACCATAGTCCCCGTACCTGTCCCTGAGTTGTCCCCATCTCATCCCTGTACTAGTGCAATTACCATTAAGGCACAAAAGTTTACAGTACTCCCTTGATGCTAGTGTTCTTGAATTCAAAAGGTTACCATGACATGTACATGAAGACTTGTATACCTGTGAGTTGCAAGGTATTAAAATACAGAGTATTCTGCACAATATATGAAAGCAAGAAATTTCCTAACTGTGCTGTACTCATGTCATTTTACAAATATATTTAGTTGATTTAAAGACATTTTTTACAGTGACTTTCTCTTTTGCACCCCTTTGAATACTGTACATCTAAATATAACTTAAATAAATCAATAGTCACTGGTTTGCTCTTATGAGAATATATAATGAGTAAACATAAAGCTGAAGTGTGAGTAAAATAGTAGACTTTTTTTAACATTTGTCTAAATGTTCATCACTCTAGTTTTGTTGAACATCAAACCCCAATTTAATCAGAACAGAAGTACTAGAGAAACATTTAAAATCTTATAAGTAGATTGAGGGCTGTAGGCTGAAAATACCCCTGTGCCCCATAATGCATTATTCACTAAGTTCAAATCTTAGCCATTCACAAATGTGATGAATGTTCTTTCTAACCACAGCAAAAATGCTGAAGGGAGTATCTGGTGAACGTCTGCACATATGTATGTAACAGCTATTAAAAAGGTTGCTGTTCATTTTCTAGTTTTCAAAACATATCCATATAGCAAATGGCACTGTGGTATAGTATCTTTGGAACTCTGCTTTTAAGCTACTGTGGTAAGTCTATAAGAAACTACACATTTTAATTAATTTAATTATTAATTAATTTTAATTATTAATTAATTTTAATTGAATCCGCGGTGGTGGTGCTGCGGTAGCGTTGTCGCCTCACAATAAGACGCTGTCCGGTTCGATTCACAGTTAGAGTGTCTTCTGCGAGGAGACATGCGTGAATGGGCATACCTTCGTTGAAGGTTGTGAGTCAGGGCTGGTAACTCGGCACGTAAAAATCAACTACCAATCATTAGTGGACCGGAGTTCCGCTGGGGCGACCCCTAACCGGGAAAAGCCGAAAGACACAAACAATTAATTAATTTTAATCAAGAGGTGCTTAGCAAATCTAGAGATACTGAAGTAGAAAACCACAGGAAAGTGACAACCTAATGGCTAGGATAAAAAATGAACCAATAAAATAAGCAAGTCACGGAACTAGAAAAATAACAAATTAAAACAAAACAAAACAAAAAAAATGACCAGTACACTTGTACTCAAACACAGGATAATTTAATATTAAAATAGAAGTGTAAATGGTTTAGTGCTTTTGTCCTAAGACCGCTTCAGAACCATTGAATAAAATGTTACTTGTAACCATTCAATAAAAACAGGCTAAGCTTACCCACCACCAAAGGATACACCAATCAATTGTAATGTAATAACTGGAAAAAACAGTCAAATTACCAAACGTCTGTACTAATCAGGAATGCTTTGGTACTATCACCACCAATAAGAAGATATACCAATCAAATACAAAAAAGTGAATGCAGCAACCAGTAAAGTCTCCAGCAGGGCTGGATGAATATCTTTGTAAGAAAGAAGTTAAGCTGCTTTGATTGGAACTAACCTTTGGGGACATGATTGTTTGCTGCAGTCATTTTAATGTCTTTGATTTGTGCATTTTTATTGGTTATGACGGAACTAAAACGTTCTTGATTGGATATCTTCCCTTGAAATCTGATTGTTCATTCCAGTCATTTTCACAATCACAGCAGTGTATGGATGAATATTTGTGTATTTTTATTGGTTATGAAAGAACTAAAGGTCTCCTGTTTGGAATTAATCTTTGAAGATTTTATTGGTTGCTGCATTTGCTTTTTTGTATTTGATTTGTGTATCTTCTTATTGGTGGTGATGGTACCAAAGCATTCCTGATTGGTACAGATTTTTGGTAATTTGACTGTTTTTTCCAGCCATTACATTACAATTAATTGGTGTATCCTTTGGCGGTGGGTACACTCAGCCTGTTTTTACTGGATGGCTACAAACAACATTTTAATCAATGGTTCTGAAAAGGTCTTAGGATGAAAGTGCAAAACTGTTTACACTTAACTATCTTGTGTTCAAGTACAAGTATACGGGTTGTTTTTTTGTTGTTAGGATAAAAAAGGAAGAATTAGTGAAGAAGGGATCCTTCAAAGCATACACACAATATTTGGATGGAGCCCTAGATGAAATCCATCAGATGGGGGACAGCAGCTGGCAGAAACAATTAAATGCAGTGATTGAGTTTGGAGATGCACCATAATTATGGAAAGAGAGAGTGATCACGGTTTTACCAAAGGAAGGAAAGGATCTTAGCTCATTTAGGCCATTCTCTTTTGATGGTGATTTTACCTAGGAAGCTGGCAGGGCTCATGACATTTTGATGCACCCTGATCAGTGTAAATTCATTACTAGCCAACAAATGTCTGATAATGTGATAAAAACATTGCTGATGACTGAGGAAGCAAGGAATAGTGAGCACTCAGTCCTAGGGATCAGTTTAGATGCAGGGGGAAAACCTTTTGACAGTGAGAGCTGGAATTATTTATTTATGCATTCTTTAGAGTGTTAGGCCAATTTGGGTCATCAACAGAATTTTGTCATCTGTGATTGAGGTTATATAATAGGTGCTTAGCTAAGGTTAAAATGAGCACAACATTGTCAGAGAGCTTTAAATTGAGAGAGAGAGAGAGACAGACAGAGACAGACACAAAGTGAGGTAACAGAAAAGGTTGTCTGCTGTCCCCCTTCTGTTTGCACTCTATCTGAAGCATTTGGCAGAAGCACTTCATTCCTTGGATGCAAAGAGGTTTCGAATGTGGGAAAGAAATGTGAAGTCTTATTTTGTTTCGATAATTTACTGATTTACAAGACCTAGAGAAGATGTTTACTATAGTAGATAATTTGTGGCAATTTTTGGAGCAACAATTTAAACATAAAGAAGACAATGGCATTATCAGTGAACTTTGCTCCATCAAAAAGATTAAAAGACAAATACCCTTCCTTCTGGATGATTCTGATTTTAAATATCTGCATATTCAATTGAGCTCCACTACCCAGCATTTACTAATGGAGACAGATGAAATGCCTTGCTTGGATTTGCACAGTGAGTGACGGTACTACAGCTTTATTTTATTTATTTATTTATTTTACATTTGTTGATCAGGCTAACTGGATTTATTTCCATTTTCAGTAGAGGCCCGGGGAGAAAAGCTCCAAAGGTAACGTTTACAATGTTAAAAAATCATGAAAATAAACATAACAAATTATGAGAGCATTTCCCTTGAGTTATGCATCCATCCAAGTGATTGTTTTATTCCTGAGAAAGCTTTTATTTTAAATATTGAAGAGTATGACTGTGAGATTCCTGGGGAAGAATGGCAGGGCCAGTGTAATGTGGGATAAAAGGAGAAAGCAAAAAAAAAAGGAGGTCATTGTCCCACTGTACTCATCCCTCATTAGACCCATTATAGAATGCAACACCCCATTTGGTATGTACCTCTCAAGACATCTGCAACAACTGTAAAGGCCGCAGAAATACCTCACTAAAAGAATCACAGGCCTAAAGCAGATGCCCTCTGCCGACCATCTTAAAAAACTCCAGCTATACTCTGTCGCATATCGTCTACTCCGAGGTGATCTCTGCTTAACATACAAGGCCATGTCAAACCCAGAGCTGCTGGACATGCTACACTTAAAGAAATCCCAATCCCTCAGAGCCACATGCTCCAGGAATCTAAACTTTGTCATCACAATAAACAAAAAATGCTGGAGGGATAGGTTCCTGACCCAGAGACTCCCCAGACTCTGGAATAGACTGCCCACACATGTCAAGCAGAGCATCTCTTTGGCCCTCTTCAAAAGGAACCTTGATGATTGGATGGGAGAAAGAAAATTCACCCCGGGGATCACGTCAGTCGCCCTGCTAGACAGGGGTCCAGGGAAGTAAATAATGTGGGAAGAAATAGCCAGGGAATTGTTAGGGATAAGCTTGTATAGGCCCTAGAGCCGATAGCCTAGTACCAACCTATGAACCTATGAACCTATAAGCTATTTTCATTGGTTGATCTGGGAAGGTCATATTTTCTGTTTGTGTGTGTTCTATCTGTGCTTTTCTGTGCATTTTCTGGGAGTTTTCTATGTTCTAGTCAAATAGCATTGTCTGGATAGAGGTATGCTGCATCCAGGCCTGGTTGTTTTGTTTGCTGAATTTTTTGGTAGCCATCTTGTGCTGGTAGTGGCCTGCCTTCTCTGTTAGTGTGAGTAAAAGGGCTGCCTCTAGCATGAGTGATTGGTTGAAAGTGCAGGGGCTAGCAGAATTGGGTAGTAATCTGAGCTTCTAGATTCTTTCATCTTTTCTGCTATTTAAACCCTGTGTTTGCAGGGGGCTGTGCTTGTTTTTACCAGGCTAAGGAGTGGTGATTCATCACTGTGATGTACCAGAAATTCACTGAGGCTCCAAGAGCAGAATAAGTGGTTTTTTACATATATTTCATCGACTTGCATTTCCTAACACTTATAGTTGTGCTAGACAGCTAATCTACTACATTTTGCACTGTTATAAAGTTGTTTTACTGTTTTACTGCTTTCTTCTACTGTTTTATACTGTTTTAACTGTATTTTCATTGATAAGTAGTGTTTCATTAATGTAACTGCATTTTTACTGAATTACTTAACTGTAAACTGTTTTTTTCATACTGAGAGTTGTATTTTCTGTTTGTGAGTGCTCTATCTGTGCTTTTCTGTGCATTTTCTGAGAGTTTTCCATGTTCTAGTCAAGTAACATAGTCTGGATACATGTTTGCTGCATCCAGGCCTGGTTGTTTTGTTTGCTGAATTTCTTGGTAGCCATCTTGTGCTGGTAGGGGCCTGCCTTCTCTGTTAGTGAGAGTAATGGACCTGCCTGACCTTCTCTAGCATGAGTGATTGGTTGAAAGTGCAGGGGCTAGCAGGGGTAGTAATCTGTAATCTGAGCATCTAGACTCTTCCATCTTTTCTGGTATTTAAAACCAGTGTTTGCTCGGGCCTGCACTTCTTTGCACATTACACACTGCCACTGCACTAATTTAACCCATTGCAAGGTATTCCAGCTTCAATTTTTCCCTTACTAGCACACACTCGATCCTGAGGTAGTGACGCTTCTTTACATCCCCTGTACAAATAGAAGCTGCTAGTACCTATCTCAGATCTTTCCACTTTTGCCCCCCTTACCACATCCCCCAGTTCTGACAAATATGGATGGACAGTTTCCTATAGTTTCTCCTATCAATTTGGTTGATATAGGCATCCTGAGACAGTGTAGAAACTGTCTCATGTACACAGACAGCCCTCTCGTACTACCACCTAGGAACACAATTTGTGAGAGATGCAATTACATTAAAAACCTGGAGTCTATGCTCTCTTCCTCACAAGGCAGTATACCTGGCAATGAGAAGGTTGTCTGCACAAACACAACACCTCAAACATCACCCTCACCAACACAACACATACCCACACCCACATATACAGAGTTTCTTAACAAAAACATACATAAACAAAAGAGGCCTCCGAGACAAAAACACACCCAAACTTCACAGCCTACCACACCATGCACCACACATAGTCCACAAACGTGTGTCTCACAGCCATCAGGGCTTAACCATAAATTTAATATATTAATCATAGGAGACGCCATTGTGAGGCACACAGATGTGCTCCTCACCAGGCTGAATAAGGAGAAAGTCACTGCAAGCTGTTTGTTGTCAGGTGCCAGAATCCGACAGGTCACTCATGCACTCAAGTCTCTCAACAAGTATTGCTATGACTCTGTCATAGTACATGTTGGTGTGAATGATGTGAGATATACCTCTCTGGACTATATGAATAGACACATGATCAAGCTCACTGAATATGTGTTCCCGGTAGCTATGTCACTAGCCTTAAGCAGCATTCTACCATCACCCAGAATGATGCCTCAATACTAACAAAATATGATTGACTTTAACAATTGGCTTAGTTTCTGGTGTCAATCTTAGGGAATCCAGTACCTGTCAGCCTGGAAATACATGATTTACAAACCATGATGTTTTGCCAGAGATGGTCTGCATCTGTCTCCCTTGGGCTTCAGTCACCTGACAAAGGCTCTAGCCTCCCCCATAGTGCCTTTTTTAGGCAATGTCTTAAGGTCAAAACTGCCAACGTGAAAATCTCATCTAAACGCAAATTAAAGGTCATGCTGCTGAACGCTAGGAGTCTCAACATGAAACTGCACTCATTGCAAGCATTCTTAACCCCGGAAGATGCTGACATTTGCACAGTCACAGAAATGTAGTTCAAATCTGCAGAGAGCACCCAAGCCTTACCTTCTTATTCATCCTATCTTACATACAGACCCCAAATTGAAGGCAGCAAAGCCAAAGGAGGTGGTGATTCAATATATATTAAAGGTATACACACCTCCAGAGTGATCAAACAGTGTGACGCACAGGAGATGCGCCAGGTGCAGTTAACGGTTGACAAGCCCCCTATTCAAACCATAGTTAGCTAAAGGCCCCCAACATTGACTGAGGATGCCCACACCGCCTATCTGGACCTCCTCAGATATATTAAGATTTAACTCTATACCTGGATCCTGGTCAATTTTAACTTCCCAACCATTCACTGGAAGAACTACTTGAGCCAGAACACAAATGCTCAAAGACTCATTGACTTTATCAGTTCCAAAGCCTTGGACCTGCTGGTTGACACCCCCACAAGAGGTGACAGCATCTTAGATTTGGTACTAGCCAACATAGGAAACCACTGCAGCATCCCCGCAGTGTCATCATCCCTGGTAAGCTCAGACCATAAAGTGGTCACCTTCAAAGTCACCATCTCCCTGCCCCCCTCGCTAGGGTTAAACAAAAAAATTCTCCAAAGCTGATTACAACCTCCTGAAGGAAGGTCTAAACACCTTCACAGCCCCCTCCCCAACAATAGGAACTGGCACTAATGTCCAAACCTGCACCAAAGTACTATACGACCATTTATATAATTGCCTGGAATCAGCAATACTCAACAGGACAAAATCCTCCTCTTCAAGGAAGAGTAAACCTGTCTGGTGGACATCAGCTATAAATAAACTCCTCAACAAAAGGAAAAAAATTGCTGTCCAGGACCAAGAAGGAACAGGTGCCAAATTGGAAGCAGTCTCTCCTTGGCCTAAACAGGCAAATAAGGGTATTAGTGAAGTCCTCCAAAGCTAACTTTGAGTCCAAATTGGCCACATCTACTAAAGACAATCATAAGGCCCTTCACATATGTCTGCAGTCTAAGAGGAAACACCCAGATATGCACAGGACTGATGGTCAAGGACACCATGTACACAATGCTGTGGATATAGCCAACCTGCTGGCAGATAGGTTCTTTGAAAACTTCACCGTCTGCCCCCCATCAGTAATCCAGGATATCCCCAGCACCTGCTCCTCACCCCTTATCTCTAGGGAACAAGTCATTATCATCCTCTCAAAGGCTAAAAACACAGCTTCCATGGGACCTGATAACATCCCAATCTGCATCCTGCATCAACTCAGGCAGGCACTTGCAGCACCATTAGGCACCCTATTCAACCTAAGCATGGGTACCGTTTTTTTCCCAGCCGAGTGCAGGACAGCACCATCATCCCTCTGCACGAAGGTGGAGCATCCACTGATCCAGGCAATTATAGACCCATCAGCCTAACTAGCCTAATTTGCAAGGCCATGAACTGCATTATCATGGACCACATTAACAAGGACATCGGCAACCTCCAAACGCTTGATCCTACACAGTTTGTTTTTTGTCAAGGGGAGCTCATGCCTGTTAAATTTGGTAGACTTCTTTGAGTAAGTCACCAAAGCCTCTGACAAGGAGAAGATGGTGCACTCTGCCTATCTTGACCTGGCCAGGGCCTTCAACACTATTCCCCACTCAGGCATAATAGATAAACTATCCCAGCTTGGTGTAAATCCGTATGTGACCAGATGGGTAGCTAACTGGCTCACTGATAGAACCCACTCAGTGAAAATAAGGGAAGCTACCTCAAGTAATACACCCATGATGAGTAGCATACCCCAGGTACTGGTCTCGAGGCCCCTGCTGTTTGGAATATGCTTCTCTGAGGTGCAAGCCAAAACCAGAGGTCTATGTCTGACCAAGATTTCAGATGACAGGCTGGGCACTGTCATCAGCTGCCCTAGTGATGCAGACATACTACAAGAGGGTTTCACCCAGACAAATGACTGGTACCAGAAACACGGCCTCAAATGAAATGCCAAAAAATGCATCATCATCCCCTTTGGGGAGAGTGACATCTCCACAAATTATCACATTAATAACAATGTCCTAAGCACACAAGCAGTTGTGAGGGACCTGGGCACCAAAGTTGATAGCAATCTAGCTTTTGACCATCATGCTGCCTCCATTGTATGGAGAGCTTTCTACATGGTTCACCTCATTAGTAAGGGTACTTCTTCCAGGAACAAGGAAGTCATAACATCCCTTTATTTCTCCTTTATCAGACCCATCATTGACTACAATGCCCCTTTCAGCATGTACCTCACGAAGCACATGCAGCAGCTGGAGTGACCACAGAGGTTCCTGACCTGGAGAATCCAGAGTTTCAAAAATCTATCCAACACGGATAGGCTAAAAGGTCTGTCCACCAAGAAAATCGTCACGCAAGTAGTATGCAGGCAAAGAGAGCCAGTGAGCCCTGAAATAATCCAGTGGGTGCTTTAAATCAAGCCAACACTTCCAATTCAGTACAAGGATGCTTTCTTTATTCAGACAAACAAGTAGGTATTAGCACTTTCGTTCCAAAAATTAAAGGAGGAACTTCATCAGATACCATGATAGTATCTGATGAAGAGCTTTCATTCCAAAAATTAAAGCAGGAACTTCATCAGATACCATGATGGTATCTGATGAAGTTCCTGCTTTAATTTTTGGAACGAAAGCGCTTATACCTACTTGTTTGTCTGAATAAAGAAAGCATCATTGTATTGATCTGGACGTGTTGGCTTGATTTAAAGCAAACATTGGATTATTTCAGGGCTCACTGACTCTCACTGCCTGCATACTGCTTGTGCGACAATTTTCTAAAAGGCCTGTCCCTCTACTTTTTCTCATACAGACTCCTCAGAGGTGATCTATGTCTAGTATACAGAGCAATCTCTTACCCCACCTTGATGAAATTGCTCCATATCTGCAAGCCAAACTCCACTCATGTGACCCGCACACAAAACCTCAACTTGGGCTACGACATCAATAGGACTTGCAGGCAGGACAGATTTATTTTCCAGACACTCCTCCATCTGTGGAATAGACTCCCTCTCCACGTCAAGCAGAGTACATCATTATCCCTCTTTAACAGGAACCTGGATAACTGGATGGGAAATAGAAAATACACCCCTAGGATTCCACCTGTGTCCCTGCTGGACAGGGGTATCGGGAACATGGGCTCATTTATTGGCTAGACTTATAAGGGCATCAGGTCCAGAAGCTTGTAACTTGCTATGATCCTATGAAAATTTATTGGAAAGCATAACAGGTAAGCGTGGTTGCTGTCTGTAATAAGGATGACATAGTAAGAGTTAACGTGCTGAACTGGATATGTGTTAAGGAAGGTAAAACAACATTCCAAACATCTTGGGACAGAGCATTGGCACAGGAAAATAATGTCATTGAGGCAATATTAGACAAACCATAAACTACTTCTCAACCCCACTAAGACCAAAACTATGCTTTTTGGAACTACACAGAAAATTCAACAAGAACCTAACTCTTTAACTGTTTTTGACCTACATAACCATTCCATAGAGACAACCTCCACCTCAAATACCTAGGACTGTGAATTGATCAGTCACTAATCCATTTCCACATATACAAAGTGAAAACCAAAATAAACTCCTTCTTTTTCTGGGCCAAAAAATTTCTCCTTTTCCATCCCCACCTGCCAGAACAACCACTGACAAAGGGGTTCTTCTTTCTTAACTTGAATATGGCTCTCAGGAAAAACATTGCCACACTATAGACTATCTCTAGCAGCAGCTGTTGATTCATTGTAAACTCACTTCTCCATGAGCACCACTGTATCACCCTAGAAAAATCATTTACTCTCAATGCAGCTAGACTTCACAAAAAAAAAACTCACTACTGAACCGGAGACACTACTCACAATAGTCACAAGCCACACCAACTCTCATTACCCTAAAACCAAACTCCACAGTACTGCACATTTTCTTCTCTCTGGCACCTACTCTTTGGCAAGCTCTCCCCATTGACATTAAGGAAATTAACATTTAGTCCAAATTCAGAATACAACTCAAAAAAAAAAAACTTCTTTAGACAACCCAAATGCTCCTGCTTCAACACAGGACATATCACCTACCTATCTCCTTTCCAAGTCTCTTCTCCTGTCCCAAGATTCAGTGAAGACGACCCACTTTACAAACTAATGTATATAGTACATTACGCTCTGCTTGACTGTACTTTTCACTGTGCTTGTTCACTAGAATGTGTATATACATTTTTGTTCTCTGTAATTAGTCTGAACTACTCTGTTATCGCTTACATTTCTATATTTTTTTTTGGGAAATGTTTTGTATTTCTTCCGGACTCAGCCTGAAAATTGGTCAGTATTAATCATTGTACTACCTTGGTAAACAGATATAAATAAATAAATAAACCTACCCAAATCAGTCCATCCATCCATCCGTCCATCCATCTATCCATCCATCCATCCATCTACAACTATTTTTTTCCATTTTTGCACACAGGTTAGGAGTGTCACTTCAATAGTGACGATAAACAAGAGGCAATGTTCACACCACCGGGTGGATAACCAATGTTCACACCACCGGGTGGATAACCAATGTTCACACCACCGGGTGGATAACCAATGTTCACACCACTGGGTGGATAGCCATGCAGCTGTTGCTCTTCCATACCACACACGCGCACACACACACACACACACACACATGTGCATGCATTCACACCTATGGCCAACTGACCAATTTAGAGTGTCTATTTCACCTATTGCATAGCTTTAGAATGTGGGAGGAAAACAGATAACTCAGAGAAAACTTAAGCAAACACAGAGAGGACATGCATGAACCCCTGACAAAAATCGAACCAGGCAGCCTCTTGGTATGAGGTAACAACATATTCTCTGAAGAATAGAGAGTCATATATCCAAAAAACGCTCTGCAGCAGGCTGAATTGACAGCTACTCCAGCTAAGTGCAAGTTAAGAATAGCAATTTCTTGCTATCTGGATTAGATAATAGTCTGAAGCTGCAAAACTGGAAACAGTACAGAAATGATTCACAGTGACTACTAAAAAGCAAGAATTTTTTTTTTTTGGGGGGGGGGTGCTTTGGCTAGCTAATATTGGAAGCTTGTTTCTGATTTTTCTAGTATTGCTTATCCACTGACTAACTAAATGCAAGGCTTCACTAAAGGCAAAATAGACAAATAAAATGAAACAAACTTTTAGGTTGCTAAAGAATATGCTAGGCTCATTTCACAGTTCCTAGTAGCTACATGCTTTGGAAGCAACCATAGGCATAGCTTTGCCTCAGGTTGTAGAGGAAGACAAGCACCTCCATTTATTACATAAGTAGGTTTAGTAACATTGAGAAATGCTACTTACTTATAAAAAAACAGTGCTTAGCTATTAAATGGAATGTCAAAATCCTGAAATATCACCTCCTGGGGAGAGAGATTGTCTTGACCACAAATCATGTTCTCCTTCAATGGCTGTTCTGACATAAGGACACCAATCCAAAACTATCTCAGTGTGCACTGACTCAAAGCCTTTTAATGCTAAAACAGTGCATCAGCCAAGCCTCAGACACCTAAATGCAGCTAGGCTGTCCCAGGTATACAATCCATCCAATTATGCTCAAACCTAGAAGGGTCAGAAGCATAGTGGTGGACGACCCTATAAGGAGATTAATGTAGAAGCAAGCAAGGATGTTAAAGTCAATGAGGGACAAATGCCTAGCTCTGTGACAGAGAGGTATGGAACCCTGACTGCTACCCAGGTGGCTGGGGTTCGATTTTCAGCCTTGGCACTGAAATAACAAGGCAGGGAAAGAGAGGAGTGAAGCAACATGTGCTGCTCACCTGATATGGTTGGAAAAGGCAGCATGCACTCATGGGCACAAATAGTAGGTTTGATATCCCTGTTAAAGACTGGCGCAACTACCATTCATGCTACAAGAGAAAGGCAGAATTTTTGGAGGGAATACCTCTTGGTGAAATGAGGGACATCCCCCCACAGTCAGTCCATTCCATATCTTCACTTGGAATTCTGCCAAGTATATATGAAGGATAGCTTCAGAACACAAGAAAATCTTGAGCCACCCCTGGTGACTGTCCAAGGAGTGGTCTCTCCTGGTCAACAACCACTGTGGTTCTGAGAAATGAATCAGCCAATTGGTCAGAGGTGCTGATGAGCAACAGACAGACAGATAGTGGGGGGGGGGCAAAAAGAGAAAAATATATAATGAAGGACAACTGCAGAGAGAGGCATTTGAAGCACAGTGCACTAGTGAACAACAGAGTCATGATGTTTGGGCCTGAGGAAGGTCTAACGAGACTATAGCTGCAGTTACACAGACCAATAGGAAGGAAGGAAGGAAGGCAATTTGGGTGTATCCCTTTGTGGAGAGGGACTTGACACTTTGAATAGAAACCAGCTGGATATATTATGGCCTGGATAGAAGATCAAAGCTGTTTTACAAACAACAAAAGCAGCACACACAGCAAACGGAGTATGGGACTCACACTAGATAAAAGAATAAGTAACAAAACTGTCATAAAGTTCAAGTGTGGTCCCTGGATGGCAAACAAATTTGAACAAAGAGTTTAATTCGTGGCGCTTTCACCTGAGGCTTCTTCAGACTTCTAGAAGTCTGAAGAAGCTAGAAAGCGCCACTGAATAAACTCCTTTGTTCAAAATTTCTTTTGATTCGTTGTTTGTTTGAGACCCCAAATTTGTGATTTGCCATCCAGGGACCACACTTGAACTTTATGACATTTTTATCAAAGCTGTTTTGTTGCTCTATCTAGAGGTCTCTGTCAGTGCTGTTTTATTTTTGCTAGCTACTCTGCCAGATTCCTACTTAGAAAGGAATACTGCATGTAAGGTCAGCAAAGAATAAATAGAATAATATGTAACTGAAACAATGTGTATTGTAATACCAAAGATAATGGAGTGCACCAACACAAAATCAACTGAGCCTGAGGTGGCAGAACAGACTAAAATAAACTTTAATAGAATGAGGTTAAGCACCAAAATGTTTGTTGAGTGCATTCATTACAAAACAGATGTTATCATAACCAATAAAGAACCATATGACTTCACATATTATATAATGTTATCATTTTGTCACATGATCAAAACAATTCATTAAATTAATTAATTGATTAAAGGCAAAACATTCAATTCTGAATGAAAAAAATAAAAATAAAAATTACAAGTGTATGATATACATAAAAAATAATTTCCCTAAATGTATTGTGAAAACATGAAAAATAAATGAAAAGTAGCAAGGTAAACAAATGTATTTAAAATAAATGGGTAAATGAAACCAATCATTAATAAATTCATTAAAATGCATTTCATAATACTAATTCTGGAAATGTGTCCAACCAGAAAGATTCATATGCAAGTGCAGTGTAAACCATGTAAATTATACTTTAGCTGAATGCAACTTTAATACTGGTATAATGCTCACACTATCATTTAAACCTGGCCATTTTGTTGCACTAAGTTTGGGTTGCTAGATCAATTCTCGGTAAGTAGGAGCTGATTTGCAAGCACCACCACTGGGACTAATGGAAACCTTCTCTAAAATTTTAAAATCAAGCATTCTAAAACCCGGACAAGGCTGGGTATGTCTATGCAGAGCATATTTTAGAATGGCACTTTAAAATATAGTAATGTTCACATATTCTTTTTCTTTCAAAGATCTTTCAGTCTTGCCCACAGAAAAGGCAGGACATTGATTACATTTAGATATGTACACCACCCCCTGGATAGTGCAATTTCCAAACTGGGACTTAACTTTGGTCTTAAAGATGTCCTCAAGAATTATGTGAGTACCAGCAATAATATAAATACACTGGCAACATGCACCAAATTTTCTAGTCCCCCAATCCTTTCGTTGTCGGAGTCCACTTTACGCTATTCAAATATATTTTTCAATTTTACGGTACCTGGTTATTAGTTTTTGGTTTGTGTGCATTGTCGTGCTCCAATTTGTAAAATAGATAAGTGGAAAAGTTTACTGTACTGTGAAAAAACCAACCTGAAAGGTGAATTTATTTATTTATGCTGTAACTGCAGACCAACTAGTTTGATAAGAAATGCATTACATTTCTGAATTTGATTTATTTATCAATAATCATGATTTTAACTCATTACAGCTGAGTGCGCTTCCAGACATTTCTGCAGTTACTCCCTACTACGCCTCTAGGTGTCAGATATTGCTTGTTCGTATTTCCATTAATAATTCCAAAACCATGCTACATACAAGATATCAGAAGATTTTATCTTGAAGCATACATGATGGCAAACACAACTTTATTGATATTTGACCTCTGTCAATGAGTATTTGTTAGACCTGTAAGGTGACCACTTAATTTTTAAAGGTTCAAACCACACCCACTGGGAGTTAAAGGTACACACTCAAAAGAGCTGTAGTGGAGGGAATGAGTTAAGATTCAAGGATGATTCCAGTGATTTCTTGGTTATTCTCAAACCACACAACATGCTACAATTGCATATATATATATATATATATATATATATATATATATATATATATATATATATATGGGTCTACTGTATAACTTCGAAAATACACTTCTTCGAAATTACACAGTAGACCCTGGGTTACGCGAAAGTGCACTTACTCGAAAGTGCACTTTCGCAAAACCCGCTTCAGCGAATGGTCTACTTACTGCAGTTTAATGCAGTAGTCACGGACCTTAGGGTTAGGGCATGGGTCATGGTAAGGGGATAGCTAGAAGGGCTATCTCTTTACCATGACTCGTGCCCTAACCCTAAGGTCCGTGACTACCACACCACAGTAGAGGATCTGCCACATTTGATCAAATATCTCTTTATATGAAAATGATCTTTTAGTGGAAAGGTCATCACTGCACATATTATTTGGAGCACTGCTTGTCAAATGCTGCAGTTGTTGAACAGAAGAAGATGGATTGTGGCAGGTAAGTTTGAGTTTCTGTTGTTATGGCTGAAACTTTCAGATATGCTAAAAGGTGTAGCATTAGGGATTAATTGTGTGTGTGTGTGTGTGTGTGTGTGTGTGTGTGTGCGTGCGTGCGTGCGTGCGTGCGTGCGTGTGTGTGTGTGTGTGAGTGTGTGTGTGTGGGTTAGGGTTTAATTGAGGACTAGGTAAGGGTATAGATTTAGTGTTGTCCAAATGTTTGCAGTTTAGAGTATAGGGCTAGGGTCAGGAGCATTGGCAGGGTTAGGTTTAGGTTAGCACGCATTCTTATAATGGTACAGGGGGGATAGTTTTTTGAACCCCTACAAATAACTGGTACATATTTGTATTTCAGGCACCCACCATGTACTTAAATTCAGCCTTCACATTCCACATACAATTGTCTTAACTTACATAAACATTGTAAATATTTTAGTACAGTTTCTTGAATTCAGAACTACTCTGTGTACTTTCACATGCTATGTTTGTTTTATTTTGTATCTCTTCAGATGCTTTTCCTTCATTATTTGACTTTAGCATCAGATTACCGTTTTATGTTTGTAAACACTGCATTTCTGAGCTCTGACTGAAATATGTCCTAAAGACACAGTTCAGTGCATTTAACAAATATAATTAATTAAATATACAGACAAAATAAATGCTTATGCAAATAGCTCATTTTTAGGGTATTGCTATGAATGTTTATCTTCTTTTGGATATATAAATCTGATCATCCTACTGTATATAGGGCTATGATTGGTCATCTAGAAGTCTCTAGTTATATACTGAATTATCCATTTTCACATGGATCATCATGGAACTAAGAGTTTGCCTTACAAAATAAATTACTGTTAATATGTCCTTAGCTTTGATCACTGAGACTTCCATTTAATATATTATACTTGTACGAATAGTAAATCAAAATGAACATGTAATTTGTCTGACCTTCCAAACTGGGGATCTCCTTGCTAAATGGTTCATCAATGGAAAGCTAAAATGTACAACTTTTATTTTGTAAATAGTCGGTTCATAACTTTGGTGGAATTATGTTTATGTGGAATTCCTTGCCAGTGAATGATGCCATTTTATGAAAAGAAACAAAAGAATTATTTCTTGGTAAACCTGCATGTTCATCCGTGATCATCTATGAATTTTGTAAACCGTTCCTTCAGAACCATCGAAAGACTTACAACAGTGCTTCTCTAATTTTGGATCTAAACTTCACTGTGGCATGTTGTAAGATATGGGTGCACCTCACTCTACCTCCATTTTATCTAAAGAATTAGAAAGTCCATGCAAAAGTACATTCTTGATAGGTATACATTCTGCAAAAGAAATTATTGGGTTACAAAACTTTTTTTTTTTTTATGTTTAGCAATTCAGACCTCTCCCTTTACTTGTTTATGGCATTAACATCATGTTGCTTTTGTTTTAGCTAGCAAGCATATTTTTTGTAACAGTTTTGTGACCATTTCCTGATTTTGTACCCCAAGCCAAAAAGTACAGAAGCCTAATTCAAGTTTCCTCATCTATTCCTTTGCCAGAAAAGTGAACCTTTTTCTTAGTTTTACACACACACACACACACACACACACACACACACACACACACACACACACACACACGCACACGCACACACGCACACACACACACACACACACACACACTTAAAGTGTTTCTGTATCACTTTAATAATACTTCTAGAACGGTGGCCATAGTTTTGAAAACTAATTTTTCACAAGACAATATTCTAAACAGTACCTTTACTTTTATTAATGCAATTTGTGAAAATAGCCTGCTGTTATCACCAGCAAAAATAAAACATATCTCTTGTCCAGCTTTTTTTCCTGTTTTTAAATTTACTCTTGGAGGCATGCTCCCATTTCCTATTAATTCGTTATGATTACATTATGTACTTTCAAGCATTGTATCTCCTGATGTTCAAATTCTGTTACCGTTTGCCACTTGAGAATACTTTCAGTCCTGCCTATAGTAAGACATCAGCTTTATTCTGTGTATTCTTCTGTATTTTACAATAGTCATATAACAAGTTTCACATTCACCCAGCATTACCTTTCTCTTGGCATGTGTTGCAGTAGTTTTCTGTAAATTTACTGATGCCTTTGGATTTAAACAGTTATGGAAAATCCGTAGAATTCTGTCAAAGTATTTGGAATTGGGTATCTCTGCCACAGAAATATGGAAAAACTTGTATGTTCTAAAACCATTATATTAATTAATGTTCAAGGTTTCCTTATTCCTTCAGTGTTACAAACTTTGCGCAACAGTCCTACTCTCTCATCACATGTTGACCATTCCTCAGTCATAGCACTGAAAGCACCCACACTGCAAACAAGATGTACCATGGTCTGAATTAATTCTGGGTCACATTCCTGCACCACTTCCTGTTTTTAAAATAACAGAAAGTCAACTTTAAGCAGAAAGCATTTATATTCAGAAATATTCTGTTCACAAGTTCTTCCTTAAATTACTTATAATAGCATGCTTCTATAAGTCTTTTCACTTAAATTGCTTCTTGAAACATATGTGTATGCACAAGTTATTTTCTAAATATGCCTATGTGAACACCCATATGAAATATTTTGGTATAGTTCATAAATAGCCTCTTATTCCACAAAAGAAAAGTATTCCCACCCTTTGTAGAATCCATTACCATACAAGCTCATATAAATAATTTTCATACCACAGTCTCTTAGTATTCAAACAGTGTGCCACTAGTAAATCATTATCTACACACAAATAGCTATGCACACATTCATTCTGAACTATTGTCATGGAAGAATCCATTAATTTCTGTTTTGCATCCATATATCATAAATATGTTTACCTGAATATACTATCAGGGAAGTACCCATAAATTTCTATTTTGCACTCACATCTCATATTCCTTCCCCTCTCATCCCACAATCATTTACAGATGTGCATATATATCCAAATACTGCTCACATACACTTAATAAACATGCACATTATTTTTAACTGTTGCCACCTACAACCATAAAAAGGCTGGTTTTAGAGGATTATTATGCACATTGTATAGAGATCTATGTGGTACACATTATTTTAAATTATTATAGACATTCCAGGCTCAATTACCATAGATGTTCTTGAGAGATACTCAGAAAAAAAGTACTTGAATATCCCAATCATGCTAGACTACATCCTTCTATACCATTCAGCAATAAGCCTCACACATGCATGCACTTGTATATGGAGCAACACAGATACACTCTGAGTTTAAGAAAAAGACAGTTTGGTTAAGCACCTTTCTGATGTACTCAGATGTTATGCTCTAATCTCACCATAGATCCTAATGGGGAATTTAGGTGGTAGTTGCTTTTTAATGCTATCTTTCACGCAAGTTCATAGGTTCATAGGTTCATACTAGGCTATCTGCCCTGGGGCAATTATAAGCCTAGCCCAATTCTGTATGGCTTACGCCACCCCTTGATTTGAGTATACTGTGCCCTTTTTAAGGTTTAGTTTACTGTGCCTCTGTCTAATAGTGACACGGGAGTAATCACTGGGACAAACCTACGATCCTCCATCCACCTATCGAGATTCTTCTTGAAGAGATTCAGTGAGGTGCTCTACCTCACATGAACTGGAATTCTATTCCAGAGCGAAGGGAGGCTCTGGGTTATGAACCGGTCCCTCCAGCAAGTTCTATTTATTTCTGTGCTGAGGTTCAAGTCCCTCGAGCATGTGGCTCTAAGGGATTTAGATTTACTGAGGTGGAGCATGTCCATTAATTCTGGATTTGACATAGCTTTGTATGTCAGGCATAGATCGCCTCGAAGTAGGCGGTATGCAACTGAGTAGAGCTGGAGTTTTTTTAACCGAGCAGCATATGGCATCTGTTTGAGACCCTTGATCCTCTTGGTGAGATACTTTTGGGGTCTTTCTAATTGCTGCAGGTGTCGGGTAAGGTACATCCCAAAAGGGGCATTGTATTCTATGATGGGCCTGATGAGGGATGAATAAAGGCACGATTACCTCTCTTGATCTAGATGTGAAACCCTTCGTGATGAGGTGGGCTATGTAGAAGGTCTTTCTAACCACTTTGGCAATGTGGTTTTCAAAGGAGAGATTGCTATCAACTTGGGTCCCCAGGTCCCTAATAACTTTCTCTGTACTTAATGGGTTTCCGCCTATGTAGTAATTTGTGGGCACATTGTTTTTGCCAAAGGGTATGACTATACATTTTTGGCATTTAGCTTTAAACCATGGTGCTGGCACCAGTTATCTGTCTCTGTGAGACCTTTTTGAAGGATGTTAGTGTCAGCTGGAGAGTTGATTATGGCGCCCAGTTTGCAGTCGTCTGCGAACTTGGTGAGCCATAGTCCTCCCACGTTTGCCTATACCTCGGAAAAGTATATACCGAACAAGAGTGGTCCCAGGACAGAACCCTGTGGGACACCACTTGTGACTGGTTTCGAGTCGGACATGGCTCCAGCAACTCTCACTCTGTGGGTTCTGTCTTTGAGCCAGTTTGTGACCCATCTTGTGACATAGGGGTTTATATTTAAGCTGGATAGCTTATCTAAGATGCCCGAGTGGGGTATTGTGTCAAATGCCTTTGCAAGGTCCAGATAGGCTGTGTGGACTACCTTCCCTTCATCTTTGGCTTTGGTGACTGTTTTGAAGAAGTCAACCAGGTTCAAAAGGCAGGATCTGCCCTTGACAAAGCCGAACTGGGTAGGATCTAGTTTCTGTAGGTCCCCAATGTCTTTCTTTATGAGCTCCATGATGATCCTCTCCATAGCCTTGCAGACTAAGCTAGTCAGGCTTATGGGGCAATAGTTTCCAGGGTCCGTAGAGGCTCCACCTTTGTGGAGTGGGACCACTGTTGCTGTACGCCATTCTGTGGGCACATATCCTGTAGTGAGGCTGAGATTGTATAGCTGTTTTATTTGAGGGATTAGTTCCTCTTGGAGTTCATGTAGGACGCAACCTGGGACACCATCTGGTCCCATGGAAGCAGTGTTTTTTGCTTTGGAGAAGGCAGCCTTCACCTGAGCATCAGAGATGTTTGGGAGGCAGCCCTCTGCTGGGATAGATACTTGCTCTTTTTGGGGGGGGGGGGGAGTTTGCACTGAACCTGTCTGCCAGGATATTGGTGATGTCTGTGGGTTCAGTGTATTTTTTGTCGTTTAGAATCAACTCAGAACAAGTCTGGGAGTTGCATCCCAGGTTTCTAACATAACTGAAAAAAGCCTTATGATTGTCTTTGGTGTCCTGTGCAATTTTTCTCTTGAAGCTGGCCTTGGAGGATTTTATGAGGGATCGTAATTTTTTGCTAGTACTGATCACAGATGCCTTCCCTATTAGGGATTTTGCTCTATCATGTAGTAGCTTCCTCCTTCTGTTGTACAGTTTATTTATGGCAGGGGTCCACCAGACTGGACGCCTGCCTTTGGATGATTGGGCCTTGGTTTTGTTTGGGATAGCATGATCCATGCATTCCTGGAGATGTCCGTAGAATGCGTTTATATAGGATTCTGCAGTTTGGGCCGTAGTTTCCACTGGCCCTGGGTCCTTGAAGGATTCCACTTTGGTTTTGAGAAGTGAGAAGTTCGCTTTTGAGAAGTTTTTCACTGTGGTTTTCTGGGCTGGGGGTGGGGTCAGGATGTGGACATCCAGTGAAATTAATTTATGGTCTGATCTTACCAATGAGGGATATACTTCTGGTGTGGAGCATAGAGTCCCCATGTTGGTAATGATCAGGTCTAGTATGTTGTCCCCTCTTGTGGGAGTGGTGACTAGTTGTTCCATAGCATTTGAGTTTATAATTTCCAGGAACCTTTGGGCTAAGGTGCTGGGGCTTGAGTAGTGCTCCCAGTCAATGTTTGGGTAGTTGAAGTCGCCCAATATAATGGTGTTTGGGGAGATCTTCATGTTCTCCAATGTTTTCAGGAAAGCTGAGTGGGATTCCTGACTTTGAGAGGGTGGTCTGTAGGATGCTATAAACTGAAAAGCAGTCTTGCCCACTGTTAGTTGCACATGGATGATCTCCGATACTTCGTGCAATGCCACTAACCTGGAGGTGTGGATATCCTTGATAAATATGGAAACTCCCCCTCCTTTTGTGGTTCGGTCTGGGTTTTGGGGCCGAAAAGCATGATATGAGGTATAGCCTGGTAGTGCTGGGGTGCTCTCTAGAGCCTTGAACCAGGTTTCTGTCACTGCACAGATATTGATTTTCTCCATACTGAGGAGAGCTTTGAGTGCGTGCATCTTGAGGTTAAGACTTCTGGCGTTTAGCAGCATTACCCTTAGTTTCTTGTTCCTTGTGCTGTCTATGGGGTGGGTTTGACTTTTGAGCCTTGCCTAAAAAGGCACTATGGGGTGGCAAGAGCCTTTGCCAATATCCAAAGCCCAGTGGTGACAGGTGCAAGCCGTCCCTAGCGAAGCAACGTGGCTTGTCGAGCATGTCATCCCAGGCTGACAGACA
>NC_056735.1:966787899-966847899 GCF_019279795.1 Protopterus annectens
TTTATCCAACCATCTCACTATCACATCCCAACTCACAGATTACAAGATTTCTGGTTGAGGCCATATTACTTTCATTGGAACTGAGCTCCACTGCAGCAATATCAACTACCCATACTTTGGGGTATCCCCATTATGTAAACTTGTCTAACATCAGTAACTATTTCCTCCTTGGTGTGCATTTCATACCTGCATCTTACAAGCTGACTCAGTTGAAAGGCTACTAGGTAACATATCAAGTAAGTAAAACCATACCCTCAGTAGGACATGGGAATATAGGCCATAGAAGCTGATATTCTCCTACCCATTTCACCTATAACTGCTTTGTTGAGATACTCCTGTAATTTTCATATAAATTGGAACATTTATAAAGATATAAAAATGTAAGGCAAAATCATGGCAGTAATAGTTTTAATCTTTCCTGAGATAGTTTGGAAATTAGTGAACTTTGTGAGGAGGGTATACATTTTCAAGCTCAACTCATTTCAAAGTTGGCTTCCTATGTAGACTGAAGTATCATCCTGAATTCTAAGCCTAGATATGAGACATTTTGTACATAAGTCAAAGAAAAATTATTATACAACCTTCTAATTCTTAGCCAGCTAATGCCATTGTCTTAGACAGAGTACACGCCAGTATTGACGCTTGACCAAACTTATGAAAAACATTTGCAGTTTTCCTCAAGACCATTAGAAGGCATGAACTCATCAGGACGCAATCATCCCAAAATGATAAAAACTTATTGATTAAAGAAACAACCAGAAGCTTGGCTATATAAGATTTCCCTAACCCTGAATAATAACTCCTCCATAGCTAAAATAAATAGCCCCTGGAATAATGGGAAACCTTGTCTGGTGTCCCTTGTATTTGGGCCTTGATTAAACAGCCCACCATTGATGAAGATTCTGAATAGAGGGCAAAAATATAGTCATATAATCCAACCCCAAACTGACTGCCACAGCCTCTGAATTGCAAAACTCTAAAGAAAAAGTCCCACTCCACTGAATTAAATTGTTCAAATAGTAGTACCACACTACCACTAGCCTCAATACTACCCTACTTAAATAAGAATGGAGCAAGGTCCCACCAGCAATCCATAACTTCTCTACCATTAACAAAACTAGTTTCACCACTCACTATAAACCAGATAAGGAACATATACACTCTGCTACCTATGATTTTAGCAAAACTTTCCGTGCCAAGATTAATCAGCCAAATGGGGTGGAATTTAACTAACTAAGGATCCAATCCCTTCCTTTACTTTCAGGATAAGCACAATAACTGATTGGTTGGCTACTGCTCCAAAGGAGGCCTCTGCGAAGTCTGAGTTATAAACCTTGACTAACACCTTAACCTATAGTTCAACCCCCCCCACCACCACCACCGCCCAATAGAATTCTGCAGGGAATCTGTTTATTCCTGGGGCCTTCTTGGCTTTCAATTTGGCTATAATGCCTGCAACTTTATGGGCAGTAAAGGCTCTATTAAGAAGGTACCATTTGTCCTGTATTAGCTGGCTCCTACCCTGCAGAACCATGTATATGGGTTGACCTATAAAGGAAGGTGAAATGTCCAAAAATTGACTCCCTGAGATCCTTATCCCAAATCAACAACTCCTTGGTGTCTGACATTTCTGAGGAATTGACATTCTGTGTCTGCCAGTCTTTGAAAATCTAAGCCATGCATCTAGGGTCACCTTCCTTGTTTAACTACCAGAACTGCCCTCTCTGAGCCAACTCAGCTTCCACCTTAGATAATTCCAGAAGCTTAATTTTAGTTCATAATGCTTTAACTGATATATTTCTACTCCCAGAATCAGATTCTGTTACACCTGACAAAGCTCGCTCATCTTCCACTTAAGGAGATCTGACTGGCTTTCCCCAAAAACCCTCCCATTCCATAAGATCACCCCATAGAGCCACTTGCAACTCTTCTATCATTTAGGATTGAGTGGTGAGCCCAAAGTATGGTCTCTACCCACCCCCATCCATTTTTAAAGTCTGAAGAGACTCCTTACTCTGCCTCAAAGACCATCTGAAGTGACACCACCTCCAAACCCTCAGTCCTGGAGCCTGGGGCTCTAGGTTAATCACAGCTGTTTGAGGTGCATAGAATGAAAGACAGAACTCACAAATGGCTGTGGGAGTAGGCCCTATGCTTGAAATGCAGTTCCGCAAAAATAAGAACTATCTTACTCCATTGTTTCATAAGGTTGCTGGAAAATGTTGGGCCATTCCTAGTTGCATTAAAATTGTACTAAACATCCAACTACCCTTTAGCTGACATTTAAAAACATACAACTTTCTGACACTGCATGTGGTATTTTCTCCCATTATATATCCTGTCCATGTGGTCAGCAAGAACCATGTTAAAATAGCCCAGTAATAAGATCAAATGCACTGTATCTCTTATGTTAGACCTAATCTTAAGAAAATCCTCAGAACAACACTTTTCATCTGAAATGAGGGCATATACCTTAACAATAATCCAGATTTCCTTACTGATAGAACCTTGCCAGATCAACTTCCTCCCCCTTCCACTACCTTTACTTTGGATTGTGGTCACTGTAAGTAAATAATGGAATGGAAGCACCACATCTTTCTTCCCCCCACCAGGTTTATGAACTGCCTTGACCTAAATTTGGTGATGTCATGTCATTTGCTTGGTTTCCTATAAACACATGATCTGTTCCCTTCTCTCTTTATGCCCTGGAAAAATTTGGATCTCCTTATGGGGTATGAGCTCTTTCCCAAAATCCAAGACAACAATTTTACTAATTCATTGGTTGCCTGTTGGTGTGAAGTTATGTAAGTTATGGTGCTTCCCTTCCCTGAGGTAATTGGGATAAGAAGTCTTGTTCCCAGTGAACAGATCCATGTCTCTCTCTGGCTAGGGATGGATGAAGCCACGCTTTGGGTACCAAATTGCACCTACACCCAACCAAAGAAGTTTGGTAACTATTCAAAGGAGTAAAGGAGCCTAGAGGAAAAAGGAAAACCAACCCCCCTCCCTAGTACCCTGAGGACAAGTAAAGAGAAAGGAAATAAGAGCTACTCAAACTAATTTAATCCAACTAACAATGTAATAGCCTAGAGGTAAAAAAAAAAAAAAAGTAGTCCAAAAAAATTAAACCGTTAATACAGGCATGTAATCTAATTCTACAGGTGTAATCAGTCAGATAACACTATTCAGTTCTCGTGTTTTAAAGATTCTGACAGTTAAGAATACATGGATTAAATGTAGTACCACCCCTCCAAATGCTACCTAAAAACTCATCTGTATGATCATGCATTTGACTGCCCCAGAAATGGTCAGTGAGATCCATAAGTATCATATAAAAAAAGAAGACTATGTTAACACGGAGAAAAAGAACCCAATGAAAAATAAAGGATGTATGGCCCATCACCATCACCAAGGCAGTAAAGAATATAAACCTACACCTATCACCATTTGAGCCAGGGCTCATCGGTTTGGCCTTTGTACAAAAAATTACAACAAGGAAAATTTTCACTTGGAAATTTTTACACAGAGCTGGAGATGTGATTCTGAAATAATAGCTGATTGGATACATATGTTATATGAATGTGAAGTGATCTCCCCTTGTTTGAAAGAAATGAACTTTATTCAAGTTGTATGGTCAGAGAGATGTAATATTTCTAAATCTGGCTTTAGTTTTATTTAATGCCTCCGATTCCTGAGATAATTCCAAAAACCCAAGTGCTTCTTCTTTGGTCTATTCTTGCTATAAAGAAAAGAAATTACTAAAGATTGGACAAGTAAAGTTACATCCTATAGTGTTGAATTGATTAATATGGCAACAAATTGTTTGCAGTAGTGAGTTGCATACTATAATGATATTACACGTTCATATAAATATTGGCTTCAACTTAACGACTTGCTTGAAAAATATTAAATCTTGTTGATGTATAACTTTGATGTATTGATCAGCTGTGGACCTATATAAATTGTTATTTGTTTGTTTTATAATTGATTTGCTTATTTATTGATAAAAAAATCAGGACAAGTAGTAAAGAAAGAAAACTTTCTTATTGCATTTATTTGCCTGTTGGTTTTGATACCCCCCCCCCCCCAACCAGCCTAACTAGAACACGTTACAAATTCTAGCTTGGAAATAAGTTATCAAACAAGGTACACATAACAAAGTAAAATGTGAATACAGCACTAGAGGCACCTATCATCTGGTTCTGAATCAGAAAACCAGCTAATAAAAAATGATGAGCAGTCCCTGGCAGGGCTACTTAAAATTGAGCCCAGGTAGAAGGTTCACCCCATCAAAGCCACTAAAATCTGCAGAGAAAAATAACAAGGGTCTAACAGCAAAAAGTATATATCAACATGAATACACTTAAACAATTAGTCAGCTTTGAGTTTCTTTAAGACAATAAACAAGCAAGTGGTAATCCACAGGGTGTCTTAGCTTAGTCATTCATTACAGATGCTCTTAGCCAGCCGCTGGAGGCCTTCTTGGCTCCATCAGTGTTCATTCACCGAATCCATGGAATCTGAAAAAATTCTGACCAAAATTTAGAATTGTCAGGACTAGAACTCTGGTGGACAGCCCAACACAACCAGAGATTGTTTGCCTGCTCCTCCACCCCTCAATCTCCACCCCCACTTAGAACCCGGCAGTATGTCTCCGCCTTTCTTCTTGGAGGGCAGATGCTGCCAGGGACTCTTGTTTGAAACAGGGGACTCCCATCCTTTTGAACATGCTTCCTATGGGCATCTGGATGAAACTGCTATAGGGATATGGGATGGGTATGTGAGATCCTAAACCTTAGAAGTTAATCCCTGTGAAAATTACTGAAGTTTACTGGGTAGCTTTGATTTATTTGCAGACAGAGATTTGGTGGGAGAACCCAGGCACTGTCTCTTCTTATGTATATATGCCCTCATTTCAGATGGAAAGTGTTGTTCTGAGGATTTTCTTAAGATTAGGTCTAACATAAGAGATACAGTGCACTTGATCTTATTACTGGGCTATTTTAACATGGTTCTTGCATCTTTTTTCTTAGACCAATGGCCAGAGCCTTCCCCATCATCTGCATGTTGCATCTGCTCTTCAGTTTCTTTCACAAACCTGTCTGTTCAGCTGCATCAGAAAGCAAACTTCTATTGCTTCCCCATTCGACAACTAAGGCTGCTTGGTATGACAAAAAATTTCAGAAGCTATTATCATCCGAAGCTCTCATAAATGTGATAATTTCCTGCCACAAGGAATTTATTGTTGTTTTTTGGAATAATCTGCCCTGAAGTAAACCTGACTTTTGCCCCCAGTAAATACCTCCATTATTCCTACTGAAGCCCACAAACCAGTCCTTATTCCTAGCCGAGTGCAAGGTCATCAGCACATGATGCAATGAATAAAGCTGCCTTCCTGATCTGCTGATACAATGGATCCATACAATGGCTAAGTTAAGATGTGGGTACTTTTATAACCTTTGCACGTATATAATCCATAAAAATTCTTAAATCCTCATCTTTCACTGAATCCACTATACCTACAATCTATATGATGGCGCAACCAGTAAGATTTTCTGTATCATCCAGCTTATGGGCATATGTTAACAAATCTTTCGACAATGCTTCATATTTTTGAATGTAAAAATCAGAAGTCTTTTTTGTAATCTATAAATCTCTTCTTTTAAGTTCCTTACCTCTGACTCTAGCAATGTAATACATGAATGCTGAGTAGTGGGCAAGACAGGGTCCTCTGAGGAAACAAGGGAGAGCTGTTCAAACAACACCAATTTATCTCATTAGACGCATTCTTGAAATGGCCTAACTGCTCCATTCTATGACCCTGTGGCAGCCCAATTGAATTCATGGTTATAGAATTATTTTAGGGTTATAAATCAACCAGCATGTAGAAAACCGGGCTCTTGGAATGAGAGATAAAACAGATTAGGCATTATACAGCTTTGGTCTAGCCACACCACCTCCCACCCCCACTCTGTCCACCTTACACTATAAATGCATGACATGTCATGAAAAAAGAATGCCTTGACTGGAGAAAGATTCCATGCTTGTTAATAGCTGTTCAACCTGTACTCAAAGTCATGTCTTAGCTGTGTAGCTATGCACACATCTATATGTCATCAGATTATGCCACAGAAGTGATATGTACCCTTCAAAACAAGTAAAAGAAAATGCCCTGTTAAGTAAAATCAATGACACTCTGACTTGATGAGACAACAAGGAGGCATAAAACAATCCCTTCATACTCTGCTACATAATTCTATATCAACCCTTGACAGGATCAGTTGACAACAGTTCACTATCGTGGGAAAGAAGAGGCCTGTAGTAACCTGGATTACAACGTAGGACTCAAAACCCTGTCCACCACAGACTGTCTAATAATTGTTCCATGACAGAATTAGGCCTCTTGTCATGAAATTAAGCTTATATCTTGATTTATAATTGGTTTTATCCATCATCTGATTTCAGTCAATTGTGATTCAGCTAAATGTGATTCAATCAAATTAAATGCTACCATATATGAATACATAAATATAAATAGTTATTTTTAAATAGTCCCTGTTACTACTGCATGAAGAAATGGTCTTTGACTTGACTGCAGCTGTCAAAGAGGAATTAGCACTAACAAGCCAATGGCTAGTAGCAAACATCTTCATTAACAATACAAGACATATCTTATTGGTTAATGGGTTCATAAGTGTTTACTAAGCTAATGACCACAAGGGCCTTTTTAAGCCTAGCTGTGTATCCTAATTCTCTGAGAAGTTCTGGTACCCATGATAAGTGAAATCAGGGACTTGGAAAATGAAACATTTATGAGCAGGGGCCTGGGAGATGTACCACTTACAGGCTGCCTGTGTCCATTACAGACATACCTGCCAAACCAGGGATGAATGTCCCATTCCCCATCCAATTGTCCAAGTTACACTTGAATTGGGTTAAGGAGGAACTGTCCTTCCCATGGATGGGGAGCCTGTTCCAGAGACAGGGTTGTCTCTGGGATACATACCTGTCTCTCCAGCAGGTCCTATCTACATCACAAGCAAGGTTTACATCTTTAGAATGGGTAATTCTGGTACTGTTTGCTTTGCAGATATGCAGAAGGTCCATCAGGGTGGGGTCTGACAATTGCTTGTATGCCAGGCATAGATCTCCCCTCAACAGCTTCTAAGAGACAGAATACAAGGATAGGGCCTTGAGGCAGACTGCATAGGACATGCTACTTATGCCCTGTATTCTTTTAGTGAGGAACCTCTGTGGATGTTCCATTTGTTGGATATGCCTGGTTAGGCACATACCAAAGGGGGCCTTGTACTCAATGATAGGGCTGATGAATGCCTTCTTACACCATGGAGCTACCAATGGTGAACCATCTGCCATGTCTCTATTTAGCCATCACCTTTGATCATTCAGGAGTGCCAGTGATGCAACAGGTAGCAAATCTATCTTTCATGCAAAAGACTTTGACTTCTTTTTCCAAACCACATAAGTGAATTGCTCACACTGCAGAGCAGCATAATGGGGGAGGGGGTATAGCACTCCTAAAAGTGCTGTCCATAGGATATGATGTTAAACTAAAGATATCATCTTCTTGGGTTTGTTGAAGCGCAGGTGAATTTAAAAGATCCCCCAGCACTTATCAAAATGAGTAGAGGTCCTTTATTAAAATCACAAAATGCAATATATACATTCTATATACAAAATTCAGAAATTATTTTGCAATTATTTACAAATATTTACAAGTGATTTGTACCTTTTCAACAACTTAATTATGTTTAAACTTTCAGCTCCCCCCACTCTTTCTTCCACAACCAAAATCGTATCTTCATCAAGATTTCTGACAATACCCATTTTCCATTATATTTTATCTCATTTATTCTTTCATACCATATAATCCATATTATATAGAACAATATATTATTTAATTTATCTATATCATTTTGCTTCCTTTTTTATAATATCCATACTCTATTATATCCATATTTATGCAATTAAACTTTGTAAGTGCTATTAAATAGTTTTTATCACATATTTCTTTCCATAATTGTTTCACTCTATTATAATTAAAAAAAAAAACATATTCAGTAGTCTCTAATTCCCCACAATATATACAGCTCTATCTTTTATTGATTTATATGGCATATTTGCCTTTACCAGTAACTTGTTTATAGATAATCTCCATAAAAATCTGTACATACTACATATTTCTCACATCTTTTCATTCTTGCTTTTACCACCTTCCGTTTTTTATCTTCTAGCTGTTTCCAAGGATACACATAATAAAACGTTTCCATTATATTTTATATACCATGTTCTTCTGCTCTTGTCCAAGTTTCTTAAATCAACCTTCCATAGTAATATTTTTTCTTGTTATAATTTCATTTCCATGTAAGTGATTCTTTTACTTCTGTTAAGACCTTTAAGCTTTTCCCATATTGATTTATATTTTTCTTCTATACTTTTTTTAACAAATTCTCTTTTTCTTGCATTCCTCTTAATATTTTATACAGGTTTAATGAAGCTATATACACACTTGGGTTTACTAGACCCAAAACTCTTTCCTTTTTATTAACATATATTATTCCTCTTTTTAATAGGAATCAACCTAGATCCGCATATGAATATCAATAACACATTCAATAAATCTTTTTCACATTCTGGTGGTATCATAAATACACTTGCTATATGTGTTATTTTGCCTAATACCACTGAATTAATTAAATATACTTTTTCTTATATGAAAGTTTAAAAGATCTCCAGAATATACATGCACTTCTTATTTTAAATATCATATCCTTCCATTGTGCAATTCTCTGCTGTTCACTACCAAGCTTTATTCCCCAAATTTCTATTTGTTCATTATTAAGTTGAATATCTTTTATTTTTCCAGAGGATCCCAATCCTTTACTCTTTTCTTCATTAATATTTAACCTTAACATATTTAGTTCTTTGTTAAGTGCCTTAATGGCTATATCCATCCGGGTCTATATTAGAACATCGAAGTTTCAAAACTTTGAATGTTCTAATATCAACCCCTATTCAGCGAAAGCTGAAAACATTGAACATACAGAACAGCAAATTTTTTCCTAGAAAAAAATTTGCTGTTCCAAAACACATAAATTTGCTGTTCTGTATGTTCGATGTTAGAACATCGATGAAACTTCTATGTTCTAATATAGACCCATCCATCTTTCTTTTTCATAACTAATACTAACTCATCCACATAAGAAAATATCACTGAAATCTGAATACCCTCTGGTGAACAATATGTAGCATCATCTAATGTCCTATTTATATTAGAAACTACCACATTCATAATTAATGCAAATAGTATACTGCTTGCTGGACACCCTAGCTTAATACCACTCTTTAATTTTAATGTCTCACTTAACCAACCATTTATCACCAATCTCAATTTATTCTTATTATAAACAGATTTTAATACATTGTTATTTTATCACTTATGTTATATTCTGTCAGGATATTCCATAATGTTTCATGCTGGATCTGATCAAAAGCTTTGCTTATGTCACAGATATTATTTTCAATTCAGTTTTCCTATATATTACATCATCCATCAATTCTCTTATTAACATTAATAATTCTTGACTTCCTTTTTCTTTTGGTTCAAATATTGTTTCAGTCAGTATTTTATTAACCTTACTTATTATTCTTTTTTCTATTGTTTTCATAAAGATCTTATAATCCACATTATTTAATACTACGGGTCTTCAATTTCTTATGTCTGTTTTGTCTACCTTTTTCTGCATAAATGTTATTGTTCTTATACATATTCTTTCATCATTTACTCCTTTTCAAACCATTCATTCAATACCTTTAAAAATATTCCTTTTACCATTCTTGTATGTCCTTATACATTAAATATTCAAGTCTGACTAAACCTGTGGCTGCTTCTATATTTACTGCTTTAAATACATTTTTAAATTCTGTCATTGTAATTTTTCTTTCATTCTCTTATTATCCTTGTCAGTTTTTTTAAGTTCAGTCCTTTTTTCTTATAATGCTGCCTACTGAAAAGGTTTTAAGAATATGCCTTTTAATTGTCTGTATGGTTTCTTTTTGGGTCTATATTATAAGAACAAAGTTTTACAACTTCAAAACCATATTGGTGACACCATATGAGCGAAGTTGTAAAACATCAAAACCAAAATAAAAAAATATAAAAACAAAAGAAAAACCTACCTGATCGCTCTGAGCAGGGGGGCAAGCACCCTGGCACCCCCCATACCCCCCGCTACTTAAATATACCAACTCCGAGATCACACTACACTGAAGTAAAGGGAAGAATTCCCTACAGCAATCTCTGTTTACACTTGCGAGGTTTTTACTATTCGACCATTTGGTGCCACCCATATGGTGTTCGAATATTTCAAACTTCGTTCTTATAATATACACCCTTTCTTTTTGTGTAACAACTATACATCCTTCTTCATTCTTAACTCCCTTATTATTCTTATTTTTTCTTTAACCATTTTACTAAGATATGGTGCTACTTCTTCCTTTCTTCTTTGCAAAAAATATCTTTGCTTGAATAATGCCTCACAGCAAAAGGTCCTCTGGTTTGATCCTTGAATGGGGTGCCTTCTGTGTGGAGTCTGCATGTTATCCCTGTGGTCACGTGGGGTTCCACCGGGTGCTCCTGTTTCCTCCCACATCCCAAAGACATGCTGTAGGTGGATTAGATACCCTAAATTGGCCCTAGGCATGAGTGTGTGTTTATGTGCCTTCTGTGGAAGGTTGGGCGCCGGGCTGGCAACTCGACACCATAATACTCCACTGCCAATCATGAGCAGACAGGTGATCCGCTGTGGCGACCCCTAAAAAAAACGGAAAAAGCCAAAAGAAGAAGATCTTTGCTTGAATAACATTTTTTTTTTAATTTTTTCTTGATTCATTTCATGCAATCTTCTTTCTTTTTATAGAATTTTATAGAAACTGTTCATTAATGTCTGTTATACAGCTAAAAAAACGATTGGTGATTTTTTTTTATAATTGTCACTATCATGTATTCCTTTGCTCATTTGCCATTCTAATATCTCTTTTTTATATTTTTCTTTTGAACTAACCCACCAGTCTGTCCAGTTTTTATAAAATTCTCTCATATTTATATAATCTATCCATAACTGATGTATTGTTTCTTTCACATGTTCATTTAGGTCTGATTCATTAATGCTTTTTATACTTCTGCCTGTTCTTACATAATCTATTCATTCTTGAATTTATATCCAGATTGCTGCATGATGTGAAAAACCTGTAATTTTAACTCCCTGTAATATATATACATTCTCTGGTACTATAAGATAATCAGTTTTGGTTCTTAGATTACTCCTTCTGTATGTCCTATGTTTTTCCACAAAAACATTTTATAGCTTTTAATCATATCAAAAATAACTTTTACATCTGCCTCTTCTTTCCATCAATGCCTTAGATCACAATTAAAGTCACCAACTACTATTACTTGCATATTTCCATTCATATAATCAAGTATTTTCTTAAGATCTTTCTTTGTTTTTGTATGGTATATGCATAGAGTGCAATTATCCTATATATTTGATTCTTCCATCTAATATCTAATATTGGTATTCTTCCTAATACTACTAATGTATAATCTAGAGTCTCTATCTCTATATATTCTTTACATAAAATTGCTATACCTGAACATTTTTCATCTCCTAGAGGTTCATATAACTTTGCTCTCCCATAGCCCATTAACTTGCATGTTATCTTCTTCTGTTATTCTTATATCTATTAATACTATAATGTCCATATCTAACTTTTTACACCATTCCAGAATTCCTAGCTTTCGATGAACATTCTTTAAACTATTTATATTAATGGCTAAGATTTTCACTTTGCAAAATGGTGTTTGTTACTGTTATCCTTTCCCTTTCTTATTTTCTCTGATACAAATATTTTTCAATATGCTTTTCTGTCTTTCTTTCTCTGTTTCCAAAAGAACTTCTTCTACTTCTGTTTTCCATTTATCATCCCCTTCATCACTTGAATCACTTGCTTCTTCTTCTATTTCCCCTCCTTTGCTTCTTATTTCCTTTATATTTTCATTTACTACAATTCCTTTATCAGTCTCAGTCATCCCTTTTTGTTGTTTCTTCTATATTATTTACAAACACAGCTTCCCTTCTTTGATCTATTATTGCTACTAGTATATCCTTTTCTATCTCACTGCAGTCCATCCATGAATGCCCTATTTTTCACACTTTATGCATTTTTGTTCACATTTTTTTCGCTTCATGACCTGTTTTACCACAAATTAAACATTTCCTTTTATTACAATTGTTGATTAAATTGTTGTCTTTACCACACAGAAAACACATTTTTGGTTGTCCCCAGTATCTAACCACTCATTTATTCCCTTCCACATTAATTACACTTGACTTGGTAAATGTATTATTTTATCAATTTGCGTTTTCAGTACAACACCACATTTCCATCCCCCAGTCCATAGACCTCTGTTATCATACATGTTTGCAATATCCAAAACATCTCTGCACTTAGTTCTCAAATAGTTTTTCAAGTTGTCTTTTTCAATTTCAGTTTGAAATTATATGAATATTCTCATTTTGGCTTCTCTATTAAAAGCCTGCACCATATACATGTTCCAAGTATTTTCATCCCTTCTTTTTTCATACTGTTCTATAAACTTCTCCATAAACTGCACCTCCTTAAAGAAAATGTCACAAAAAATATCTTTATTTATGCAAATAAATGCTCTCACCTCTCTGTGTTTTACACCCAATGGTGAAAAGATGCTGTCCCAACTTCATACCTATCCAGTTCCTTCTCCTTCTTACTGTTTATTCTTACCCGATACTTTCTTCTTACTTCTGCCTTTCTTCCAATTTTTCTTCTTCTTCCACTGGCTGCACATATGATTTCTTCTCCTAATTCCTTAATTCCTGCACTTCTTCTTCCTAGATTCTATTCATTATTTCTCCTCATGATGTTGCCTTCTCACTCTCTGTCTCTCTCTGTTCAAGCAATTCTTTTAAGTAGACATCCCACAACCCTCCCAACTGGAGGGTTGAAACAACACACTCCAGTGTTGCAGCTTCAGATACAAACACGTTCTGTTGAACTTCTGAATCTGCCATATCTACTTCATCTTCTCCATTTTAACTTTTGCACACCATTTCTCCATTTTCTTTACTTTTCTCTTGATCCTCCATATGCTGCTTAATTTCTGACTCTTCTCCCACCACATCGTCTATATCCACTGCTCAATTAACAGCTTCTCCCTCATCTCAAACATGAAAACACCTTCTTTCTCCCCCTGTTTTGATTTTACTCTTCTAGCTTCTCTGAGTTGCCTCTGTGCCTGGACTGGAAGCAGGAAGCAGAATGGGCCACACAAAAATGCATCCCTGCATGAGTAAGATTTTTTTATTGATATATACATTACATATTATTTACATAGTTACATATTTACATTATTTACATCTATTTACAAATCTCCATACATTATAAACTTCAATGTAACATTCTCCCCACTCTTTTATCCACAACCAAAACATTATTTTCTCCAGAATCTTTGTCAAAGTCCATTTTTCACTGTATTTAATTTCATTGCAATAATTAATTTCATGCAATCAACTGTACGTATAAGTGAATTTAAGTAAATCTTTATCTGCACTTTTTTCAAATAATACAACATTTAAACTGATTTATTTGTGTTGCATTGAATACTATCTAGCTGGAAGTTGTGGCTCTGTTTTTTCAGTTAATGTTTGTTAGAATTCCTGCATAGCCAGTGTTAAGTGGGGGTAGTTCATTTCATTGTTATTCGGTTTCTGCCTTATATAACTGGTACATTTTGGATTATTTTCTGCTTAAACTCTGAGATTTGGCCAGCTAAGACCTACATGCAATCAACTGGATGTATAAGTGAATTTAAGTAAATCTTTATCTGTACTTTTTTAAAATAATACAGTATTTAAATTGATTTCTTTGTGTTGCATTGAATACTATCTAGCTGGAAGTTGTGGCTCTGTTTTTTTTATTTAATGCTTGTTAGAATTTCTGCATAGCCAGTGTTAAGTGGGGGTGGTTCACTTAATTGTTATTTGGTTTCTGCCTTATATAAGTGGTACATTTTGGATTATTTTCTGCTTAAACTGAGCTTTGGCCAGCTAAGATCTACATGCAATCAACTGGACATATAAGTGAATTAAGTAAATCTTTATCTGCACTTTTTTCAAATAATACAGCATTTAAATTGATTTATTTGTGTTGCATTGAATACTATCTAGCTGGAAGTTATGGCTCTGTTTTTTTAGTTAATGCTTGTTAGAATTCCTCCATAGCCAGTGTTAAGTGGGTAGTTCACTTCATTGTTATTCTGTTTCTGCCTTATATAAGTGGTACATTTTGGATTATTTTCTGCTTAAACTCTGAGCTTTTGCCAGCTAAGACCTACATGCAATCAACTGGACGTATAAGTGAATTTAAGTAAATCTTTATCTGTACTTTTTTCAGATAATACAGCATTTAAATTAATTTATTTGTGTTGTATTGAATACTATCTACCTGTAAGTTGCGGCTCTGTTTTTTCAGTTAATGCTTGTTAGAATTCCTGCATAGCCAGTGTTAAGTGGGGGTAGTTCACTTCATTGTTATTCGTTTTCTGCCGTATATAAGTGGTATATTTTGGATTACTTTCCGCTTAAACTCTGAGCTTTGGCCAGCTAAGACCAACATGCAATCAACTGGATATATAAGTGAATTTAAGTAAATCTTTATCTGGTTTCAAATAATACAGCATTTAAATTGATTTATTTGTGTTGCATTAAATAATATCTATCTGGAAGTTGTGGCTCTGTTTTTTCAGTTAATGCTTGTTAGAATTCCTGCATAGCCAGTGTTAAGTGGGGGTAGTTCACTTCATTGTTATTCGTTTTCTGCCGTATATAAGTGGTATATTTTGGATTACTTTCCGCTTAAACTCTGAGCTTTGGCCAGCTAAGACCAACATGCAATCAACTGGATATATAAGTGAATTTAAGTAAATCTTTATCTGGTTTCAAATAATACAGCATTTAAATTGATTTCTTTGTGTTGCATTAAATAATATCTATCTGGAAGTTGTGGCTCTGTTTTTTCAGTTAATGCTTGTTAGAATTCCTGCATAGCCACTGTTAAGTGGGGGTAGTTCACTTCATTGTTATTCAGTTTCTGCCTTATATAAGTGGTACATTTTGGATTATTTTCTGCTTAAACTCTGAGCTTTGGCCAGCTAAGACCTACATGCAATCAACTGGACGTATAAGTGAATTTAAGTAAATCTTTATTTGTACTTTTTTTCAAATATTACAGCATTTAAATTGATTTATTTGTATTGTATTGAATACTATCTAGCTGGAAGTTGCGGCTCTGTTTTTTTTCAGTTAGTTTCCCATCCACTCTCCCTGCTTTTGTTTTGGTGTTAATCTTGGTGGCTTTGAAACTGCCTGCCCCTATTGTAAATTTGCATTTGGATACTCCTCCTGGGCCCATCTCATTTGCTCACTCAAAAAAAAAATGTGCACTTTGTTCATCTGCTTTTACTGTATTTGTGTTCTTCCTACTTTATTACTTTATTTTGCTTTTGCGTCATCTTAAAAGTACTCAATTGTATTTATTACAGCTTGGTGTAACTATCATTCTAAGCCTTTTGTTTTAAGCACTTGGGCTTCAGACCAGTTGTTTTACATTAAGAAGGTTTGTGGTCTGCTCTGTTGTGGCAGGACAGGTAGCTTACATCCTTCTAAGTTGGGAACTGCTGATTGAAGGCTCAGTGTCTGTTATTCTAAAAGTGTATTAGTTCTGGTTTAAGCACTTGTGCTTCAGGCCAGTTATTTTACATTAAGAAGGTTTGTGGCCTGCACTCTTGTGGGAGGAAAAGCTGGACTCTGCTCTTCTGAGCTGGGAATTTCTAGTTAAAGGCTTATAGTGCCTGCATATTTGAACTGTTTCTTACTGAAATTGGAGCGCCTGGTTTGCTGTAGCATAGACTAGATCCAGGCCTGCTGAATCTAGCTTTGTTTGTATAACTTGAGCACTAATCCTGGCCTTCTGTTTTGGAGAAGGTCCCCCCTCATCCCAGTGGCAAGAGTATGCAGTTAGAACTTGTCTAATTGAAGACTACAGGAACAGGGCTCAGTTTTGAGATTTTTTTACTAGTTAATTGGGTAATTTGTTTAAAAGCCTTTTCTGATTGCTTGTAGTCATTTAAAGCTGTTTTAAGTGTATTTTTACTGTTTGTAGTTGTTTAAAGCTGTTTTAAGTGTACTTTTTACTGTTTTTCCCTCATCTTTTCGAAAAAATGTTTTCCTTGTTTCCCACCTTTCTAAGCTAGTAAAGTCCAGTTTTCAGGCTAGTGCTGAATAGGGCTGTGTTACAATTTTCTGTGTTGCCCATACCTTACTTGGATAGAGGGAGGTTTCTCTGTTCACCTGTGAGAGAGGGAGCTTTGAGCAGTCATCTGTCCTTGGAGGAGTGGTTCCAGCCCAGAAGTTAGTAGTTTATAGGTCATTTTGGGCTACTTTCTATCTTTTCATTTCCTTGCTGTAAAAACTGCGTTTGCACGGTTTTGCACATCCGGGCAGTGCTGGTTAGCTAGGGCTAAATTTATCCCGGCACCACCAAGTCTCCTCTTCAGTTTTTCCCTTGAAATTAGTCTAACTCTCAACCTAAGCACTTAAAAATCATCCTACATTCCAGCACTTGCTCAGACCTAATAGCAAGCACTAATATACCCCAACACTTGATTGCCCAGCAGGGCAAGGCTCATTATTCACCCCTCACCAACCAAGTGACTAGGCAGCTCACCATAGTATTCAGGCATGACCAAAGGGCAATTTCAGGTATACTTTCCAGTCCAGCTGGTGAACCTGGGTATCCTGAGGCAATGTTACAACTGCCTCATGTACACAGACAACCCTCTCCTACAACCAAACGTTAACATATGTGAGAGATGCAATTATATAGCTAAATTGGAGGCTAAGCTCTCTCTACCCAAGACTGGAACAGGCAGTCATGAGGAGAAGGTTAATACTTGCACCACACTTCCAGCCTCACATAGACATACTAAACCAGCACTGGCAAAAAATACACATAAATACACAAAATCATACTCAGAGGCTCTAAATAAAAACCTGCAAAAGCATCACAGACCTCCAAAACAGACACACAAAAAACCTGCACCTCCCATCACAAACCAGACAACACATAAAACACAAAATCAGTGTGCCACACAATCACAGCCCTTAGGGTGAAATAACATACCTAACACACTTGTAATAGGTGACTCTATAGTCAGGCACACTGATGTCCCACTCACTAGGCTGGACAAGGAGAAAGTTACTGTTAGCTGCCTGTCGAGAGCCAGAATCCGCCACATAACACAAGCACTCAGGTCACTCCAGAACAAGTACAAATATGACTCTGTCATTGTTCATGTTGGTGTGAATGACCTGAGATGTACCTCCCTGAACTACATGAAAAGATCATGTAGTCCAGGTGAGTATGACCCTGACCCTGAGTAGCATCCTGCCCTCACCAAGAATGATACCGCAGTATAAAGAAAAAATTATCAATTTCAACAATTGGCTAAGCTTCTGGTGTCATTCAAAGGGGATCCAGTGTCTGTCAGCCTGAGACAACATGCTCAACAAGCCTCGTTGCTTCGCAAGAGATGGCTTGCACCTGTCACCCCTAGGCTTTCATATACTGGCCAAGGCTCTTGCTGCCCCTATAGTGCCTTTTTAGGCAAGGCTCAAAAGTCAAACCCACCTCTGTAAACAGCACAAATAAAAAAATGAGTTGTATGCTACTCAATGCCAGGAGTTTAAATCTCAAAATGCATGCGCTTGAAGCACTCCTCAGTATGGAGAATGTCGACATCTGTGCAGTAACTGAAACCTGGTTCAAGGCTCCACAGAGCACCCCAGCACTACCGGGCTACAACTCATACCACACATTTCGGCCACAGAACATGGACCAAAATGCAAAAGGAGGGGGTGTATCCATATTCATCAAGGATACCTACACCTCCAGGTTAGTGGCGCAGCATGATACCTCTGAGATCATCCATGTGCAACTAACATCAGGCAAATCTGCAATGCAAATTGTGGCCTGCTACAGATCACCCTCCATGACCCAGGACCACCACTCCGCCTTTCTGGAAACACTGGAAAACATGAAGGTCCTTCTGAACACCCTGATATTGGGCAATTTCAATTACCATACTGTTAACTGGGAAAACTACTCAAGTACAAACTCCCAGGTCCAGCGCTTCCTGGAATTTATCAACTCAAATGCCCTGGATCAGCTGATAAACTCCCCAACTAGAGGTAAAAACATATTGGACCTAGTCATCACCAACATGGATGACAGGTGTTCCACACCAGAGGTCAACCAGTCACTGGTTAAATCAGACCATAAACTAATCACTCTGGATGTCCACACCACCACCTCCAACCAAGGAAACCACAGTGAAAAACTTTTCTATAGCAAACTTCACCTTACTTAAGACAGAGGTGGTAGGTTTCACAGCCCCCACACTAAAGGATAACAGTGTCCAAGATGCAGGAACCTTTACAAATGCACTCTATGAGCATCTACAAGGATGCAAGGATAGTGCCATCCCTAGCAAAACCAAGACTCACTCCCCTAAGAGAAGGAAACCAGTCTGGTGGACCCCTGCCATAAACAGGCTATACAATAGAAGGAGGAAACTAGTTCAGAAAAAAAGCTAATCCCAAGAAGGAAAGACATCCCTGATCAGTATCAGTAAGAAACTAAGGTCCTTCATAAAATCCTCCAAGGCTAACTTTGAAAGAAAAATAGCCAAGGATTTGAAAGATAACAACAAAGCCTTCTTTAGCTATGTTAAGAATCTAAGTAGCAACTCACAGATATGCTCAGAGCTATTGCAAAATAGTACAAAATATACTGAACCTACTGATGTTGCCAACATCCTGGTAGATAGATTCATTGCAAACTTCACCCCACTCTCACCTCCAAAAGGGCCCACAACAATACCAGAAAAGTGTAGTGTCCCAGAAATCACAGACGCACAGGTGAAAACAGTTGTTTCAAAAGCCAAAAGCACAGCATCAATGGGGCCAGATGGTGTCCCAGGCTGCATCTTGCACGAACTACAGAATGAACTAACCCCCCACCTAAACACACTGTTCAACCTCAGCCTCTCCACAGGCTACGTGCCCATAGTATGACGCACAGCAATGGTTATTCCGTTCCACAAAGGAGGGGCCACAACTGACCCTGGTAACTATCGCTCCATAAGTTTGACTAGCCTGGTCTGCAAGGCTATGGAGCACATCATCATGGAACTCATTAATAAAGACATTGGGAACCTCCAAACACTTGACCCAACCCAGTTCTGCTTTGTTAAGGGCAGATTATGCCTACTAAACCTGGTTGACTTCTTCAAGACAGTCACCAAGGCCATAGATGAGGGGAAGGTAGTTCACACAGCCTACCTTGACCTCGCCAAGGCTTTTGACACCATTCCCTACTCTGGAATTATAGAAAAACTCACCAGCCTGAACATAAACCCCTACGTCACGAGATGGGTTGCGAACTGGCTTACAGACATAACTCACATGGTAAGAATAGCAGGCTCCAGATCCGACTCTAAACCAGTCACATGTGGTATCCCACAAGGCTCGGTCCTGGGACTCCTACTGTTCAGCATATACTTCTCAGAAGTACAGGCAAACACAAGAGGACTATGGCTAACCAAGTTCGCTGATGACTGCAAACTGGGAGCCATAATTGACTCTCTGGCTGACACGCACATTCTCCAAAAGGGCCTTAATGAGACGGACACCTGGTGTCAAAGTCATGGTCTCAAGCTAAATGCCAAAAAATGCATAGTCATCCCGTTTGGGAAAAACAAAACACGCATGAATTACCACATAGGTGGCAGCCCCCTTAATACAGAAGAGGTTCTGGGGACCCAGGTTTTCTTAAATACATGCTTAGTAGTCTCAAAATCTCTGCATTTATTACATGTTTTCATTACTCTTTTAAATCTTTAAAAGTTATTAGATCTCATCCTTTATCTTTTTTTATCTATTTCTAAATCTTTCCATAGATCAATGCAAAAACAATTCTTTCATAATATTTAAATCATTCCTTTTTTTTTTTTTTCACATATATTATTTTTTTTTTTTCCATATTTTTTTTTTTTGGTACTTTTTCATTTCTTCATTCACAATGCTTTTACTTCTTTTTTAACTTCCATTCCTTCCCACAATTCTTTGTATTTATTATATAGTATAATTTCTGTCAAGTTTGTAATAACTTATACAAAATTATTGTTGTTGTATTAATTATTTCCAAATATTATATTAAATATAATATATATTTTCATTGAACTCTCAATACCTCGTATCACATGCGTTCAAAAACCATTTTTTTTTCATCCACCACTTTTTTTTTTATTAGGTAGTATAATATCATCTGCATAATTATTATTTATTGGCAATTGTACTTCCTTCCTTTTGTATATCCACTCTACTTGACATTTTATTAATTTTCTCTCACTATTATATTCTAACTAAATGAAAAATTACACTACTAGCTGGGCAGCCCTGCTTAATTCCACATTCTATTTTTTTTCATAAACATATTGTTTAATTTTTAATATTATATTTTATGCCCAAAAATTCCCAATATGATTTTTATATTGATATTGTCACAGGCTTTACTTATATATCATAACCTTCACTTTCACTTTTTTTTTTTATTTTTATATTGTATCCTCTTTTTATTTTTATATTATAATAACTCTAACTTCCTTTTTTTTTTTTCTCTATATTTTTTTGATATATATATTTATTTTTTTCTTCTATTTTTTTTTTTTATAAAAATAAAAAATTCCATATTTTAATATGTTATGTGTCTGGTCTTTTTTTCTCCTCATTTTTTCCTTTTTTTTTTATAAATTTTATAATGCCTGTATATATCTCTTCTCTTATTTTTAGTTTTTAACTATTCATTCATAACTTCTTCAAAAATTTTTTTTTTTGCCACTCCTTTTATTTCATATACATATATTATTCAATTCTGTCCAGTCCTAGAATTCATGTTAATATATATTATTTTAGAATGTCATTCAATTTTTCATAGTTTTTTTTTTTCCCTAAATACTCATCATCTTTGTTATTTAATTTTTTTTTTATGAGACACTTCACACAAATAAAAACCAATCCTACCACTCAAAACTAATACAGCACTCAGCAATCCTCAAATTCAGCATTCTCATAATTAACAAATTAATTAATTAATTGCTAAAACCTTAATTAAAAAAAAAAAAATCAAAAAAACCAAACAAAAAAAATAAAAACAACAAATATAAAAGAATAAAAATAAATAAAATAATAAAAAATATACACAGTCATAATACACATATACATATTCATACTCATGTTCTACATCTGCATAGATATATTATAATAATAATATATATATATATATATATATATATATAAGTATGGCACCACTCAATGCATAATTCTGCCAAATATGCATGCATGTTGTCCATGTAGTTCACCTAGTAATAAATATGCTTATAAAAAACAATACATACATTTTTTGTTTGTCTTTGTCTAGCTATTCTAGAAGCAGCAAGAGATACTATCATATTGATCCAAAAAGCCCTATGTGTTATGTAGTCTCTCTCTTTTAAATAGAGTATTAATATTTTTATTTATTTTAACCTTCTAGATTTTTCTTTTAGATGAATTTTGATTTTGGACAACTTATGGTGGAAGGATGAATCCTGTATGACTAGATACTACTTAATACCTAAGTATGATGAACTGTTTTGAGATGTTTTGATGAACTACTGGACTTTACCATATACAGAAAAAATACGAAAAAACATCTAATTAAAATGACTAAAGGTCTACGAAATTACCATACATAGTCACAGACAGTATATCAAACCCTACATATATAACATATACTAAGAGGAGGTCGAATCATGAACAGAATCAGTTGTCAATCTTGCCTATGTTGTCAAGAAGTTAACTTAGTTAAGTTAAGTTAACTAAGTAGGGAATAGGTTTCATTAATATCATTAATAGATTGCATGAAATATAAGAAAGGAAAGATAAAAAACAAAAGGAAAGGAAGATGTAAAAGATATACCTTTTGTTTTGTTAAATTAAACCTTTGCTTCCTTCAGACCTTGAGTGCTTCTCTTCAGCTTCTTTTTTCTGGTGGTTTGGTTACCCGTTTTTTTTTTTCCCCCCTTTTTACTACTTAAAAAGCTAAGTACTAGTGACAGTGACAGGGTAGGTAGGTATTAGGAATAGTGTATATACAGTCCGATGTGGTTTTAAAGATTTAAAAATAGTTAAAAGGTTTGAAAACCATCATTGAAACCACCATTAGATATGTTGTTATTATGATAATATACTACCAATATAGTGGGTGGACACCCACATTTTGCCATTTAAAAGAAAAAAAAAAAGAAAAACAGCAGCTTTGCTGTCCAAGGAAGCCCCTGATGGATCTGATGGTGAATACTATGAATAGGTACATAGAAATGTACACAGTACACAGTGCATTACGATGGATTTTTTTTTAAGTTTGGCCTGAACTGCCTATGCTGATTTACTGCAATACTAAGAATGTAGTGAATGTAGCTCACTGTACAATGTGTTTCATTTTGTGTTGGAAAAAAAAAAAACTAACCCCTTTAGGACTAGGGAAAGGGACCTTTTTACTGCATTAAAAGGGCAACTCTATAGTGCTTTGACTAAGCAGCATACATTAAGGGGGGGATGACCATATATTTTTGTTTCAGGTTTTACACATTCAGAATGTCAGCAATAGGATGGGGGACATAGTCAATACAACCGAAAATATGGAAGTAAAATGGATTTTGCATTTAGGAGCACACAGAGGTTTGGGTTTGAATGGTAGTGTTCTATTGAAGCCAGTGCTAAAATCTAGAAGGTTAAAATAAAATAAAAAATAATACTATTTTAACAAGAGAAGACTACATAAACACATGCAGGGCTTTGGATCAATATGGCAGTATTTCTTGAGCTGCTTCTAGCATAGATATCATTAAAGAAAAGCATTTGTTGAGATGCATGTATTTAAGCATATGTATTTACTAGGTGGTCAACTTGCATTTATTTGGCAAAATATATGTATTAAGTTGTTGAGTGTGTACTGCTTATACTTTTATATATATTTTTATTTATATTTTTATGCTATCTATGCACATACGTGATTACTAAATGGAGAACATTAGTCTGTCTTTCGGCTTTTCCCGGTTAGGGGTCGCCACAGCGGAACTCCGGTCCACTAATGATTGGCAGTATATTTTTACGTGCTGGCTTGCCAGGCCTAACACACAACCTTCAACGAAGGAACGCCCATTCACGCATGTCGACACACAGAAGACGCTCTAACTGAGAATCAAACGTGCAACATCTAACTGTGAGGCGACAACGCTACCGCAGCACCACCACCGCAGTTAAATGGAGAACATTAGTATACGCATTTATTCATTGACTTTTTATGTATTTTATTTATATTTATCCACATGTTCTTGTCTTTATATTTTGCGCATGTGGTTTTTAAACAGAGTTTTTCTGACTTCAGCAATTACCTAAGGTCAAAACGTAACCATAGTAATTAATTAAAATAAGCAATATTGCCAAGGAGCAAACCCGTGTAGAGTAAAGTCTTAAACATCAAAATGACGAGGTTTGAATAACAGTTGAAATTATCAATGGTTGAATCTGTTCACAGAATCACTTTTTTAGATGTGTTTATAGAGAGGTTGAGTACTGGTAAAATGAACACTGGCGTTCACAGGAAATCTTGTTTCAGAAACACATTGTGACATAGAGGGAGTATGCACCCGAAATATGTTTTAATAACATATATATTTATATGCTCTTATTAACTTTGTCTTTAAGTATAGGGAATGATGTCACTGATTATTTGCATAATGAATTAACAATTATATAAAAAGGAGGAGTGATGGTTTGAATTTTGTTAATGGTCTGAGGAAGCCTCTTGGCAAAAGTGCTTACCTGTTTGGTGCATCTAATAAACACTTATTGGATTTTTTATGGAACATGTTGTTTATGGACGTATTTAATTTTGATGTTTAAGACTTTACTCTGCATGGGTTTGCTCCTTGGCAATATTGCTTATTTTACTTATATCTTTGTATGTGACTGGCTAAGGAGCATTTATTTCCTGGTGGTTTGCTTAACTGTTATCTATTTTACATTTACGTGCATATTTTGCTCTTACTACCAGGAGACCATGTCAGAGTCACTCGTTTGTTCTGTGGAATTACCATATAATCAAGCGAACTGTATAAATAACAGTCCTAATCAAACTAGATTTCTGAATTGTGTTGTTGGTGAAGCAAATCCATTGCTTACGTATGAAGTAACACTAACAGGAAGTGAGGTCGTCTCCAACGCTGCTGACCTGACTGCATTAAGGGAAGCATTTGCTTCACTTGAGACAGACTTCTTGAAGCTTAAACGACTACAGATGCAACGCTATCACTTTGAAGCTTGCATTTAGAACAGGATTGTACCCAGATGACTTAGGGTACTAGAAATGCCTACTACCAGAACTGCTTATCCAAAACTACATTACCAATGGCAACAACTCACTATCGAGGTGAGCCTAAGCTATATGTCACTTTTAAATGAAATTTTCTTGCCTGAAGAGAATAACTTAAAAGAAAAAAAATAAGAAAACAGCAAGCTGACATATTATTGAAATTTCCGACTACCGAAGTTCAACGGCTAACTGAACGGTTGCTTGACAGTGTCTATTTGTTTGAAAAACGGCTCCTTGAGCAAAAAAGGCATAAATTACAATGGGATATACATGACTTTTCTCTTGGTCAAGTCTTTACTTGGCCCAGAAGTGACATTAATAGACAAAGCCAAACGAGGGGACGAGGTAGATCTGTGCATAGACCTATTCCAGAAACTGAAAGTTTGAATTTTTCTGTATCTGGCAACAACAATGTGGATAATGTTCATGGAAATGTTGGAACTAGTAATACCAATTCTTCCACAAATGTTCGTAATGTTCCTGAGTTGACAATTGTTGTAAATACTAGTGGTTATGGTGGAGATAGTGTAGGGTCTAATACTACTAGTTTAAATAAAGGTAAGGAAGAAGTAAATAACCATATTGCCAACACTCCATCAACATCATCTACCCTTAATCCCACTATCCAGGAACCTGTGGTAAGGAGGAAAATACCCTCCTCTAATAGTGGCCCAGGACTGACACATCCTCCCCCTTTCCCGATAATCGACATTCAGAGAAGGGGCAGGAGTCGATCCATGAGCAGCGGGAGACAGAAACAGAAAGTCTCTGGAGGGGAACAGAAAGGCCCCACTCTGAAGAAAATGTGGGAGTGGTTAACACCACCATAGTTTGGAATATCTCACATAGACCCTAAGATAAAGATGAAATAGAACTCTTAGATAAGGGCCTATCATTTATACCTACTATTGGTAGTGATATGACAGATACTATTATAGATACAAAACTTTTTGTTTGCAATGTTCAACTGAAATTACTCTTTAAAAATGAAACTAGTGATGTACATGTCCCTCGATTCTCAAAACCTAGTTTATTCATCCCGAACTATCATCCCTTACTAGATGCGTACAGTAAAATGGCTGAGGAGGATGTCTACAATTTACGTAGTAATGCTAATAGCAGAAACAAGAGAGGTAATTTATCATGTAGACATAGGTTAGCTCTATGAAGACTTAGGAATGACAGGAATATTATCATTAGGCCAGCTGACAAGGTTGGGCCTGTAGTTGTGATGGACATGATTGAATATAATCACCTTATGAATGAAATACTTAGTGAAAATAGGTTTTATATGAACATCCATTTAGAAGAAGTCCAAACCCATGTGACAAGGATATATGACACCTTGGAAGACTTAATCAAAAGTGCAATAATTTACTTAGACCTTTTCAGGTTTTTCAAGGTTGAAAATCCCTTGATACCTACTATTCAAGGCTTACCGAAGGTACACAAAGACCCACTCAGTCCCCTATGAGACCCATTGTGGCAGGGGGTTGGGCCACTGAGCCAATTTTGGTTTATATTGAAAAAACATTAAGGCCCATAGTGGACATGAATCCTGTCATTCTTAAGGATATGAAACAGTTTTTGTTGGACCTATATGTGAAAATGGAATCAGTTTGTGTCTTTCAGCTTTTCCCGGTTAGGGGTCGCCACAGCGGAACTCCGGTCCGCTAATGATTGGCAGTAGATTTTTACGTGCCAAGTTGCCAGCCCTGATGCACAACCTTCAATGAAAATAGAATCAGTAAATGATGATTTTCCCTACTTTTTAGTGACGATGGATGTAAAGTCACTCTTCACAGTTATTCCTATCCAAGAAGGTTTAGAATGTATATTTAGGTATCTTACACAATATACAGAACTTGAACCTACTAGAGTAGACTTATTACGTCTTTTATTAGAAATTGTGTTGGATAATAATATCTTCCTCTTTAATGACAGCTTGTATATACAAAAAGATGGCGCAGCTATGGGCATGTCTTGTGCCAATAGCTATGCCAATCTAGTTATGGCTATTTGGGAAAAAGAGAGTATGTTTGCTCTACCCAGGTTTAAGAAATTTGTGATTTTCTACAAACATTTTGTAGATTATCTTTTTCTTCTATGGACAGGCAGTAAGAGTGAATTGGATATTTTCTTTGATGAAATCAACTCTCTTACAGATTATCTGAAATTTATTATGGTTGAATCTGTTCACAGATTTACTTTTTTAGATGTGTTTATAGAGAGGTTGAGTACTGGTAAATTGAACACTGGCGTTCACAGAAAATCTTGTAACAGAAACACATTGTTACATAGAGGGAGTATGCACCCGAAATATGTTTTTAATAACATCATTAAAGGACAAGCAGTTAGAGCCTCTAGGCTTAACCCCACACAAGATGGATATGAAAATGAGTTGATGAATTTAAAAAGCAGATTGTTAGCCAGGTCATATAGAACTCATGAAATATCTAATGGATTTCAAGGCATTGAACAATATAGGAATGATATAGCTTGCCCATATTTTTCTGACATTGGCAGTAGTACATATTCTAGTAGTCTAAATGCAATACAACCAACTAGTTATATTAATTCTGCTCAGAACTTTTCTTTATTTTTTACATGACATTGATAATGTCAAAGAGATTATTTATAAACATTGGAAGGTTTTAACTGCTGACTCACAAGTCAAAAAAGATGTAGGTGAGATTCCTCAATTTTTATTGAAGAATAAAAAGAATTTACATAGAATCCTGTGTTATCCAAAAATAACAGCAGTTCATAGCAATGGGTCCTATAATAAAGGTAGATCTCCCTGCAACAATTTTTGCACTCATATTTGTAACCATAGTATGTTTGTCCATCCAGTCACTTCATATTGTCATGTTTTTGATGTGGTTGCCAACTGTAATACTGAACATGTTTACATCGCCCTATGTACCTGCTACCCTGCCCTCTATGTTGGTAAAACCAACAGAAGACTTAGGGGGACAGGGTAAGGGAACATTTATATCAGATACGTATTAGGTCTAGTACCAATGCTTTGTCTAAACATGTCCTTGAAACCAATACCCTGCATACCTTTAAGTTTATGGTCCTTCATGTGAACACCCCCAGTATGAGGGGAGGTGATATTAGAAATTACACCGAAAGAATAGAAATAAAATGGATTATTAAACTTAAGGCACATGTCAGTCCAGGTCTGAATGATAAGATTTCTTTAAAACCTGTATTAAAAAACAGGAAACTAGTTGTGAGATGAAACTAAAATATGCATTTTTATATACATGAAAAATTTTATATAAAAGTCTATTCATTTTTAGTTTTAAAAATGTTTTGATATATTTTTTAGCAATGACAAACTAATGTCCGATCTAGAAATATATTTATATGTTTTTATTAACTTCGTCTTTAACTATAAGGAATGATGTCACTGATTATTTGCATAATTAATTAACAATTATATAAAAAAGGAGGAGTAATGGTTTGAATTTTGTTAATGGTCTGAGGAAGCCTCTTAGTGAAAGCACTTACCTGTTTGGTGCATCTAATAAACGCTTATTGGATTTTTTATGGAACGTGCTGTTTATGGACTTATTTCAACTGCTATTCAAACCTCGTCATTTTGATGTTTAAGACTTTACTCTGCACGGGTTTGCTCCTTGGAAATATTGCTTATTTTACTTATATCTTTGTATGTGACTGGATAAGGAGAATTTATTTCCTTGTGGTTTGCTTAACTGTTATCTATTTTACATAGTAATTAATTAACTGCTGTGTGCTGAATTAACTTTGAGTAGTAGGATTGGTTGTTTTAGTAATGAATTAAAGCATTTAAGTGCTGTTGCTGTTTGAATGAACTGTCTGATGAAGCAATGGTTACCATTGTGAAAGCGCTCACCATTTTGTATTAAAAAAGAAGATTTTACTTTCTTGTGGTTCAGCTTCTTTATTCCAGCTACCTTCCTACTGGGCACCTGTGTTTCAACTTTTTCAACTTCTGGGCTGGTTTGGATTTATTTGTTTGCTGCTTATAAACATTTTTGTTTATATAACTTGTTCATTTTAATTTGATTAATTTTACATATTTGTCTTTCTTTTTCATAATAGGAAATTTTCTTCTCTAATAAGTCTCTGAATGTTTCTTGACTTAATATCTTCTCTCTCTCTCTCTCTCTCTCTCTCTCTTTTCTTCTTTACTTCCTTATACATTCTAAAAACACTTTTTTATATTTCTGTTTAAAATTAAGCCACTAAACAGTCCAATTCTCATAAAACTATTTCATATTAATATGATTTTTCCATAATTACATACATTATTTTTTTCTCTTCTAAATCTAATTCCTTTTCATTAATTTTCTTTCTTCCTTTTCCTAATCTTATATAGTCTTCATTTTCCTGTATTTTAACCCATATAGCCACATGTTTTGAAAATCCAGCATACTTAATTCCTTTTTTAACTTTTAAACTAGCAGATATTAAAAAATAATCAATTTCTGTCCTAATTTCATTCTTTTTGTTGATCCAGTGGTTATTCTCCCATACACTTAACTTTCCAGTTCTCATAATTTCTTTCCCATTTTAACATCCCAATTTCTCTTATTTTTTTCTTAAATTACAATTAAAATCACCCACCACTATAATGTCCATGTTTACACATATTCAAGAATATCTTTAAACATAATTTCTCTCTATTTTTGTTACATATGCATATAAAGCTATAATTCTATACACATATTTTTCTATCTGAAGTTTATTACCGTAATTCGTCCTAGTTCCACTATGGGTTACATTTAATATTTTAGTGCTTTCTTGACATAATATACTTATGCTCAAGCATGTTTCTTTCCCATGTTCCAAACTGCTGTACCATTGCAAACTTTTTCAGTTTGTGTTCTTTCTTCCTCTGTTAATAATCTGATATCTTCTAAAACAATAATATCTGCATCTATGACAGCACACCAGTGTAATATAACTATTCTCCTCTTAAGATTTTTCATACTGTTCACATTTAAAGCTAATATTTTCAGCTTTTTAGAACAGTTAATATAATACAATGTTTAGCCCTTTCCTTTCTTATTTTCTCTAAGCATTATATTTTTGATTTTTTTCCTTTCTTTAACTCTTTCCCCTATTGAATTCTTTTTATTTCTTATAGTACGCCAGTCAGCTTCTTCCTCACTTGTCTCCTCTGTTTCTTTTTCCTTGTTACTTTCTTTAACTTCATGTACGACCTCTTTATCAGTCACATCTTTTTGTACATTTTCTTATATTTTCTTATATAACACATTCTTCTATCACTTTCTCCTGTATAACTTCATTTTCATTTTCTTGCACATTCAATTCACATTCTAGCGATTAATAACCAGTATTGCAACTTTGCACATTAAATCACATTTTTTTGAACTATGCCCTATTTTACTACATAAATAACATCTTTTTTTATCACATTCATTGAATAAAAAATAAGTCTTAGGTTGACCCCTGTATTTCTCAGAACCGCTGTCACCATGAACATTAATAATACTAGCTACTTGCATAACATTATCATTTTTCATTTCAGTCTTACTCCACATTCCCATCCCCCAGTCCATAGTCCTCTTTCATCATATATTTTTGTAGTGTCCATTACTTCTTTACCTATAGTTAACAAATGTTCTTTCAGTTCTTTTGTTTCGACTTCAGTTCTAAACTGCATCATTATTCTTTTTTTTTGTCTGTAAAAAGCTTGCACCACATATTCTCACCATAGATAAATATTTTTCTTTTGTTCATATGCACCCAAAAAGTTTTCCATGACCTGCCCAGTCTCAAATATCAAGTCACAAAAAGTCTCATTATTAATCATTATTAATTAAAATAACTGTTCTTACCTCTTTTTCTTTGACACCCAGAGGTGCTATGATAGAGTCCCAAACCTCATACCTGCCAAATTTCTTTTTTTTTTACTGCTCACTCATACTGTACACTTCTTTTTTGTTTCTTTTATTTCTTCTTTCTTGTTTGTTCCTCCTCCAACAGTTTGTGCATAAGATTTTGCCTCTGGAACTTTTTCTAGCACAGTCTCTTCTTCTCCTTTTTCTTCTATTTTTTCCATGATGTCACACCATGAAGTTGCTGCTCCATTTTCTGGCTCACTTTGGTTTACCATTTCTTCCAAATAATCATCCAGCAACCACCCCCCCCCCGCCCCAAATGGAGAGTTATAATTATACATTTTCAGAGGTAACTATCTCTTTTTCAAACAATCTCCTCTGAATGTTTTCATTTGAACCAATCCCCTTGTCCTTAGCTTCATAGGTTCATAGGTTCATACTAGGCTATCTGCCCGAGGCTTTTTACAAGCCTAGCCCATAGTTTTTTTGCTTTACGCCCCCCTTTAGTATGGGGAACTATACCCATTATTTGTTGTGCCTGTTGAGCAGTTGTGACTGAGTAATCCCCTGGGGGTATATCCCTCCAAAGGTATATGTCCTCCAATGTCACTGTTTTTTTCTGCACCCACATCATCAGAAAAAACTTCTGGTAGCAATTCTACCATTTCAACTGCATTTTCAGAAACTTTCATTCCAGTTTCAGCAAAAGCTGAATCCACCATGTTTTCTCCCTGTTTTTCCAGGCTGCCTCAATACCTGGAACAGGAAGTCTGCTGTGTCACACACAAATGCTTCCCCAATACCAAGAGAAAGGGAAGTTCCCCAATGCCCTGTTCAAATTTCACCCAAGTAATGTAAATGCCACCTTGGGTGTCTTCTTTCTGAAAAGAAGTCACTATCCTAGTGAGACTAATCAAGTCAACAAAGGATAAATATAAAACTAAATCTCTCTCACTACCATTACTATATTTTACATGATTTTCTTTTCAATTCACCCACTGGGAACAAAGGTTTCTCCTCTTCAGTACCTCAGGAGCTCCTCATTTGCAGGCTCTTCCTCTACCCTTTTTATTCAATTTATGTGCTTGAAGGTGGGAGTTTGATAAAATGTTAAAAGGTCAAAAGTCAGTCTGTGTACTGTGGCTTACATGATTATGCTTGACTAAATTCATGGTTTGAGATGATTCCTGTCTTAAAACAGTCATCTGTATCTTGTACAGTATAGGACTAGAAAGCACATACAGCAAACATGAGTCAGTGGGAAGAAGAAAGGAATGCCCAAGAGTTTTGGAGGAAGTAAACACCTAGGATGACAGATACAATGAGACAAATTAGGGAAGAGTTTGGAAATCGGAAACATGTGGTCGAGGCTATGCAACATCTTTTTCTTCGGGAGGACAGTGAAAAGGAAATCATGGATACCACTCAGGGGTTGACACATCTCTTATAGGGTTTGACACTTATCTCTTATAGTGATTTTTGTGATTCAGCTGGTTTTAACCTTCTTTGTTTCATGGCTTTAAACCAAGTGTGCATGTAAAAAAAAAAGACTGCACTATCCTGGAGATTCATGAAGGGGCCTAGCACAAGCTGTATGGCTCAAGCTAAAAAGCTCCTGCTCCCATGATATGGTGTTTTGGGATTCAGAAATATGCTAACTGTGGTGAAGAAAAAACTCCTTACTGGCTAATTTTCATATGTCTGAATTTCTGTTAAAGCCAAAATGTTGTGGTAGTTAACTGTTGCAGCTTTTTCATGTAGCTGCAGGCATTCCACCTTGTCACTCTCCCATGCACACAAGTACACATTCAAACACAAACATGCACACACTCACACACACACACACACATACACACACACGTAGAAATACGATAATCCTATAATCCCCTTACCTGTCCCCGAGTTGGCCCTCCCAATCCCTGTACTAGTATAAGTACCATTAAGGCACAAGAGTTTACAGTACTCCCTAATAGCTAGTGTTTTTGAATTCAAAAAGGTTACCATGATGTGTACATGAGGACATGCAAAGTTATCAGCTGTGAGGCATTAAGGATTCTGCATAGTATATGAAAGTAAGAAATTTCCCAACAGTGCTGTACTCATGTCATTTTACAAAGGATTTTAGCTCATTTAAGGAATGGTTTTAGAGTAACTGTCTCTTTTGCACCATTTTGAATGCCATATGTGACACTGCCAGCCCAGCTATCTGGAATTTTGCAAATGATCATATGTCATTTGTGAATATCAACATGGTTCATATGCTTGTTTTACGAATGTAAGAGAACTATATGTTATGTATATATTAAACTACTGATGCAGAAGTGTGTGCTGAACAGGGTTTGTACAGTACTAAGCTTCAAGGATGTGTCCACAGTGTACCCTACTGGAAAAGAACAGAAATGTATATAAACTATATACCTGTGCAAATGTATGTTTTAATAGTAGAAACTGGAACACACAGAGTTAACTTGCAAAACTTCAAGAAAATAAGTTGAAATTAAAGTGTTTTATGATTGTGTTATCTCTTAGTTTCAATGCAGCAAGCAGACACAATGTCTGGAGCTAAAAGTTTTTCTATTGTCTGAAAAAAAATAATTACTAGGCTTAAAATATAAAGTGTTTGATTGCCTTATGACTTCCTAGCAGCTACAAGTTCTGAGCAAAGATCTGAGAGATATGTACTTCTCACACAGAGATGTTAAAATTCTGTTAGTATCTGTTTAGCTTGGAACATGAATTCAGTTGATCAAGAGTGATGTTTATTATTAATTTAAGAACTCTATCATAGAGAGTCTGTAGATTTTGTATCTTGTCTTGGACCTAGAAACATCCATGCAGCAATTATGCCTGTGTGTTGCTCTGTAAGTTATTTAGGGAATAGTATATTTTAGATATAGATAGAAATATAGTAAAGATTAGTTTAGATGTTATCTGCATCTATTTTGAGACTGTCCTGCAATGTTGTTTTAAAATATTTCCTGTGATTCCGAACTCTGCAGTTACTGTGTTGATTGAGTATTGTCTTGTTATTTTATTATTTATTATTAAATATATTTAAACCTATCTTTGTGGCGGATATTTGTAAGACATATTTAAGCTCATAGAGTACTCATAGAGTATAGTAAGCTCTTGTGTACTGACATATGTATTTGGTGACACTGTAGAGGCCACTCCTAAATAGCCTTGCAAGCCTTGGTCACACTTACCATTTGGGTTTATAGTAACATCACACAGAGGGATTGGTCACCCTTTGGGAAGGGCCTTAAAGTAGCTGATAAGGGGTTCTGGTGGCAGTGATAATTGACTTATGTTCTGGGCAGAAGGGGGCATAGCTAGTAAATCTGTGCCAGCCTTTCCCAGGTGTGGGTTTGTGTATAAATCAAATCTCAAAGTGTGTGTGTGTGTCTGTGTGTGTGTGTGTGTGTGTGTGTGTGTGTGTGTGTGTGTGTGTGTGTGTGTGTGTGTGTGTGTGTGTGTGTGTGTGTGTGTGTGTGTGTGTGTGTGTCAGTTACTTGGGCAGGGGCACAAAACATTGGTTGGACACAGAGAGTGTTGGGAGGACTTGGCTTGGAACCCTGGCTAAGGACTCAACTCTATAGCTTTGCCATGGGGAGTCTTATTGGGGATCTGGAGAAAGAATAGAAACCAACCTCAGACTGACTGATCTCTGAGTACTCTTAAGGGAAATTGCACATTACTGTGTGTGAACTTGCAATCCTCCCATTGCGTACATCCCTTACTCATGCCAGTGGTGAGGACTGAGGCTCCTTGATTACTGGGCCAGTACAGGGGCGGCACACTGTACATGTAAATATAAGTTAAATAAATCAAAAGTCACCGGTTTGCTCTTATGAGAATATATAATGAGTAAACATAAAGCTGAAGGTTTACACACTATGAGTAAAATGGTAGTGTTAAATAAAATTAAGAATTCAATACACAGGAGATTCAGATTCAAAAGTTTACTAGTGTACACCAGGAGGCAAAAAATGTACAAGTACAGAATTTTGTCTAACATGAAACAGGAAGTTCAAAGTCTTTACAGTTTTTACATTCAAGTTGTGCCCACCTTACTGATGTGGTATGTCACAGGGCATCTACATCACTTTAGCTTACAGTCCTCTATTCATAAAAACTGCTGATGCTGTATTTTTTAAAAAAGTTTTCCTCTGGTAACAATACGGCCTTGCTATCCACCTGGTCAGGCATAATGTCTTTCTGTAAAGTTACTTCTTCAAGGTTTCACATCAGTTTGAATATAATAGCAGATTCAATCTTCTAATACACATCTTTGTTCACTGTTACACTTTCCCACCAGCTGCATGCTATCTTAGTAACACATATACAAGGCCAAATCATCCCAGCAGGAAAGAGCAGAAGATTTCATTATTTCACACATTTAATTTCCTGACCCAGCAGATAATCACTTGTGAAAAGCATAAACATTAAAACTTGCTAAGCTGGCATCTGCCAGGGTCAGAGATCAGCTTGCTTCAAGCCACACTGCAGTTTTAAAACTACTTACATTTACACATGAATTAATCCTTTTTGTTATATGATTAATAGAATAAAATGCATTATATACTACTTTGCTGTTAAACTAGCATTTTTCATATATTCAAATACACATTTTTCTAACATTTTCCCCCCAATTAATACTTTTTATTCTATTTTGAAGTATGTATAACGTCATTTCGTCTCCTAACCTTTTCCACTAAGGATTTTCAGCTAGGTGAGTCATTCAATCTATACTTCATAAAAAATTTCATCTGAGATCAATGTTTCAATCTCAATATCTTGGTACAAGGTTTCAGTAACAGATATATCAATAAAATCTTTGATTAGTCTTTTCATGCAGGGAATTCCACAACAAACACATGCTCCTATTAGGAGTATACCCACACAAATGGCAATCAGAATATTCATTAGGATGGAACCCCACCCCCCAAACAGATTCTGGAAAATGTTCGTCAGTGGGTTTGGGCCTGGTTCAGTCATGGCTGATACTTGCTGAATTACCTCTAGGTGGTTGTTAATTTCATGCCTATTGTCTGGTATATACGCACAGCATTCTTCTTTGATAAGCGCGCACGTACCACCTCTCGCCACTAGGGTGAAGTCAAGAGCCATCCGATTTTGTAGCACAACAGTTCTCATTGCATTCAGTTCATCAGTCACCAGTTCTAGGGCAGAGAAAGTTGCATTACTCATTACTTCGAGAAGTTTCGACAACTTCCTCAGCTCCCAGATCGATTTGACTGCTCCATATGCTGGGAATATTCCTGCCCAAGATATAACACTGTCACTCAAGTCCATATGAGTCAATTTACTTTTATCTTTCATTATTATGGTCTTTCCAGCCAGCTTCGATCTGTCCAACTGGATTTACAGGTTTCTCGACTGGACCTCCAGGTTTCCCAGCTACTTCTCTCACGTTTCGTATCTTACCCAAAGGTAATTCTGCAGTATGTCTTATTGCCGGAACCAGATAACCCAAAAAACAACTGCCGGACCAATTCTCAGGTAACCACTTATATGCTTTTTTCCCACAAATAAAATAACAGTTTTCTACTTTAGTACTGATACGCATTAACCCTGCATGAAACATTTTCTGATCTATAACTGGCAATTGTTTAAACAAAACAGGATTCTTGCGAATGTCATTCATGGTTGTTTTCAGTGAGTTCAAATATGAGTCATAATTAGTATTGCAAAGAATATTGCCATTACTATTCTTAATATAACAACGATAAGATATGGTTATATTACAATTGCTCCAGCCCACCTGGAGAGTATCATTTTTGTAAAAACATACAATTCCTTTTTGTGTGACAGGTAAAAATAAAGCTATTTTGTCCTGTGATCTCACAGTTCCTGTATCAAAGAGTAAATTCTCCCAAGTCTCATTTATCCCCAAAGGGACAGCGGACATTATCAGTCCTCCATATGCTGTTGGTATAGCTGTACAAACCCAGCAATTTGAAATGTTCATAGTCGCTGCATATACACACTTCATGGCTAGGTATGTGTTAAAATTTGGATGCCAGTCTATAGATGTTTCACACGCCTTCCCACTTTCACTTGTGTGGTTGTGTGTAGGATAAACCACAACAAGAGGAAAATTGTCACAATTACAGTCAATAAATGTATACTCAACAAAATGATTATGCAACATCTCTGGGGTTGATCTAAATTTCTATTCGCTTTGTTTTTGGCCATCTTGGTCTGGTTGTGTATCAGTCACAAAGTTTTTATCAAGTTGAAAGTTCTTTACCGGTTTGCAGTGTGTCAAATGAACCCAGGACGTCCTCTCGGCCACTCTAACTGCAGTAGGCTTTGCCAACAGAACCTGGTACGGTCCTTCCCACTTTGGACTCGCCCAATTCTTCCTTTTCGTCAATTTCAGCCACACCCACGTCCCAGGGGCCAAGACTGCTTCTACCGGTCTGGTCTGTTCCTTATCTGAAAAAGAGTTAAACTGCAAAACAGATTTATTTGTTAACAGTTTCCTCATATAACTAGCTAATGAACTGTCAGCCTCTTGCTCTGCAGGCATGAGAGCTTTCCACTGAGGCACATAATATGCTCTCCCAAAAATCATTTCAAAGGGAGTGAAACCCTTCACGTTTGGAACAATTCTCATACTCAGCAGTGCTAAAGGCAGACAGTGTATCCAATTCTTTTGGGTCTCCTCAACTAACTTCCTCAGTTTATTCTTAAGGGTACCATTGTACCTTTCCACCAGTCCTGCTGACTGTGGGTGGTAGGCACAATGGTTCTTTAAGGAGATACCAAAAAATCTCCCAAGTTGCTGAATTGTCTGGTTCACGAAATGTGTGCTGTTGTCACTATAAATCCTTTCCGGAATGCCAAATCTAGGGATTACTTCTTTTATCAGGGCTTTCGCCACTGTTGCTGCATTAGGTTTTTGGTTGGAAAAGCTTCTACCCATTTGGAAAACATGTCTACAATAACTAAACAGTATTTCTTCCCTTCACACTTACTCAATTCTATGAAATCCATACAAATAGTATGGAACGGATATGGTGGTATAGAAAAACTTCCTTGCTTGGTTTTAAATGCCCCTTGTGCATGGTGCTTGTTACAAGTATGACAAGCTGCACAAAATTTTTTTGTGTAGTTTGTGTATCCATATGTTTGGAATATTCGGTTTACTAACTGTACCATCCCCCCTGTTGAGACATGGCACTGCCCATGGCTCAACAAAGCTGCATATCTAAATAAATTAGACGGCAATATCGGTTTTCTCTCTTTGGAAATGTACAATCCGTTTTCAAGAATTGCACCTCGTTTTACCCATTTTTGTTTTTCTGCTTTTGTAGTAAGCATCTGCATTATTTTTAACATGTCTAAATCTAAAATCTCAGAGGGTTGTAATTCCTCATTCAAAGGTAAAGTTTATGAGACTGAGGCTGCTTGCTTTGCAGCTGCATCAGCTCGTGCATTGCCTTTCAAAATCTTATCCTGTTGTTTTGTATGAGCTACACATTTACAAATAGCTACTTTGGTAGGTAACTGAATAGATTCTAATAACTCCAAAATAAATTGTGCATGATTAATAGGTTTTCCACTAGATGTTATCATTCCTCTATTTTTCCATTGTTGTGCAAATACATGTACTGTAGAAAAAGCATGCTGACTATCAGTATATTTGTTTACACACCACGTACCACCTCTCGCCACTAGGGTGAAGTCAAGAGCCATTCGATTTTGTAGCACAACAGTTCTCATTGCATTCAGTTCATCAGTCACCAGTTCTAGGGCAGAGAAAGTTGCATTACTCATTACTTCGAGAAGTTTCGACAACTTCCTCAGCTCCCAGATCGATTTGACTGCTCCATATGCTGGGAATATTCCTGCCCAAGATATAACACTGTCACTCAAGTCCATATGAGTCAATTTACTTTTATCTTTCATTATTATGGTCTTTCCAGCCAGCTTCGATCTGTCCAACTGGATTTACAGGTTTCTCGACTGGACCTCCAGGTTTCCCAGCTACTTCTCTCGCGTTTTGTATCTTACCCAAAGGTAATTCTGCAGTATGTCTTATTGCCGGAACCAGATAACCCAAAAAACAACTGCCGGACCAATTCTCAGGTAACCACTTATATGCTTTTTTCCCCACAAATAAAATAACAGTTTTCTACTTTAGTACTGATACGCATTAACCCTGCATGAAACATTTTCTGATCTATAACTGGCAATTGTTTAAACAAAACAGGATTCTTGCGAATGTCATTCATGGTTGTTTTCAATGAGTTCAAATATGAGTCATAATTAGTATTGCAAAGAATATTGCCATTACTATTCTTAATATAACACCGATAAGATATGGTTATATTACAATTGCTCCAGCCCACCTGGAGAGTATCATTTTTGTAAAAACATACAATTCCTTTTTGTGTGACAGGTAAAAATAAAGCTATTTTGTCCTGTGATCTCACAGTTCCTGTATCAAAGAGTAAATTCTCCCAAGTCTCATTTATCCCCAAAGGGACAGCGGACATTATCAGTCCTCCATATGCTGTTGGTATAGCTGTACAAACCCAGCAATTTGAAATGTTCATAGTCGCTGCATATACACACTTCATGGCTAGGTATGTGTTAAAATTTGGATGCCAGTCTATAGATGTTTCGTCACGCCTTCCCACTTTCACTTGTGTGGTTGTGTGTAGGATAAACAAGAGGAAAATTGTCACAATTACAGTCAATAAATGTATACTCAACAAAATGATTATGCAACATCTCTGGGGTTGATCTAAATTTCTATTCGCTTTGTTTTTGGCCATCTTGGTCTGGTTGTGTATCAGTCACAAAGTTTTTATCAAGTTGAAAGTTCTTTACCGGTTTGCAGTGTGTCAAATGAACCCAGGACGTCCTCTCGGCCACTCTAACTGCAGTAGGCTTTGCCAACAGAACCTGGTATGGTCCTTCCCACTTTGGACTCGCCCAATTCTTCCTTTTCGTCACTTTCAGCCACACCCACGTCCCAGGGGCCAAGACTGCTTCTACCGGTCTGGTCTGTTCCTTATCTGAAAAAGAGTTAAACTGCAAAACAGATTTATTTGTTAACAGTTTCCTCATATAACTAGCTAATGAACTGTCAGCCTCTTGCTCTGCAGGCATGAGAGCTTTCCACTGAGGCACATAATATGCTCTCCCAAAAATCATTTCAAAGGGAGTGAAACCCTTCACGTTTGGAACAATTCTCATACTCAGCAGTGCTAAAGGCAGACAGTGTATCCAATTCTTTTGGGTCTCCTCAACTAACTTCCTCAGTTTATTCTTAAGGGTACCATTGTACCTTTCCACCAGTCCTGCTGACTGTGGGTGGTAGGCACAATGGTTCTTTAAGGAGATACCAAAAAATCTCCCAAGTTGCTGAATTGTCTGGTTCACGAAATGTGTGCCGTTGTCACTATAAATCCTTTCCGGAATGCCAAATCTAGGGATTACTTCTTTTATCAGGGCTTTCGCCACTGTTGCTGCATTAGGTTTTTGGTTGGAAAAGCTTCTACCCATTTGGAAAACATGTCTACAATAACTAAACAGTATTTCTTCCCTTCACACTTACTCAATTCTATGAAATCCATACAAATAGTATGGAACGGATATGGTGGTATAGGAAAACTTCCTTGCTTGGTTTTAAATGCCCCTTGTGCATGGTGCTTGTTACAAGTATGACAAGCTGCACAAAATTTTTTTGTGTAGTTTGTGTATCCATATGTTTGGAATATTCGGTTTACTAACTGTACCATCTCCCCTGTTGAGACATGGCACTAACTACCCATGGCTCAACAAAGCTGCATATCTAAATAAATTAGACGGCAATATCGGTTTTCTCTCTTTGGAAATGTACAATCCGTTTTCAAGAATTGCACCTCGTTTTACCCATTTTTGTTTTTCTGCTTTTGTAGTAAGCATCTGCATTATTTTTAACATGTCTAAATCTAAAATCTCAGAGGGTTGTAATTCCTCATTCAAAAGTAAAGTTTATGAGACTGAGGCTGCTTGCTTTGCAGCTGCATCAGCTCGTGCATTGCCTTTCAAAATCTTATCCTGTTGTTTTGTATGAGCTACACATTTACAAATAGCTACTTTGGTAGGTAACTGAATAGATTCTAATAACTCCAAAATAAATTGTGCATGATTAATAGGTTTTCCACTAGATGTTATCATTCCTCTATTTTTCCATTGTTGTGCAAATACATGTACTGTAGAAAAAGCATGCTGACTATCAGTATATTTGTTTACACAATTGTTTTTTGCTAAAACATGCCCGCGTCAAAGCTATCAATTCTGCTGCTTGTGCAGATAAGTTATGTGGTAAGGATTAGGCTTCTAGAATTTCAGTGTCTGTAACTAGTGCATACCCTACCAGATTCTTTCCTGTAGGACCCCTTCTGCATGAGCCATCCACGTAATATGTCACCTCGGCATTATCCAAGGGCATATCTATGAGATCTTGTCTAGGTAAAGCTAACTGTTCAATTTCCTGCAGGCCACTGTGTGGTGTGCCATCCGCAGGAGTTGAAAGTAATGTTGATGGATTTAATGTCGTACATCGTTCAATTGTCATATGAGGTTGGCTCAGCAGTATAGTCATACATGAAAGGTGTCTAGCAGGAGAAAGGTATGCCACTTTTTCTTGCAGTAAAATTATTGCAACTGCATGAGGCACTCTCAATGTAAGAGGGTGGAATAACACCACTGAGGCTGAAGTCTGTACTGCCATTGCAGCTGCAACTACTGCTTGTACACAGTGAGGCAAAGATCGCGCCACTGGATCTAACTGCGATGAGTAGTAGGCTATGGGGCGTTGCTTGTCCCCATGTTGTTGCGTCAATACTGATGTCATATATCCTTGCTTGCAATCTATGGTCTGAAAGAACCGTTTGTGATAATTTGGAAGTCCTAAAACTAATGAAGAAGCTATCAACTGCTTCAACCTGCAGAAAGCCGTTTCTGCTTCAGGTGTCTATTGTAAAATATCTTGTGCTGCCATTGATGTCTTATATATCAAGTCAGTCAGTGGAGCAGATTCCAAAGCATAATTTGGTATCCATCTCCGACAGAAATTAGTTGTACCCAAGAAAGACATCATTTCTTTCTTGGTTGCAGGTTTGGGTGCTTGCAAGATTGCTGTTTTTCTTTCCTCGTCTAGTATTCTACCTTCATTGGATATTACATATCCCAAGTATCTAACTTGTTTTTTTCCAAAGTTGTAACTTACTTTTGTTTACTTTGTGTCCTTGTGTTGCTAAAAATTTCAATAACGCTACAGTATCCTCCCTGCATTGTTGCTGGGTGGGGGCTGCTAGCAAGATGTCATCTACGTAAAGTAAAATTTGACTACCTCCCGGTGGGGTAAACCCTGCCAGGTTGCTATCCATTTCTTGTGCAAATATTGTTGGGCTCTCACAATATCCCTGTGGTAGTCGAGTATAGGTATACCTTTTACAATGAAATGTAAATGCAAACCAATATTGACTATCAGGATGTATAGGTATTGAAAAGAAAGCATTGCTGATATCTACCACAGAGAAATACTTCTGTTGCAGTTTTAAATCATTTAACAAATTATGTGGGTCTGGCACCGTAGGTGCTCTAGATATTACTGCATTATTTACAGCTTGTAAATCTTGTACCATCCGCCATTCCCCATTTGCTTTTTTAACAGGAAATAGGGGTGTATTACATGGTGAATCAGGAGATTCTACCAGTACTCCTTTGAGTAATGCTGCTATTATAGGCTTAATTCCTATTTCTGCATCCTTTCTCAAAGGGTATTGTCTTTTCTGTGGTCTAAAAGCTGACTTTGGTGTAATTGTAACTGGTCCTGCTGTTCGAATAAGTCCTACATCTGACTTGCCTGTTGACCAAAGAGTTGTCGGAATTTCACATAAGGCCTTTTCTTCTTCTTCTAACAAAAATGCTAATCAGCTGTCCTCGCTAGATTGCAAGTGAACAGCTGGATGTGTCTGTGTCAACCAATTCAGTTTTTGTTTTTGTATCCCTTGTTCTGATAGTTCTAAATCAGTCTGTTTCTCCCATCTTGTAACCTTTTCTCCTAAGTCTGCCCATTTTACACTTTTATTCTTTGTCAAGCTGACATGTGGTAATCGGTTTGATCTATATAATGCAAGGAATTCTTGAGGTAATGATCAGCTAACTACACTGTTCCCCGCAGTATCCCAGTACAAAGTAAGCAATACTAGTCTAGTTGCACGATTTCTGAACAATTCTTGCTCATACTCTCTATCAGGTCCTGGTGTAGTACAGTAGTATAGAGTACAGTGTAACAAATGCTGTTGATCAGTGTCGAGGGAGGGGGCTTTACTGATGGCTACGTTCATCAGTTCCTCGGTTACTGCCCCTGGACCAGTCATGACTAGGTCCTGGCTGTACCAGTAAAACATTTCACCCTCCGACTGCACTACAAAGGTATCCATTTGTCTCTGTGCCTCCATACCTTGTACAGTTGGAACTACTGCTATGCCAAATATCTGCATAAGGTCCCTGCCCAATAGGTTTACTGGACACTTTGCAGAAACAACAATTTTACTTCTCTGGGTCATACCTGAAACAGGGCCAGTTATTGCTATATCATGGGAAAGTGGTTCCCTGTATAGCTGTCCATTTGTGGCTTTTACTAGTATATAATCAGGTGATTCGGAATGTTCTGGTAATTTGGAGGGGTGTATCAAAGTCCGTGACGCTCCTGAGTCACACAGGAATTTGACTTCCCTTCCCTCCACCAGAAGTGTAACTTCCGGTTTCATATCTGCTAAGTAGAGCTCTAAGCTCAATAATGCTAAGTCCAAAACTTCACTTTCTTCATCCTCTATATCTACTTGCACTTCCTCTATTCCTTCTATCACGTTTATATTTGTTTTCTGTTCATTAACTTTTCCTGATGATTTCTGTCTTTCGCATGATGTATCTTCACTATCATATAGTCAGTCCTCATCTCCCTTGTCTTCTGTTATTGCCTTTTTGTTTTGCTTACAATCCCTTGCTAGATGTCCCTTTTTCCCGCACTTGAAGCATTCACCTCTCTTTTTCCTCTCTTCAAAATCTTCTGATCGTTTGTCAGACTGTTTGTTTCCCTGGGCATTCTTCTTGCCCTTTTTACCTGACTGAAACACAAATACTTCAGCTCCGTCTTCAGCAGTGAAGACTTGCGCCTTCTTTTTCTTTTTACTATTAAAATGTCTTTCAGCATGTCTAGCATATTCAAGTAAGGCTTGTAGCCCACCTGTTCGATAGTCTATCATATGCTTCGTAATGAAGCTACTAATAGGTGTAATGCAACCTTTCAAAAATGCATTCTTTAATTGCTGTTCATACGGGGAAATCATTTGTTTGGTTTTCAGGAACCGTCATGCCGCTATGATTATTGAAACATTCCAATAATCTAGCATAATACCCATCTATTGTCTCATTTTCCTGTTGTATGCATTGATTAATGCAAGTCCAGTCTGCTCTAGGTTTCCATTTCTCAGAGATTCGGTCTGTGAGACCTTTTACTCTGTTGTTTAATTCTGCGTCACTATGTGGGAGTGGTTTTAGCTCTGCATTACGAGGATTCCAGGTGCCAGAAATCATGTGCCAATCTGGACCTATAATTTGTCTTACTACTTTCTCTACTTCTTCCCCATTCAAGTGGTAACTCAACCTCATGCCTTGTAGGTCTTCTAAAAATTTCGTAAAATTAACTTTTGGATGGGGGAATTCCCTCAGTAGCTTTCCGGATATCCTCCGGTGTCCATGGTCTGTATACTAAGAGTGTTGGGTCCTGCCCTTCCTGTCCTGCCTGAGGATTTGGGACCTGTATAAGTGGGCATATTTCTTTTTCACTCTCATCCTGTAGGTTTCTCTCTATTTGATATGATTCTGTGTCCCTACGTATTTTACGTGCTCGAGACCTAGTTTCAATAGGATCTCTAACAAACGGTTGTGGTCTTGCTGTTACTTCAGGATAACACGGAGGCAGACCTGCCTGTCCACTCGCTTCATATCCTGAAAAGGGTAAAGGAGGGGGCAAGGGAGGAGGAGGAGCTGTTGCTATTACTAAGTTATTATCTTCCTTGTCTAGGAATAATGTTTTTGAATTTTTACTCTTCTGTTCTCTACGATTTGCTTCCTCAATCCACCTGTGTGCCTGAGGAATGCCTAATTGGTGTTGTTTCTTTGCCTGACCTCCCGCATCAGATTTAAGTTGCTTAAGGAGTTTAACTAGTGAAGTTTTATCTAGTTTACCGTCAAATTCATATTTGTTAACCCATTTCGTATAATACCTAACGTTATCAGAACGTTGTGATTGCATGTATTTTGCGTCTTCGGTTAGGGGTGGATCTCATGATGTTTTAGTGCACTGATTTCCCATGGTAAAAGAAAATGTTACGTAACCCTTCTTATCACGTGATATCAAGCTTTCAGTTCCTTTTCACAGTTTATCTAGAATAACTGCCTACCTTATTCTGTTTCCCTGATCTATGACCAAATATACAGTACTCCCTTTTGTCCCTGATCTGCATAACAAATCTTGACAACAATATTTACTGTAACCTAGTCCCTGATCTAAAACAGAAAAAAGGCAAAATCTTCCTACCTGAGCCTCCGGTATTGAATTGTCCAATATCCACTCTTTGGCCACAGATCAGAAAGTGGCCAGCCTCTTTAAACGACAATTCAGTCGGAGGTCTTTTCACCCAAGAAGAACCGTTTCGGTAACTTCTCCTGCACAGTATTCGACCACCAGTAGACTCTGATCTGCAGCTGTCCGAGGGAATTCAGGCTAAGAAGGATCAAACTGTTAAATAAAATTAAGAATTCAATACACAGGAGGTTCAGATTCAAAAGTTTACTAGTGTACACCAGGAGGCAAAAAACGTACAAGTACAGAATTTTGTCTAACATAAAACAGGAAGTTCAAAGTCTTTATAGTTTTTACATTCAAGTTGTGCCCACCTTACTGACGTGGTATGTCACAGGGCATCTACATCACTTTAGCTTACAGTCCTCTATTCATAAAAACTGCTGATGCTGTATTTTTTTAAAAAGTTTTCTTCTGGTAACAATACGGCCTTGCTATCCACCTGGTCAGACATAATGTCTTTCTGTAAAGTTACTTCTTCAAGGTTTCACATCAGTTCAAATACAATAGCAGATTCAATCTTCTAATACACATCTTTGTTCACTGTTACACTTTCCCACCAGCTGCATGCTATCTTAGTAACACATATACAAGGCCAAATCATCCCAGCAGGAAAGAGTAGAAGATTTCATTATTTCACACATTTAATTTCCTGACCCAGCAGATAATCACTTGTGAAAAGCATAAACATTAAAACTTGCTAAGCTGGCATCTGCCAGGGTCAGAGATCAGCTTGCTTCAAGCCACACTGCAGTTTTAAAACTATTTACATTTACACACAAATTAATCATTTTTGTTATATGATTAATAGAATAAAATGCATCATATACTACTTTGCTTTTAAACTAGCATTTTTCATATATTCAAATACACATTTTTCTAACAGGTAGCCTTGTTTTTCTTAACATTTTTCTAAAACTTCATCACTCTAGTTTTGTTGAACATCAAACATCAGTTTAATTGGAACAGAAGTAGTAGGGAAGCAGTCTTAGAGGTAGATTGAGGGCTATATGCTCAAAATACCCCTTTAGCCCATAATGGATTACTTACTAAGTTCAGATCTTAGCCCCTCACTAATGTGATTTACAAAATCCTGAAAGCTCTTTCTAACTACAACAAAAATGCTGAAGGGGGTATGTGGTGAACATCTACACATAGGATGTATGTAATTGCTATTACAAGTTGCTGCTCATTTTCTGTTTTTCAAAACATATCCATATAGCAAATCTTATTGTGCTAGGGTATAATGTTTGGAACTCTGTTGTTAAGCTACTGTAGTAAGACTAGGAGACTGCAAATTTTATGTGACACATAACATCGTGGTACATTCATTGCAGAATCAATTCAGCACGTTAACAATACTTCAAAAAATTCAAATTCAAAGTCAAAGTAAACTTTATTGTCATTCAGACCCCCACACAGTGCAGGTTAAAATTAAATTACGTTGCTTCAGTTCCAAGTACATATATCACATACAACCACAGAGAATAACAAGGACATATAACAGTACAGTATCAATATACATATACTAAACAAGACTGACAAGATCTGAGATACCTCTGTAACACTGGTACCAAGTGCATGTATCACATACAACTACAGAGAATAACAAGGACATATAACAGTACAGTAACATATACATATACTAAACAAGACTGACAAGGTCTGAGATACCCCTATAACACTGGTACCAAGTACATATATCACATACAACCACAGAGAATAACAAGGACATATAGCAGTACAGTAACATATACATATACTAAACAAGACTGACAACATCTGAGGTACCTCTATAACACTGGTACCAAGTACATATATCACATACAGCTACAGAGAATAACAAGGACGTATAACAGTACAGTAACATATACATATACTAAACAAGACTGACAAGATCTGAGATACCCCTATAACACTGGTACCAAGTACATATATCACATACAACCACAGAGAATAACAAGGACATATAACAGTACAGTAACATATACATATACTAAACAAGACTGACAACATCTGAGATACCTCTATAACACTGGTACCAAGTACATATATCACATACAACCACAGAGAATAACAAGGACATATAACAATACAGTAACATATACATATACTAAACAAGACTGACAACATCTGAGATACCCCTATAACACTGGTACCAAGTGCATATATCACATACAGCTACAAGAATAACAAGGACGTATAACAGTACAGTAACATATACATATACTAAACAAGACTGACAACATCTGAGATACTTCTATAACACTGGTACCAAGTACATATATCACATACAACCACAGAGAATAACAAGGACATATAACAGTACAGTAAGATATACATTTACTAAACAAGACTGATGAGATCTGGGATACCGCTATAACACTGGTAGAGGCTTTCATCGAATATCGCACATGTAGAAAAGCAATTATTGCACAGAGTATATGAAATGTACTGAATAGCACAAGTATATTGTACAGAATGTTCAATTACTACCGATTGCACTTTTAAAGCAGCTGATGTAGGTATTGCACAAGAAAATAGCTGTACTACTGATTGTTCCGGTCACCAGCTATTGATATGTTGTAGAGTTCAGCAGTCTGATAGCATGTGGTAAGAAACTCCTACTAAACCTGGAATACTTACAACACATACTACAGTATCATCTTCCTGAAGATAAGCAGGAGAACAGTCCATGTGCAGGGTGGGTGTGGTCTCTGATTATTTTTCTGTCTCTGCCAATACATTGTGCTTTGTTTAGAGTCTGCAGAGCTGGGAGTGGGGATCCAATGATCTCCTCCACTACCTTCACCAACTTCTGTAGGGCCTTTCGGTCCAAGGCTTTGCAGTTCCCAAACCAGACTGTGAGATTACTAGTGAAGGTGCTTTCAATGGTACCCCTATAGAAGGTTTTGAGGAGAGTGGAAGGGAGACTAGCTTTCCTCAGCTTCCGCAAGACGTGCATGCATTGATATGCTTTCTTCACAGTGTGGTTAGTATTTGCTGACCATCCTAAGTCCTCAGAAATATACACATCCAGAAATTTGGTGCTTCTCACTCTCTGCACTGCCTCTCCATTAATTATGAGTGGGCGATGTGAGTCCTGATTCTTTCTGAACTCCATTACTAATGCCTTGATTTTATTCATATTTAGGGCCAGGTTATTAATATCACACCAGTTAATGAGGTGGTTCACCTCATGTCTGTAGGCAGTCTCATTTCCACTCCTGATAAGTCCCAGTACAGTGGTGTCATCTGCAAACTTGATGATCTTGTTCGAATTTTGTCTGGCGATACAATCAAGAGTTAATAAGGTAAACAGCAGAGGGCTCAGGACACATCCCTGAAGGACTCCTGTATTTAATGTTAAGCTCCTTGAGATGTTGTTGCCCATGCATACTTTTTGGGGTCTATCAGTGAGAAAGTCTAGGATTAAGTTGCATAAGCAGGTGTTGACGCCCCAGTTGAATAAGCTTCTCAATCAGGTCTTGAGGGATGAGCGTATTAAAGGCAGAACTGAAATCGATGAATAGAATCCTTACATAACAGTTTTTGTTGTCAAGATGTGCCAAGGATTCATGAAGAGCAAATGGATGTCATCTGTTGTAGAGCAGCTGGTCCTGTAGTCAAATTGAAGTAGGTCTAGTGATGGTGGTAGGTTTGCAGATAGGTGGTCCTTGATCAGCTGGTCGAAGCATTTCATCACCGTCAAAGTTAGAGCAACAGGACAGTAGTCATTTAGGCTGGCTGGTTGCAATTTCTTTGGTAGGGGTATTATAGTAATATTCTTGAAGCACCTTGGTACTTGAGCCTGGCACAGAGATATGTTGAAAATGTCTGCAAGTACTGTTCACAGTTGAGCAGGCCAGTCTCTTGAGCACTCTCCTTCAAATGTTATCACGGCAAGCTGCTTTTCTGGGATTTACCCTGCTTAGGATCCACAGGACTTCCACTGGGTTAAAGTAGAGTACTTCCTCATTTTGTTTTATGGGGAGTTTATTTGCCACAGTGTTGTTTCTCTTATCGAACCTACTGAAGTAGTTGTTAAGGTCATTCAGGAATTCAATGTTGTCACATTCTGAAGAAACAGGCCTGTAGTATGTTACAGCTTGTATCCCCTGCCACAGCTATCTGGTGCCTCTGGTGTCATTGAAGCAACCCTGTATTCTCTGGCCATACTCATGTTTTGCCTCTTTTATCCCCCTGTCAGATTAGCTCTGGCCACCCTGAGTATATCTTTGTTATTTGCTTTGTATGCGGCATTCCTTACTTTAAAGGGGCTCATATACCCTGCTTGTCAGCCATAGTTACTGGTTTGCCCATGTGGTGATGCTTTTGATGACTGTGACATCATCCAAACATTTTGTGATGTAGGCCATCACTGACTCTGTGTATTTCTCAAAGTTTACTTGGCAGTTTACTGTAGCCACCTCTTATACACATCCCAGTTTGTGTTTTCAAAGCAGTCCTGTAGTGCTGAGACTGCACCCTCTGGTGAAACTTTTACTAGGTTCTTAGATGTTTGGCAGTGGCTTGTATGCAGGGACTAACATAATGGCCAGGTGATCTGAACTACCCAGGTGTGGATGGGATGTTGCCTTGTAAGCTTGCTTAACATTGGTTAAGACCATGTCCAGTATGTTTTCCCCCTGTTGCAAATTCCACATGGTGGTAGAATCTGGGTAGTACCGATTTCAGGTTGGCTTTATTGAAGTCACCTGTTAGTATGTAAGCAAACTCCGGATTCTTGTTCTGGGTATCATTTATGAACTGGTAAAGTGTAGCCAGTGCCTCTTTAGTATTGCAGTTTGGAGGGATGTACACAGCTGTAATGTTCACACCACTAAACTCCCTTGGCAGGTAGAAGTGTCTGCATTTTAGAGAAATAAATTCAATGTTCTGTGAGCAGAGGTTCTTAACTAGTTCATAGTTGTTGCACCAGTTGTTGTTTACATAAATACAGATGCCCCCTCCTCTGTCTTTAATACTGAGAACCTGGTCCCTGTCAGCTCGAATTAATGTCATCCCTTCCACAAGGACTGCACTGTCATTAATATTAGCATTCAACCACATCTCAGTGAATACGAGCAAACAACAGTTTCTCACCTTACCCTGTGTGGAGAGTTGCAGCCTTAAGTGATCCATCTTGTTATCCAGAGACTGAACATTTGTTAGTAGCATGTTTGGACATGCAGGCCTGTGTGGGCTGGCTTTAAGTCTTGCAGTTATACCAACCTTAGAACCACATTTTCTTGATCTGTCACATCTTCGTCTTTTAATATGCATCCTCTAAGTGGTGGGGGACATGTTTTCTCCACCAAAGCACTTATGGCCATGTTGTAATATGATTTCCAGTTCTTTGAGTTCCTGAGGTATGTTAGGCCTTATAGGCTTCACAAAAGCAGCTTATTAAACAAAACACACATCAAAGCAGACTAAGAGATCAACTTTCCAGGAGTATATCAGCAATATAAGTTAGCATACCTTCAGTTTTTGTTCCAGATTCTGCCTTTTCTGTTAATTCTGATTTCAAATAAGGCAAATGATGCACAGCCCTCTATGGAGCCAAAGCAGCCACACAGGGCACCACTATTTTTTTCCAGTTTATGGAAGATAGTCAACATTGTATTACTTCCCAAGTCAGGCTCAAAGACAGGTTTGAATCTTCATACCAATTTTACTTCTTAGTCCACTATCCAAAATACTGCTGAAGTCATTGCTACATAGATAAAAGATCACACTGAAGACTTTGAACTATAAACAGAGAATTACTGTGGTTGCAGGAGAAGGTACAAGACTTACATGGTACTCTTAACCCTTGCGAACATATATTAGAAAGCATAATAATGGTGAAAAGATTAATGTAATTTTGCTGGATCTGGCTGAAGTTTTCGACTCAGTACACCATTTTGCACTATGGCCTTGAAAGCATAGAAGCTGGTTTGTTTGCAAGCTGTCTAAGCTATTTAGAGTCCTAGGTAACCAGATAGAGTCCACCTCCAGACCTGTTAATGAAGGGGCTCCTCAGAGCACAGCTGCTGGTCTGCTTATCTTCATATTGTTTTTATAGGTTCATAGCTAGTGTATACTAGACTAACGACCACTAGGGCCACTATAAGCCTAGCCATGCAACCCAAATGTGACCTACAAATCTGGTTTATATAGGGGGTGATTTGCTGACTGCCTCTTCTACCAGAGACATGGGCACCAGACCAAGGGTGGATTTTCAGTTTTCCATCCAATGGTCCAAGTTACACTTAAATAGGGTTATGGATGGACTTTGTCTCACATGGATGGGGAACCTTTTCCATAGAAAGGGAATTCTCTGAGATACATATCTGTCACTGCAACATGTCTTATTTATATCACAAATAAAATTTATGTCTTTAGATCCTGTATTCTGATACTGTTTGTTTTATAGATGTGCAAAAGGTACATCAGAGTGGGGTCCATGGATGCCTTGTATGCTAGACCTAGATAACCTCTCAGTAGTCTATAGAAGACCGAGTAGAAATATAGGACTTTGAGGCAATCTGCAGAGGACATTGTGTTTATACCCTGAATTATTTTTGCAAGGAACCTTTGCAGACATTCCAATTGCTGCATATATCATTTCAGGTACATACTGAAAGGGCATTATACTCAATGATGGGACTGATAAGGGCTGAGTATAGACTTCCCTGGACCTAGATGACATGCACTTACTTCTAGGGTGAGCAACATAGAAGGATTTCCTTGCTACCTTGGATACATGTTGGTTGAAGGCCAGGTTACTGTCTGCATGTATTCCCAGATCCCTGACAAGTTGGTCAACTCTTAGGGGTGTTTATTGATGATGTAGTTTCCTGGGGTGGCTGTATTCCCAAAACGTACTATAATGAATGTTTTGGCATTGGGCTTTAAGCTGTGGCTTTGGCACCTGTCATTTGTCTGTGTTCGACCCTTATAAGATGTTAGTGTCCTGGGGGGATTCTATGACTATTCCCATTTTCTAATCATCGGCAAACTTGGTTAGCCAGAGGACTTTGACATCGGTCTTGATTCTAATAAGTAAATGCCAAGAGAAGCAGGCCCAGCATAGATCCTTAAGGGACTCCACTGGTGACTGACCTCTTTGAGTATGTGGTCTCACCAATCATAACTTCCTGGGTCCTATCTGTGAGGCAGTTGGGTATCCAGCATGTCATATAGGGGTTTATGCCTAATTCCATAAGTTTGTTAACAATGCCCGAGTGTGGTATTGTATCAAATGCCTTAGCCAGGTCCATACCTTTCAACTGTCCAGATTCTCACAGAATATCCAGATTTTTCCTTCATATTGAAAATTCACCTCTGGTCTGGTGCCCACATCTCTGATGGACAGAGGCAGTCAGTAAATCATGTCTTAACCAACAATCACCCCCTACATAAACGTCTAAAACATATAAATTGTGAGACACATTTGTGTTGCATGGCTAGGCTTATAAAGGCCCTAGTGTTCATTAGCCTAGTATACACCTATGAACCTATGGAACTATTAGGGTATGGTATACTACTTGTATAACAATATCCAAATTGTGCCTTGCTACCACACCCATCGGTAATGATTTAAAGTCAAGGCCATGCATGAGGAGGATCTTCTTCTTCTTCTTTTGGCTTTTCCCGGTTAGGGGTTGCCACAGCGGATCACCTATCCACTCATAATTGGCAGTAGAGTTTTACGGTGTTGTCAGCCTGGCACCCAACCTTCCACGAAAGGCACACACATGCACACACTCACACCTAGGGCCAATTTAGAGTGTCCAATCCACCTACACCATGTCTTTGGGATGTGAGAGGAAAGCGGAGCACCCAGAGGAAACCCATGTGACCACATGGAGGACATGCAGACTCTGCACAGAAGGCACCCCAGCCGAGGATCAAACAGGAGAACCTCTTGCTGTGAGGTGATAATGCTAACAGCTGCACCACCATGGCCGCCCATGAGAAGGTTGTTGAACAAATTTTCTGACCACTCCCTAAGCATCCAGTTGAGAACATAATGTGCTTTACAGACAGCTGCTATATAGCACTTTGAAAACAACAGTATATATTACCTGCAAATGCTCCTACAATGATCTAAGAGATATTATATTACATTATATTACATTACATTATATTATATTACATTATATTATATTATATTATATTATATTATATTACATTATATTACATTATATTATATTATATTATATTATATTATATTATATTATATTATATTATATTACATTATATTATATTACATTGTATTATATTATATTATATTACATTATATTATATTGCATTGTATTATATTATATTATATTACATTATATTACATTATATTATATTATATTACATTATATTACTGTATATCATATACCATACAATACTATACTATATTATTGATGTTGACTTTGCACATGCTTTCTTTAGTTATTTGCATGTGTTACTCATCATTTTCCCTTGCCAATAGGCATATTTTACAACTAAGATAAAATGTGCTTCGGTAGCTGCCAAACTAAAATTATGTCATTTGTCTGTTAAGCATTTTCTCTGCAGTTCCAGCCTTGCCTTCAGTATTGATTCAGATCTAAAGAACACTTAACTCTGAATTACCATTTACCTTATCTAAAACACATGAAAACATATTTCCAACAATACTCTAGAGATGCTGTGTCAATTCTGATGGTTAGGTGGACTGCATTCATTGATCGATAAATGATTCCTTGAGCTACTACTGCATTATGAATTTATAACTAAAAAAATGCATATATTTAAGGACTACTCACATGATTCTAAATGCCTCTTAATGTCTAAGGGAATAATGTCCTGTAGAAAAACCCGACACCGCACTGCCCTGCATAATCAGTTAAAAGTGTGATTACTTTTTAAAAAATAATTTATGTTTTCACATCCACAGTCAACAGCTGCTATGGCTCAAAAGCTATTATAAATTACCTACCCTTTTTCAAACCATTTTCTTAGAAGAACTTGAAAAACTGGCTTAACAACTGCATAACAATCTATCTACCACATAAGGAGTGGTTCTGGCCCAGAATTTGTAGTTACTGGCCATTTGGGCAGTTTTTCCATCTCTCTCAACTTTCTGATATAAAAGCCCACATTTGCACTTGTTTCCCCCCTTTCCTGTAACTAGTTTAGTCCAGATACAGATTCTTAGTTTTAGCACTTGAATTTGCTTATTCGTGATCAGCTCTTGTTCAGAATTTGTAAGCACTAAATAACCTACTAATTACTACAGCACTCAGCCTTCCTCATTACCTAGAGGAAAACAGTTTTGATACTTACTTTCCTCACTTGTTTAGAGAAAAACAGCTCTTGTACTCACTTTCCTCACTTATCTAGAGGAAAATAGTTTTTTATTCAGGCATGTCCAAGGGTCAGCTCTCAGTGTTCTCTCCTGTCTATCTGATGAATCTGGGCATCTTGGGTCAATGTAGAAATTGTCTCATGTACACAGACAACCCTCTCCTCCTACCATCCAACACTACAACCTGTGAGAGATGCACTTATCTAGCCAAACTGGAGGTAAAGCTCTCTCCAATCAAGACTGAACTTGACAGTCAAGAGGAGAAGGTAAACACTTGCACCACACCACACTCATCACATAGTCTCACTAAATCTACACCACCAAAATCCACACATAGAAACACAAAAATATTCACGGAGGCTCTCAGTAATAATCTGCTCAAGCAACAGAGACCTCCAAAGCAGAAATGCGAGCAACCTCCACCCCCCAACACAACCCAAATGACACATAGCCCGCAAACTCAGTGTGCCACTCAACCACAGCCAATAAGGCAAAACAATGTACCCAACACACTAGTCATAGGTGACTCTATAGTCAGGCGCACTGTTGTCCCACTCACCAGGCTAAACAAGGAAAAGTTTACTGTCAGCTGCCTGTCAGGTGCCAGAATCCGCCACATAACCTACATACTCAGGTCACTCCACAACAAGTACAAATATGACTCTGTCATTGTCCATGTTGGTGTGAACGACCTGAGATGTACACCTCCCTGGACTACATAAAAAGAGACATGGAAGAGCTCTCCGATCTTGTAACCCAGGCCGGTATGACCCTAGCCCTGAGTAGCATTCTGCCATCACCCAGAATGATGCCACAGTACAAGGACAAAATGACTGACTTCAACAATTGGCCAAGCTTCTGGTGCCATTCTAAAGGAATCCAGGATCTGTCTGCCTGGGATGACATGGTCGACAGACCATGATGCTTTGCCAGAGATGGCCTGCACCTGTCATCCCTGGGATTCCGGATACTGGCTAAGGTTCTTGCTGCCCCTATAGTGCCTTTTTTAGGCAAGGTTCAAATGACAAATTCTCCACCATAACAGGAACAGGCAAGCAAAAACTGAGGGTGATGCTACTCAATGCTAGAAGTCTAAATTTCAAAATGCAGTCACTTGAGGCATTCCTTAAAATGGAGAACATCAATATTTATGCAGTGACTGAGACCTGGTTCAAGGCTGCAGAGAGCACCCCTGCACTACCAGGCTATAACTCATACCACACTTTTCGGCCATGTAACCTGGACCGGAACACCAAAGGCGGAGGTGTGTCCATATTCATTAAGGATATCCACACCTCCAGGCTAGTTGATTAGCATAATGCAGCCGAGGTTATCCAAGTGCAACTAACTCTGGGCAAAACTGCAATCCAAATTGTAGCTTGCTACAAATCACCCACCATGCCCCAGGATTCCCAATCCTCTTTTCTTGATGTACTGGAAAATATTAGGGTTCAACCAAACACCCTAATAATGGGCAATTTCAACTACCCCACCATTAACTGGGAAAACTACTCAGGTACCAACTCCTTCACTCAACGCTTTCTGGAATTCATAAACTCCAATGCCCTGGATCAACTTATCCACACCCCCACCAGGGGCAACAATATCCTAGATCTAGTCATTACCAACATGAGTGACCAGTGTTCCACACCTGAAGTCAATGCCTCATTGGTCCGATAAGCTAATTACCCTAGATATCCGCATCCTGCCCACACCCCCTTAAGGAAACTATGGTAAAAAATTTCTCCAAAGCCAACTTCATGCTTCTTAAGACAGAAGTGGTGAACTTCATGACACCCATGTAGATCGACAATACAGTTATGACTACTGAATCCTACACAATTGCACTTTATAAGCACTTACATGAGTACATGGATCGTGCTATCCCAAACAGAACCAAGATGCTATCCTCCAAAAATAGGAAGCCGGTCTGGTGGTCCCCTGCCATAAACAAACTGTACAACAGAAGGAAGAAACTGTTGCAAAAGAGAGTAAAATCCCATGAGTGGAGAAGCTCCCTGGTCAGCCTCAGTAAGAAGCTGCGATCCCTGATAAAATCCTGCAAAGCTAGTTATGAAAACAAAATCACCACTGATTCTAAAGACAACCACAAAGAATTCTATAGCTATGCCAACAATTTCAATGGCAACACTCAGATCTGCTCTGAGTTACAGCACAATGGCACTAAATATACAGACCCAACTGATATTGCCAACATCCTGGCAGATAGGTTCAGTGCTAACTTTACCCCCCTCTCACCCCCTAAAGAGCCCATCTCTATACCGGAAGAATGCAAAGTTCCTGTTATCACGGCTGCACAGGTAAAAATCACACTCTCCAAAGCCAAGAACACAGCATCCATGGGACCAGACAACATCCCAGGCTACATTCTACATGAACTACAGAACGAACTGGCACCCCACCTAAGTATCATGTTCAATCATAGCCTCACCTCAGGCTTTGTGCCCACTGAATGGCACACAGCAACAGTTATCCCACTCCACAAAGGGGGAGCCATGGACCCCGGGAACTACTGCCCCATTAGCCTGACGAGCCTGGTCTGCAAGGCCATGGAACGTATTATCATGGAACTTATAAACAAAGACATTGGTAATCTCAAAACTCTGGACCCCACCCAGTTCGGGTTTGTAAAAGGCAGATCATGTCTCCTAAACCTGATAGACGTCTTTGAAGCAGTCACCAAAGCTGTAGACAAGGGTAAGGTGGTTCACACAGCCTATCTAGATCTTGCCAAGGCTTTCAACACCATCCCCCACTCTGGAATTATAGATAAACTCACTAAACTAGGTATAAATCCCTATGTTACAAGATGGGTTGCCAACTGTCTCACTGACAGAACCCACACTGTGAAAGTAGCAGACTCCAAATCCGACTTCAGACCATTGACAAGTGGAGTACCATAGGGTTCAGTCCTGGGTCCTCTCCTGTTTGGTATCTACTTTTCTGAAGTACAGGCTAACACAGAAGGTCTTTGGCTAACGAAGTTCGCAGATGACTGCAAACTAGGAGCCATAATTGAAACTCCTAATGATGTGGACATCCTACAAAAGGGCCTCACTGAGACATATGCCTGGTGTCAAAGCCATGGCCTCAAGCTCAATGCCAAAAAGTGCATTGTCATCCCCTTTGGTAAAAACTCTGTACCCATGAACTACAACATATGTGGTAGTATACTTAACACAGAAAGTGTGATAAGAGACTTTGGGACACAGGTGGACAGTAGTCTCTCCTTTGATAATTACATTGCCACAGTAGTCAGGAAATCCTTCTACCTGGCATACCTCATCACAAAAGGTTTCTTATCCAGAAAAAAAGAGGTCATTGTTCCCGTCTACTCATCACTCATTACACCCATTATAGAGTACAGCACCCCTTTTGGTATGTACCTCACAAGACATCTACAACAACTGGAAAGGCTGCAGAAATACCTCACAAAGAGGATTACCGGCCTCAAACAGATGCCCTATGCAGGCCATCTCAAAAAACTCCAGCTTTACTCCGTCGCATATCGCCTACTCAGAGGTAATCTCTGTCTAACATACAGAGCTATGTCAAACCCAGAGGTGTTGGACATGCTCCACTTAAAGAAATCCCAAGCCCTCTGAGCTACACGCTGTAGGGACCTAAACCTTGTCACCACAATAAACAGAACATGCCGGAGGGATAGATTCCTGTCCCAGAAACTTTCCATACTCTGGAATAAACTACCTATTTATATCAAACAAAGCTCCCCATTAGCACTCTTCAAGAAAAATCTTGATGATTGGATGGGAAATAGGAAATTCACCCCGGGGATATCTTCTGTGGCTCTACTCGACAGTGGCAAAGGAAAATAATTTTCTTGGGTGGCAAAAGCCAGGGTACCTTTATGGCTGGACTTGTATAGGCCCCAGGGCTGATAGCCTAGTACCTACCTATGAACCTATGACCTTATTCTACAGTCATCCCTTTCCATAAAGGGAGAGCGACTACAGACCCTGGAAATTATTGCCCCATTAACTTGACGAGTCTAAAATCTAAGGCTATGGAGCGCATTATCATGGACAAATTAACAAGGATATAGGGAATCTCCAAACTCTAGATCCCATGCAATTTGGTTTTGTGAAAGGTAGATCATGCCTGCTCAACCTGGTTGACTTCTTTGAGTCAGTCACCAGAGCAGTGGATGAGGGCAAGGCAGTTCATACAGCCTACCTCGGTCTGGCCAAGGCCTTTGATACCATTCCCCACTCAGGAATTATTGAGAAACTCACCAAACTAGGCATCAACCCCTATATCACTAGGTGGGTTGCAAATTAGCTCGCAGATAGAACCCACAGTGTGAAAGTAGCCAATTCCAAGTCAGACTGCCTACCAGTCACGAGTGGACTCCCACAGGGATCAGTCCTGGGTCCTCTCCTGTTTGGCATCTATTTCTCAGAAATCCAGGCCAACATGGAGGGACTCCTGCTGACCATGTTCACAGACGACTGCAAGCTGGGAGCCATTATTAACTCCCCAAATGATGTAGACATCCTACAGAAAGGTCTCACTAAGACCAATGACTGGTGTCAAAACCATGGTCTTATGCTTAATGCCAAAAAATGCCCTTTGGGAAAAACTCATTTCCCACTACCACATCGATGGGAGCCCAGTGAACACTGAAGGCGTTATAAGAGATCTGGGGACACAGGTTGAGAGCAACCTCTCCTTTGACCACCACATTGCCACTGTAGTCAGAAAGTCCTTCTGTGTGGCACATCTCATTACCAAGGGTTTTGCATCCAGGAAAAAAAGAGGTACACTCTCTACTCTTCCCTCATTAGGCCAATCATCAAGTATAATGCCCCATTTGGCATGTACCTCACTTGACATATGCAACAGCTGGAAAGGCCACAAAAGTATCTCACGAAGAGGATCCTATGCTTAAACACATGTCCTACACAGGTAGACTCAAAAAACTCCAGATATTTCTGTCACATATCGTTTACTAACAGGCAATCTCTGCTTGACTTACAAGGCCATGCCATCTAAAGAAATCCCAATCTCTCCACACCACACACTCCAGAGACCTCAACCTCATTACCACAATCAACAGAACATGCTGGAGGGACAAGTTCATAACCCAGAGACTACCCATGCTCTGAAACAGACTTCCCATACATGTCAAGCAGAGCACTTCACTGGCCCTCTTCAAAAGATATCTTGATGAGTGGATGGGAAATAGAAATTTCACCCAGAGATCACTCCAGTGGCTCTATTTGATAGAGGCACTGGGAATTAATGACAGGCGGCACGATGCCAGGGCACTTCTATGGGCTAGGCTTGTAAAGGCTCCAGGGCCATTAGCCTAGTACACACCTATAAACCTATGAACCTGCTATTCAATCATACTTGCAAAAGTGACAAAACTTTTGGGAGACTCTCCATTCATAATCTTAAACTCCCTGTCATATTCATTTATCATAGACATTTTC